>NC_056744.1:1483774371-1483826871 GCF_019279795.1 Protopterus annectens | reverse complement strand
ATATGCTGATGATTGCAAACTGCGGCAGTTATCCAATCCCATTCGGTTTACCTTTGAATGGGAGAAAATCATTTCTCCGAACGGCCCTTTGTGTGACTTGAAATGATGAATCCATCATTTCAAATCGCACCAAAGTTTGAAAATCAGCAAATCGAAAAGCTGATTTTTGAACTTCAAGTTCAAATACATATCGTAATGCAGGGGGGCAAGCCACCATGCACACCCTATGTGGGGGGCTGCACCCCCCCCCACACCCCCTACTTTATTATTCTAACTCCGAGATCACACTACAGTGGGGAAAGGGACCATTTCCCGATCCCATTATAGTGTAATCTGTACCCTAAATGCTGACTCTGCAATGAGTGAATGTGAATGTGCATTCACTCATTATACATTCGGTTCCTTTTTTTTTTTGCCTGTCTGCAACCTTGAAAAGTTACTTATGCACAATTGTCTTTCCACAATTTGCGTTTCAACGTTTCAAAGGTAAACCTCCCATTCTGATATTTAAACTGTCCAGCAAGGGCTGGACCAAATAAACATTTGATGTATTACTCATAGGCTTAGCCTTATTACCAAGGAGTGCAGCATAATTTCCTTTGGTAAATCTAACATTACAACTGCTTACCCTAGAGATAACATTCCACTTAAAATGTAACACAGTCATTGGGGATGGGGGTAGACATGTTGAAAGCAGACCCTCTTTTGACCATCATATCTTTGTGGTAATTAAAAATCTTTCTGTTTGCAAATCTTATCCTTTGAGGTATCTCCACAAGTCCAAAAGAAGTTATAATTTCATTTTATTCATGTCTCATTAGGTCCATTGTTGAGTATAGTGCTCCCTTAGGATGTACCTCATAAAGCACCTAAACCAATTTGAAAGATCTCAAAGTTTCCTTAACAAAAAGATCTCTGGTATCATTACTATTACATATTCTGATAGATTAAAAACTCTGTACTTCTGCTCAAAAGTCTTTCACCCTTCTTTGTGGTGAACTTTGCTTAGCTTTTCTTGCTATGAATGATCCAGTACTCTTTGAACTCCTTCAGCCTAATAGAACACGCATTAAAGCAAACTTCCATTCTGGACACTACAGATCAATAACACCAGATGGCATGACATTCATCCCACATTTCTGGAAAAGGCTGCCCGTACCTATCAAGTAGCATGTTAGCACCAATAAAACCTGTCTAGATGAGTTGAATGGTGATTGCAAATTGTCAGCAGTGATATGTGCAAAAAAGCTACATAATGTAGGATACTAATAGTCTCCCACCAGTTCAGGGTCATGAGTCTGAGCTTCTTCATGACCTCCTTTGGGCAAGGATAAGTAAGAACTAAGGAACTTATAATGGTGATGACTTATTTAACATAAAAAAAATCTGTTTTACTTTTATTCTTTTGCAGTGTCATCAATTTGTGGTTTGCAATGTTGTATATTACTATTACTATTCCAAATATGGAAGAATGACTCTAGTATGCGTTTTGATGTTGCCATCTCCAGAGTTTTACTTTCAGACTATGCAGTATTATACAAAAAACCAGACCACATGACTCATGCTACTACTCTGGACAATGTGAAGGGTAGCAGATATTTATAGAGGCATTTCAGTATCTTATGTTCACCTTTTTCCAAAGCATACAAATTGCACATTCTTCTAAAGTACATAAATTAATGTAATATGCACAGACACCTTGTAGTTCATTCTGTATATTTAAGTACATCTGGACTGCATTTATTCTTTCTCTTTATTGATTGTCTTAATATTAATCATTTTGAAAGCATTACAGTTAAGCAGGATTTGTAAATAAACACAGCTGAATACTTTTTAATAGCAACAGAAATACCACATTTTCTTTTATGCACTGTCAGAATACTGAGAGGACTGTCAAGGGGTTAAACATATCTTGAATATTTTGTATTCTGAATATCCTGAATATGTTTGAGCCAGCACTAAGAACGAACAGTGATGATATGCTCAAAATCTGATCATTATGTAACTCTAATGGCAATCCAGATGGTGGTTCTAATCCTGTGAAAACCTTTGTGCACATTTCTTGTACCATGTCTTTGGGCATTTCTCTATCATTTACTGTAGATGGTTTGGTATTTCTAGGACCATTTGTTTGTCTTGCATAATCTCAGAGACACATTTATATTATACACAACATGCCGAAATCCTCATTACTCTGAAAAATCTTTTAACCTCAGCAATGGCATGTTATGAACCATTGCTGGATACGCTCTCATCTGTGATGCCAAATCTTAAGAATACTGCTTTTAATGCTTTAATCATACATCAACAAACACAATTCTGAACTTCTTTCTATAAATTTACAAACAATCCTGATCAAAATGGAATATAAATGTTCTTTCCTTCCACATGACTATGCCAAAATGAGATCCAAGTATGCCTGACAACAGTATTTTCCATAACTGATTTGCATTTTCCCTTTTTTCATTTTACACAATAGTCTTTGCTTGAGAATAATCTTTCTTTAAATGACAATGATAGCAATTCATTTTGCCATACCATCCATATGATCTAACAAACTTTTCAGAATAATATGTTTAAGCATTTACATTTCTGAAACCCTTTGAGTTTTCCTTGTGTGTTAGAACCGATTTAATTTGCATTTTCTCTCCAAACAAATTTGTTTGGTGCTCTGTCAAAATACGAATAAATTGATGTTATCAGTTAAATGCATTTATTTTTCTGGTATAAAAGTAGCTCTCAAGTTATACTTTTGTAGGTGAAAAATCATTCACTGCAATCTCAGTTGTGCCTTAAACTGTGACTTTTGAACATTATCTGCAGTGGGTTACGCAATCTCAGTTGTGCCTTAAATGGTGACTTTTGAACATTATCTGCAGTGGCTTACAATCATATTCTATTAGCACTTTATTTAGAAAAACATGGCTGCCACTTCATCTTTTATGGTAATCAATAAAGGATCTTTACGTACCGCAACTGGTTTATCTTCCTAAAAATCACTGCACCAAGCTACTCCAGTTACTTTATCTCACATCTGGTTGTAATTTAGCTACAATTCTTCTTACACCTGGTTCTAAATTTTTTTAATGGCACTTATTGTATTATAAATACAAATCTTACAAGTTCTTGTATGTCCTCTTGCAGAGTTATATGTACAACAGTTCCGACTGTCTCAAGATCTTGTTTCATATCTTCTGAAGATAAAATATAACCCATTAATATCAGCTCAGTAGTTCATTTTAGACGTACTTTTTCTCAGCATGAGATTGTTCTACCTCTGTCTATTCAGTAACTGAAACATTCTCTTCTTCTCTGGTCACAACCATTTCCAGTATATCAAGTCAAATATTAACAGCAGTTTCAACCTCTTTATTTGTGTGACAATTCAGAGAACTATTCACATGCTGATGAAGTATCAGACAAAATCTTAGGAATCTGCCTGTCTTGTTTATTTTAAAGTACAGACAAAAACTTAGTATTTGTCATACCGGAAACCATTTTCTATTTATTCTGTTGTGGCTGTTTATCAGTCTTTTGCAGACCTCTCAAGCTCATATACTAGTAGTATCAGCTATTTCTGCATATTTATTTCCCAGCAGCATATGTGGTCTTTCTCTCCCGTATGTATGTATAAATATATATATGTGTATGTTTGTGTGTCTGCATGCGTGTGTGTGTGTGTGTGTGTGTGTGTGTGTGTGTGTGTGTGTGTGTGTGTGTGTGTGTGTGTGTGTGTGTGTGTGTGTGTGTGTGTGTGTGTGTCTGCATGCACATATATCCAGATATGAATGTTGCATAATGTGTGTGTGTATACTGATGTGTATATATATATATATATATATATATATATATATATATATATATATATATATACATATATTTGTATAGAGAGAGGGGGGATAGAGAAGTATTGCTATGCACTTATAGACCTAATTTTCCTGAGGGCCAGTGGAACATTATATAATTCTTTCAGCTTAATGAATTTCTGTTTCTGCTGGAGCAGTTTTTCCATTGACTGATAGCAACAATAATTTGATGCCTTCCAAATATGCTTGCACTGGTGGCAAAAATTGCAATTATATATCCCTGCTTTTTGTTAGTTGTGGAGATGTTTTCTACCACTCTATCAAAACCTCTCTTTAAAGATTTTGCCTTCTTTGTATTTTATAAGTGATCAGTTATGCAAATTTCCAGCCACTAATAGAAAGTGAGAAAAATGTGTCCCGATTTTTGTTCATAATGTTTTATCCTTCCAGAATCATTGTTGTGTTTTAATATCATTCCCTTCTCACAGTTTACACTCAGTTTTCTTAAAAGCATTGTATTCTTTCCCTTGTCCCAAGACTGGTATATATTTGATCCCCATGTATTTGTTATTCCTTCTCATATGGTTTCTAAATTCTTTATAGGGTAACTACAGTCTAAATACATACCATGTAAGTTATTACTTTCTTTGATAAAGGTATCCTATCACAAGTCAAGCATGCCGTTCAAAACATTGGCTCTTTAGCAGACGCCTTTTCTGAAAGTGTGGATACTTGTTGTAATGAAGATATGAATTAGAAAAAGTTGGCTTATGTTACAGATTGGAACAGCATTTTCTTTCTAACCTGTTTTTCTTAATGTTATGTTTAAGAAGTTAACTTCATCATGAGAAACAAGGTGGATATATTTTGACAATTCATTTAACTTGTCCATTGTGTCAGACAACAATATTCAAGTCATCTAGAAACTGACAATGACTAAGCATGTGATCCTTTTCCAAAGTCTATAACATCATGTTAGCATAGATGGGGGCACATGCCACCACATTGTTATCCCTGAATTTTTTGTGGAATTCCATTTGGAAGAACAGGTAGTTTTGTCCAATACAATTTCCAAGAAGTCATGTATCAGCCTGATATCTATGTTGAACAGGAAGTTGCAGTAAATAAAAGCCTTTTCAAATAACTCCAGACCTTCATAGTTGAGTATGGCTGAAAATAAGACAAGAACATCTACAGTGACAAAAATCATGTCCTCCCTGTACATTTTGTGGTCATTACACATTAATAAATCCCAAGAATCTCTCAACAAATTAATGCGGTTTGCAATAAAGAGTATAATTATTTAATGATGTGTGTGTGTGTGTGTGTGTGTGTGTGTGTGTGTGTGTGTGTGTGTGTGTGTGTGTGTGTGTGTGTGTGTGTGTGTGTGTAAGAAGATCCAGGAGATAAAGCTAATTTTTTGAATACTCAGTGTTAATATAATTTCTGGAAATTTGCATATATTTATCAGAGTCAACTAGAATGTTATACATACAAAACAAATAATTTTAGTTGTCCATTATTACCAGTCCATCACCCTTATTGGGCTTTATTTTATAAGTGTACTGGATCTGTTTTTGACTCTCTCATGTAATAAATCAATTTTACCTAATGTCAAGTTTTTATACTCATATTGTTTCCATTTCTGGAAGTCTCTGATATATCTCTCATATGATCTTTCATCTTCACAGCTGGGCTGTGTATGGAGGGGTTTAATAGGGTCTTATTTCTCATATCTAAAATGTTTGTAACATTGGGTGCATCCTTAAAAGTAACTGCAAGTTTCAGTCTTCTTGTATACAGTTTTAAGTCCATCAATAAGCCCACTGGGGTCTATGACATGTTGTCACTTTACTGTAAAGTTGATCTACATTTCATTGAGACCACATCAAATATACAAATAATTGAAAACTGGACTAATTAATGACCATTTTGTCAATTAAACAGCAGCTGACAATGACTGCTACCACTATGTGGGAAATAAAATATTCAAGCACACAGCTTTGAAGGGAAACACCAGTTAGTAGGGGAAATCATGTAGACATCCAGTGAAACGTGTCAAAAATAGTCCAATGCTCTACTAAACATCAAAGTAGCATAATTACACAACCTTATAACTAATGAACAATCAAAATATTTAGTAAAGCAACACTGGGTGCATATAATAAATGCTGCTAGTCTAAAGATAATGTGAGGGGAAAAGTAAATTCTCCACAGTAAGAACATTAAATGTGAAGCAATTATCTGTACTTATGATCTCTTATAATCAAATATATGTTGAAATTGTTCAGTATAATCAGGTAATCTCTTCTTTTTAGGAAAGGTAGACAGCCTGCAGAAATATGCACCCAAAGCTCTTCTACGTTATTGTTAAATGAAAAAATACTGTAATAAAAAGATCAATACACAGGAGGTTCAGGTTCAGGTTCTTTACTAGTGTACACCAGGAGGCAAAAAACGTACAAGTACAGAACTGTGTCTGAATGAAACAGGAAGAACACAACTTTTATAGTATTTCTTACTAGTATTAACCCACCAGGCTGACGTAGTCAGTCACAAGGGGTTTTACATCACTTTAGCTTACGATATTCTATTCATCTAAAATGCTGATACTACATTTTGCTTAAAATGTTTTCTGGTAAACAACGTGGCCTTGCTAGCCACCTGGTTAGTTACAATACCCTTTTACAAAAGTTTCCACTCAAGGTTCTAAATTAGTTCGAACATAATAGTAGATACAGTTCTCAATACATTTTTCTTGTTACATGTTATCACTTCCTCCTTGCAGCCACTGCATTATCTAGTAACATATACAAGGTCGATTGCTCAAGCAGAAAAGAGCAGAAGATTCTCATTATTTCACACATTTAATTTCCTGACCCAGCAGATAATCACTTGTGAGAAGCATAAACATTAATTCTTGCTGAGCTAGCAGCTGCTGGGGTCAGAGGCCAACTTGCAAAAGGCACACTGCAGTTTCCCAAAGCTTCTTGCAGTTTCATATGAATTCATTTTTCTTGTCATAACATTAATAGAATAAAATGCATTATATCTTTCTTATTTCTTAATAAGCACTAAACATATACATTAATACATATTTTTCTAACATTTTCCCACTGTTAATACTTTGTATTCTATTCTCAGAAGTTTAAATGATTTTTATTTCTTCTCCTAACCTCTTCCACTTAGGATTTGTAGTTAAGAGAGTCATTCAGTTTAGACTTCGAGGAGAATTTCATTTGGAACCAATTCCTCAAGTTCAATGTCTTGGTACAAGGTTTCAGAGAAAGACATATCTATAAAATCTTTAATTAGTCTTTCCATGCAGGGGATTCCACAACAAACACATGCTCCTAATAGGAGTAAACCCACACAAATGGCAATCAGAATATTCTTTTGGATGGAACCCCACCCCCCAAACAGAGTCTGGAAAAAATCCATCAGAGGGTTTGGCCCTGGTTTGGTCATGGCCGACACTTGCTGAATCACCTCCAGATGGTTATTAATTTCATGTCTATTATCTGGTATGTACGCACAGCATTCTTCTTTGATAAGCGCACATGTACCACCTCTTGCCGCTAGGGTGAAGTCAAGAGCCATCCGATTTTGCAACACAACAGTTCTCATGGCATTCAGTTCATCAGTCACTAATTCAAGAGCAGAAAAAGTTGCATTACTCATTACTTCGAGAATTTTGACAGTTTTCTCAGCTCCCAAATTGATTTGACTGCACCATATGCTGGGAGTATACCTGCCCAAGATATAACACTGTCACTCAAGTCCATATGAGTTAATTTGTCTTTGTCCTTCATGGAATTATGGTCTTTCCAACCTGCTTCAACTCGCCCTACTGGATTCACAGGTTTCTTGATTGGATCTTTGGTTTTCTTGGAAACATCTCTCACGTTCCGTATTTTACCCAGAGGTAATTCCACAGTGTGTCGAATGGCTGGAACCAGGTAGCCCAAAAAACAACTGCCGGACCAATTCTCAGGTAGCCATTTGTATGCCTTTTTCCCACACACAAAATAACAGTTTTCAACTTTAGTGCTAATACGCACCAACCCTGCATGAAACATTTTATTATCTATGATTGACAATTGTTTAATCAAAACAGGATTTCTTTGTACTTCATTCAATGTCATTTTCATTGAGTCAAATATGAATCATAGTTAGTATTGCAAACAGTACCCCCACTTTTAGTCTTAATATAACATTTATAAGATATCGTTATGTTACAGTTACTCCAGCCCACCCGGAGAGTATCATTCTTGAAAAAACACACAATCCCTTTTTGTGTAAAAGGTAAATACAATGCTATTTTATCCTGTGATCTCACAGTTCCTGTGTCAAAAAGCAAATTCTTCCAAGTCTCATTGATCCCTAAAGGAACAGTAGACATTAGTAGTCCTACATATGCTGTTGGTATAGCTGTACAAACCCAGCAGTTTGAAATGTTCATAGTCTCAGCATATACACGTTTAATTGCTAGGTATGTGTTAAAGTTTGGATGCCAGTCTATGGATGTCTTATCACGTTTATCCAGTTTTACTTGTGTGGTTGAGAAATGAAAAAACAACAACAAAAAGAAAATTGTCAAAAGTACAGTCAACAAGTGTACGCTCAATAATATGATTATGCAACATTTTTGAGGTTGGTCTGCATTCTTATCTTTGGCCATTTTGTTCTTGTTGTGTAACAGTTACAATGTTTTTATCAAGTTGAAAGTTCTTTACCAGTTTACAGTGCATCAAATGGATCCAAGATGACCTTTCGGCGATTTTGACTGCAGTAGGTGTGGCCAGCAGTACCTGGAACGGTCCTTCCCACTTCGGGCTTGCCCAATTCTTCCTTTTTGTTACCTTCACCCAGATCCAGGAACCCGGGGCTAGAATCGCTTCCAATGGTCTGGTCTGTTCTTTATCTGAAAAAGAGTTAAACTGCAAAAGAGATTTATTTGTTAACAGTTTCCTCATATAACTAGCTAGTGAACTATCAGCTTCCTGGTCTGCAGGCACGAGAGCTTTCCACTGAGGTACATAATATGCTCTCCCAAACACCATTTCAAAAGGAGTTAAACCCTTTGCATTTGGAACTGTTCACATACTCAGCAGTGCCAGAGGCATACAGTGCACCCAGTTCTTTTGGGTTTCATTGACTAACTTTCTAAATTTGTTCTTAAGGACTCCATTGTGCCTCTCCACCAGTCCTGCAGACTGAGGGTGATAAGCACAATGGTTCTTAAGGGAAATCCCAAAGAAGCGTCCCAATTGCTGTATGGTCTGATTCACAAAATGTGTACTATTGTCACTATAGATCCTTTCTGGTATGCCAAATCTAGGAATAATCTCCTTTATGAGAGCTTTTGCCACTGTTGTTGCATCCGGGTTTTTAGTCGGAAAGGCTTCCACCCATTTGGAAAACATATCTACAATGACAAGGCAATACCTTTTGTTATCACATTTGTTCAATTCTATAAAATCCATACAAGTAGTATGGAATGGATATGGCGGTGTAGGAAAACTTCCTTGTTTAGGTTTAAATGCCCCTTGTGCATGATGTTTGTTACAAATATGACATGCCGCACAAAATTATTTTGTGTAATTTGTGAATCCATATGTTTGGAATATTCGGTTTATTAACTGTATCATCCCCCCTGTTGAGACATGGCACTGCCCATGGCTCAACAAAGCTGCATATCTAAACAAATTAGACGGCAAAATTGTTTTTTTCTCTTTGGAGATGTACAGCTCGTTTTCAAGGATTGCTCCTCGTTTTTCCCATTTTTGTTTCTCTGCTTTTGTAGTAAGCATCTGCATTGTTTTTAACATTTCTAGGTCTAAAATTTCAGAGCGTTGTAATTCCTCGTCTAAAAGTAAAGTTTCTGAGTCTGAAGCTGCTTGCGTCGCAGCTGCATCAGCTCTCGCATTACCTTTTGAAATTCTGTCCTGCTGTTTCGTATGAGCTACACATTTGCAAATAGCTACTTTAGTAGGTAACTGAATAGATTCTAACAATTCTAAAATAAATTGTGCATGTTTAATTGGTTTACCACTAGATGTTATCATCCCTCTATTTTTCCACTGCTGTGCAAAAACATGTACAGTAGAAAAAGGATACTGACTGTCAGTATATATGTTTACACATTTGTCTTTTGCTAAGGTACAAGCTTGTGTTAAGGCAATCAATTCTGCTGCTTGTGCAGGCAAGTTATGTGGTAAGGATTGGGCTTCTAAGGTTTCAGTGTCTGTAACTATTGCATACCCCACTAGATTTTTCCCTGTAGGGCCCCTTCTGCATGAGCCGTCCATGTAATATGTCATCTCGGCCTTATCCAAGGGAATATCCATGAGATCTTGTCTGGGTAAGGTTTTCTGCTCAATTTCCTGCAGGCAACTGTGTGATGTGTCATCCACAGGAGTTGGGAGCAAAGTTGATGGATTTAATGTTATGCATCATTCAATTGTCATATGAGGTTGGCTCAACAGTATAGTCATACAGGAAAGGTGTCTAGCAGGAGAAAGATAAGCTACCTTTGCTTGCAGTAAAATTATCGCAACTGCATGAGGCACTCTGAATGTGAGGGGGTGGAATAACACCACTGAGGTTGAAGCCTGTACTGCCATTGCAGCTGCAACCACTGCTTGCACACAGTGGGGCAAGGATCGTGCCACTGGGTCTAACTGTGATGAATAGTAAGCTATGGGGTGTTACTTATCCCCATGTTGTTGTGTCAACACTGATGTCATATATCCCTGCTTACAGTCTACAGTTTGAAAGAAATGTTTATGATAGTTTGGTAATCGTAGAACTAATGAAGAAGTTATTAATTGCTTCAACCTGCAGAAAGCCATTTCTGCTTCAGGTGTCCATTGTAATAAATCCTGTGCTGCCATCGGCTTTTTGTATATGAGGTCGGTCAGTGGAGCCGATTCCAAAGCATAGTTTGGTATCCAACTCTGGCAGAAGTTAGTTGTTCCCAGGAAGGACATAATTTCCTTCTTGGTCGCTGGTTTGGGTGCTTGTAAAACCGCTGTTTTTCTATCCTCATCTAGTATTCTACCTTCTTTGGATATTACATATCCTAGGTATCTAACTTGTTTTCTCCAAAGCTGTAGTTTGCTTTTGTTTACTTTGTGTCCCTGTGTTGCTAAGAATTGTAATAGTGCTATGGTATCCTCCCTGCATTGCTGCTGGGTGGGGGCTGCTAGCAAGATGTTGTCTACATAAAGTAGAATTTGACTACCCCCCCCGATGGGGTGAATCCCGCCAAATTACTAGCCATTTCTTGTGCAAATATTGTTAGACTCTCACAATATCCCTGTGGTAGTCGAGTATAGGTATACCTTTTCCCCTGAAATGTAAATGCAAACCAATATTGGCTATCAGGATGTATAGGTATTGAAAAGAAGGCATTGCTGATATCTACCACAGAGAAATATTTTTGATGAGGTTTCAAATCATTTAACAAAGTGTGTGGATCTGGCACCGTAGGTGCTCTAGGTATTACTGCATTATTTACAGCTTGTAAGTCCTGAACCATACGCCATTCCCCGTTTGCCTTTTTAACAGGAAATAGGGGTGTATTACATGGTGAATCAGGAGATTCTACCAGTACTCCTTCTCTAGGTAATGCTGCTATTATAGGTTTGATTCCTATCTCTGCATCCTTTCTCAAAGGATATTGTCTCTTCTGTGGTCTGAATGCTGACTTTGGTGTAATAGTAACTGGTCCTGCTGTTCGAATAAGTCCTACATCTGACTTGCCTGTTGACCAAAGAATCTTTGGTATGTTACATAAGGCTTTCTCCTCTTCTTCTAATAAGAATGCTAATCAGCTGTCCTCGCTAGACTGTAAGTGTACAGCTGGGTGTGACTGTGTTAGCCAATTCAGTTTTTGTTTCTGTATTCCCTGCTCTGATAATTCTAAATCAGTTTGTTTCTTCCATTTCGTTACCTTTTCTCCTAGGTCTGCCCATTTTACATTTTTGTTCTTAGTTAAACTGACGTGGTAATCGATTAGATTTGTATAGTGCAAGGAATTCTTGAGGTAATGAACAGCTAACAACACTGTTTCCCTCAGTATCCCAGTACAGATTACGTAACCCTAATCTGTTTGCACAATTTCTGAACAATTCTTGCTCATATTCCTTATCAGGTCCTGGTGTGCTACAGTAATACAGAGTGCAATGCAACAAATGCTGTCTGTCAGTGTCAAGGGAGGGGAATTTACTGATGGCTACATTCATCAGTTCTTCGGTCACTGCCCCTGGACCAGTCGTAACCAAGTCCTGGCTGTATCAGTAAAATGTTTCACCCCCCGGTTGCACCACAAAAGTATCCATTTGTCGCTGTGCCTCCATACCCTGCATAGTCGGAACTACTGCTATGCCAAATATCTGCATAAGGTCCCTACCTAATAGGTTCACTGGACATTTTGCAGAAACAACAATTTTACTCCTTTGAGTCATCCCTGAAACAGGGTCAGTTATTGCTATATCATGGGAAAGTGGTTCCCGGTATAGCTGTCCATTTGCAGCTTTCACTAATATATAATCAGGTGATTCTGAATGGTCCGGTAACTTGTAGGGGTGTATCAGAATCCATGACACTCCTGAATCACACAGGAATTTAACTTCCTTCCCCTCCACCAGAAGTGTAACTTCCGGTTTTGTGTCTGCTAGATAGAGCTCTAGGGTCAATAACGCTAAATCTAAAATCTCATTTTCTTCATCTTCCATGTCTACTTGCACTTCCTCTACTCCTTCTATCACATTTACATTTGTTCTTTCTTTATTGTCTTTTCCCGATGATTTCTGACTCTCGTATGGTGTATCTTCACCATCATATAGTCAGTCCTCATCTCCCTTATCCTCTGTGGTTACCTTCTTATTTTGTTTGCAATCCCTAGCTAGATGTCCTTTCTTCCCGCACTTAAAGCATTCACCTCTCTTTTTCCTTTCTTCAAAGTCCTCTGACCATTTGTCAGACTGTTTATTTCCCTGTGCATTTTTCTTAACCTTTTTACCAGACTGTAATACATAAACTTCAGCTCCATTTTCAGCAGTGAAGACTTGCGCTTTCTTTTTCTTTTTGCTATTAAAATGTCTTTCAGCATGTCTAGCATATTCAAGTAAGGCTTGTAACCTACTTGTTTGATGATCTATCATATGCTTCATAATGAAGCTACTAATAGGTGCAATGCAACCTTTTAAAAATGCATTTTTCAATTGTTGCTCATACGGGGAATCATTTGTTTGATTTTCAGGAACTGATTGTTAAAGCACTCTAATAATCTGGCATAGTACCCATCTACTGTTTCATTTTCTTGCTGTATGCATTGATTAATACAAGTCCAGTCTGCTCTAGGTTTCCATTTCTCAGAGATTCGGTCTGTAAGGCCTTTTACTCTATTGTCAAGTTCTACGTCACTATGTGGGGGTGGCTTAAATTCTGCATTACGAGGATTCCAGGTGCCACTAATCATGTGCCAATCTGGACCTACAATTTGTCTAACTACTTTTTCTACTTCTTCCCCATTTAAGTGGTAACTTAACCTCATGCCTTGTAAATCTTCTAGGAATTTTGTCAAATTAACTTTTGGATGGGGAATTCCCTCAGTAGCCTTCCGGATATCCTCCGGTGTCCACGGCCTATATACCAAGAGGGTTGGGTCCTGTGCAACCTGTCCTGCCTGAGGAGTTGGTACCTCTATAAGTGGACATATTTCTTCCTCACTCTCAGCTTGTAAATTTCTCTCCATTTGATATGATTCTATGTCCCCCTGTGTTTTACGTGTTCGTGATCTAGTTTCAATGGGATCTCTAACAAACAATTTTGGTTTCACTGAGACATCAGGATACCGCGGAGGTGGACCAGCTTGCCCACCCGCTTCATATCCTGAAAAAGGGAGTGGGGGGGTGTTGCTACTACTATATTATTATCTTCTTTGTCTAAAAACAATGCCTTTGAATTATTACTCTTTTGTTCCCTACGGTTTGCTTCCTCAATCCACCTGTGTGCCTCAGGAATGCCTAGTTGCCGTTGTTTCTTTGCCTGACCTTTTGTATCACTTTTAAACTGTTTAAGAAGTTTAACAAGTGAAGATTTGTCTAATTTCCCATCAAATTCATATTTGTTAACCCATTTTGCATAACATCTAACATTATCTGCACGTTGTAGTTGCATATATTTTGCGTCTTCGGTTAGGGGCAGGTCTCGCGATGCTTTAGTGCACTGATTTCCCATGTTAATAAATGTTACGTAACCCTTTTACCACGTGGTACCACAACTTCAGTTCCTTTCACAGTTTATCTAGAATAACTGCCTACCTTATTCTGTTACCCTGATCTATGACCAAATAAACAGTATTTTTTCCTGTCCCTGATCTGTATGACAAATCTGCCAAAAAAAAAAAACGATATTTACTGTAACCTAGTCCCTGATCTAAAACAGAAAAAAGGCAAAAAGTCTCCCTACCTGAGCCTCCGGTATTGAGCAGTTATGGTTCGAAGTGGAGATCCACTCTTCAGCCACAGATCAGAAAGTGGCCAGCCTCTTTAAACGACAATTCAGTCGGAGGTCTTTTCACTCAAGAAGAGCCATTTTGGTATCTTCTCCTGCATGCAGACTTTGACCACTGCTACGCTCTGATCCGCAGCTTCTGTGGGATTCCGGTACGCAAAGGACCAATCTATTAAATGAAAAAATACTGTAATAAAAAGATCAATACACAGGAGGTTCAGGTTCAGGTTCTTTACTAGTGTACACCAGGAGGCAAAAAACGTACAAGTACAGAATTTTGTCTGAATGAAACAGGAAGAACACAACTTTTAGTATTTCTTACTAGTATTAACCCACCAGGCTGACGTAATCAGTCACAAGGGGTTTTACATCACTTTAGCTTACAATATTCTATTCATCTAAAATGCTGATACTACATTTTGCTTAAAAAGTTTTCTGGTAAACAACATGGCCTTGCTAGCCACTTGGTCAGTTACAATACCCTTTTACAAAAGTTTCCACTCAAGTTTGAACATAATAGTAGATACAGTTCTCAATACATTTTTCTTGTTACATGTTATCACTTCCTCCTTGCAGCCGCTGCGTTATCTAGTAACATATACAAGGTTGATTGCTCAAGCGGAAAAGAGCAGAAGATTCTCATTATTTCACACATTTAATTTCCTGACCCAGCAGATAATCACTTGTGAGAAGCATAAACATTAATTCTTGCTGAGCTAGCAGCTGCTGGGGTCAGAGGCCAACTTGCAAAAGGCACACTGCAGTTTCCAAAAGCTTCTTGCAGTTTCATATGAATTCATTTTTCTTGTCATAACATTAATAGAATAAAATGCATTATATCTTTCTTATTTCTTAATAAGCACTAAACATATACACTAATACATATTTTTCTAACAGTTATTCTGTTCCCTTGCAGTCACAGAAATAATAGATTTAAGATCTGAAACTGTGTATCCTAGGAGTCACCTAAGTCTCTTGTGCCAAATTTCAACTGAATTCTGAGTTCTTTGTAGGAACATATGATTTAGAGCAGAAACATTTTAAAATGCAACTGGGAATAGTGTCAGAAATTGCACTATAGTCATGCTTCTTGTGGTGGACATTCTGGGTTTGCAAGTCTTGGAAATTGGACAGCAATGCTTGACCATCTGCAAGGAATATTTCCTGATTTAAGTTGAAAACATCCATAATGTTACACTCATTCAAAAAGAGTAAGTGCCTTTAGTTTCTTTACTTCCAAATAGAGTTTGCTAGAGTTTGCATACAGTGTTGAAAGCCCCAATTGCTGTTCTTTTCCTCATAAATTCTGTGAAAAATGAAAAAAAAAAACATCCTTTGGCTATGGCACCATTGATGTTAGACTTAATGCTCTTAACTGACACTATTTTGAAGTCATACAGAATGTATTTAACCTATGTGCTGCGGGACGTGTCTCCTGAAAGATCACACAAACCTTGCTGCAAGTTGTTTAAAGCTCTTAGTGACTTCTTGGACACTAAGCTATATATAAACATCATTGCCCTGCTACAACAATATGTCACTGTGACAATAATATGTTACAAAGCTGAGAATACTGTAGAGATGCCTAAAGTGATTAGATTATTACAGTTAGATCCACACCCACTCACCCTTCACTTTCAATGAAGAGCAAACAAGAAAAACGATCCAATCCCCCCCCCACCAGCTCTTCTATTGAAGATAAATAAAAGACCTTTCCTTCTTTTACTGGCACACCTATCTGGTGACCAGAGCATGACCTATACCCCCTCCCTCCAAATACCAGTCATTCAGGTCCTGTTCCTGTGCCCTTCCCCAACCCACTTTCTGCACATTTTATTAAAAAAAATAAATTCCTTTTTTAAACTGCCAACAACAGTTGTTATAGTTTATACCCTGCCAGCATGAGTGCCACAGTGCTCAGGTTTTACTTAAAAAAGAGTTTGTTTTTTTTTAACTTTTAAACTTTAGCAAACTGCTTGCTACAATATAGCAAGTAGTTGGCGCAATTTAGACCATGCCGGGAGGACTACAGTCCTCAGGTTTGACCACAGATGCAATAACAGCTTTTAAAATCCAGTATTTCATTAAAGAAATATCCATATTGGCTGGATCATATGCCCCAACACCTGGCAACTGAGAAAGTTGCCCTTCTCATCTAGCCTTAGTTATGCTACTGCCCTCTCTATACTTTTTCATCCTGAATAAGCCAAACAATAATTTACATTTAATAAACTGATATCATTAACTACACTGTTAATTATATGTTTCCTTCACAGCACATTCACCCAAACTATAAGTCCCAGGGACATAGATGCTATAACATTGCCTACCACAAAGCAAGGTGTACCCTGGAAAGCATGAATGTAAATTAGCACAAGTAATATGTTTCTCTGTTTCAGTGGGGATCACTATTATGGTGATGAGTGGATGACTTATTGAGTTGCTCCCCAGCTGGAGTTGTAATCATGACAGGTCTTCCTTTATGTTTATCCAAAAGGTTACATTTAATGTTTTCTTCCATGATTAACAGCTAGAAAAAAACTTGAACCTATGGCCTCTTTTGTGTAAAGAGTAAAGAATGTGAGAGACTGGGTAGAGCGCAAAGCAAAACAAAACCATGGAGAAAAACAGTGAGACCTTCAAATGTGGGCCACCCTACTATACACTTTATGGATATCTGAGTAACTCTGACCATTTATCTTGCACCAACTCCAGCAAGACTTACTGGGGTCACAAGAGGTACAATTGTAACACTCAGTTTGTCATATACAGGGCCCAATGTGACTCATGAAGAAGTTTCTATGTGGGCAAAACTATTAACAAACTAAAGGTCAGAATGGCCCAGCATGTATCAGACATAAAGCCTAAAGTGCTCAAAAATCCACTGACAAAGCATCACCAAGAAAATCCTAGATAAGATGGGGATTCCAAGACGGTTGCTAGTCAGTAAGCACGCATTCCTTGCTACAACTCTTATCAACTTAATTATCTAACTGAAAAAATAAACATTGCTTAATAAAAATTGGTAAAAAATAACAATTGTCCATTAAAACCTTAAACCAGTTGTTTGTCAAACATTTTTGCTTAACTACTACTTGAAGTAGACAAATAATCTGTTCTTACCTTATATCGGTGATCTCTGCCACATGTTGCTGGCCCTGTGCTACCAAAGGGATTAAAGCTAAAGGGGAAAAGAAAAACATTCAAGCAAAATGTCCAATGCAACAGAGTAGATGGATGCACAAA
Source organism: Protopterus annectens (assembly GCF_019279795.1). Taxonomy (NCBI): domain Eukaryota; kingdom Metazoa; phylum Chordata; order Ceratodontiformes; family Protopteridae; genus Protopterus; species Protopterus annectens. The sequence goes on along the minus strand of NC_056744.1, from coordinate 1,483,809,295 downwards.
CATCCAAAACAAAATTATCCCAAATTGCCTTTCCTGAAAAAGAACTTACTTCAAAAAGGCAAAGAACACTTAAATCACAACAAGAAGCTCAAAAAATGTCTCAGAAAATGAACTGGAACAACCTTACAGCCTAAATGAATTAAAACTGACTCTCCAACCTTTACAATCTGAAATACAACATTTTTATACAAAACTAACCTCATTTGGAAACAACTTGGAGCAAATCATAATGAGAGTGGAACAAATTGAGGAAAAAGTGCTGAATAACGAATTAAGAATTGACGAGCTGCAAAAAAATCTAAATGCAAATATGACCTCCATAAAAGAAGTACAACAAAAGTTAATCGATCTTGAGGGCAGAAGCGGAATAAATAATATCGCAGTCAGAGGTGTTCCTGAAAAATTTGACAAATCTCAACTACCTACAATTATAAAAGAAAATCTTGGAGGTTCTACTTGGCAACAAGGACTTCACCTGTGAAATTACCATTGAAAGAGTTCATCGTTCGTGCCGCAAAACACAAATCACTGATATACCCAGACAAATATACATTAGAATTTTAAATGCTTCTCATGTTCAAACTATCATTACAGCAGCTAAACTAAAAAATGTTATTCCTTGGAGGGGTCATAAGATAACTATAGGTCAAGACCTCCCACCTCACATTAAACAACAAAGACAATCATTGTCTCCTTACTGTGCTTATTTAATCAATAAGAAGTAAATATGTCAAATGAAATATCTTGCCTTACTGGTTTTTCAAAATAAACATCATAAGTTCCAAATGAGCTCACCGGAAGAAGCCAATTCTGCTTTTTTAAAAGCATTTAATGAAACACCAGACAAATGAAATGGATGCAAGTTCTTTCTGTTCTGGTTTAACTCTCTAGCTGAAGTAAGTGTCATAAAACTTATACCTGTCAACCTCAATTTGTAAAGAAAATATGAAATTACCTTAATCTCATCATTGTAGTAAAGTTGTAAATGAACCTTGAAGTCCCAGGAAGTATACACTTCAGCGGAACTAAGTGATTTCTCTTATGCCTATGCAGTTGCGCACACGATGTATTAAAAGGTACAAAACCTACATTTCCTGCTACTTCCTGTGAAATGGATCTAAATAACCAACCTTAGAGTCATCATTTTAAAATGCCAATGAAGAAATGATTCTGCGAGAAACTTCAAATCATTGAATCAAGTAAGAACTAATGAAGTCTGCTGTCTTGCTCTACATTCTGAATATATGACAGGTAATTTTTGCATTGGATGAGTTTAAATACTTGGGATCAACAGTTCAGAGTAATGCCGAGTGTGGAAGACAGGTGAAGAAGAGAGTGCAGGCAGGGTGGAGTGGGTGGAGAAGAGTGTCAAGAGTGATTTGTGACAGACGAGTACCAGTAAGAGTGAAAGGGAAGGTCTACAGGAGGGTATTGAGACCAGCTATGTTATATGGGTTGGAGACAGTGGCATTGACAAAAAGGCAGGAGTAAAAAGACCAAAATGAGAAACAGTCCACCAAAATGTAATACACAGGCCAAATAGCTGTTTCTCTGTGGTGGATTCAAGATGCAAGACACGGAAGTAGAATGCAAATGAATAAGTAATTCTTCTTTATTTAATTTGGTTGAGCGCTTTCATCTAAACAAATGTAGATTTCATCAGAACAATGAACTGCCCTTAGGAAAACCTTTATATAAGAATCTTATAAACTTAATTACTTAATTAAATAAGTGCATACATTCCATTTAAAGTGCTAGTGCTTCATTTCTTAATACATTCCATAATACATATATTGATACATGTTTTAAAACGTAATTTAAAAACAATCTTATTGCTCCTGCATAGTATGCTAACCTTATAAACCATTGAAACTTAAAAACCTTAAAAACATTTACTAATGTTGACTTTGTTTACTATTGTTGAGCTCAAGAATATAAAAATGCCCATCATTAAGCATCCCTAACAGTAATTGAAAAACATAAAATATATATTGTATTATAATTAATATGACTTGTACAATCCTCTCATTTGAATGTGAATATTTATAAAAGAATTCATAAACCAAGAGTGATAATAATAGTGAAATAAGTGGGTACATACCCATACCCCCTCTACCAATGCAACAGTCATCACATGTCCGAAGCCTTAATGGGGCCAACTTCATTTTACATATTATTGGCTAGAATCGGTTTCACTGATATGTGGTCATTAAGCCCTGGTGGGGTAGAGGCATTTAATTTTAGTTGCCATCTAGTCTCCAACTCTCCTAATTTTTTCCTTACATCTCCTCCCCTAGGATTAGATGAGGCTACATCTAATATAGCAAAGTGGAACAAATTGCAATTAGTACTCTCCTGCATATGCCTCCACAGGGCATTCTTGACATCTTTCAGGAGGCAGGAGTCAGAGCTGGATGTGGCAGAGTTAAAGATATTAAGATTTGCACTGGGTGTGATGAGGGTAGACAGGATTAGGAATAAGATTATTAGAGGGTCAGCCCAGGTTGGACGGTTTGGAGACAAAACCAGTGAGGTGAAATTGCATTGGCTTGGACATGTGCTGAGGAGGGATGCTGGGTATATTGGGAAAAAGATGCTAAGGATGAAGCTGCCAGGTAGAGGAAAAGAGGAAGGCCTAAGATAAGGTTTATGGATGTGATGAGAGAGGAAATGCAGGTGGTTGGTGTGACACAGCAAGATGCAGAGGACAGGAATAAATGGAAACAGATGATCCACTGAGGTGACCCCTAATGGGAACAGCCAAAAGAAAAAGAAGATTTTTTTTGCTGTACTGTCCTGCATTTCTTGACCCACACCCTATGCAGAATTATTTTTTGTGATCTGCTGTCTTAATAAGTAGTACTATCAAAACTACTGTAAGCAATGAATCTTGCTGTAACACAATATAATTTGCAGTGGTCTGTTGTCAAGCTTAGATAAGCAGAAAATTATTCCCATACACAAAACAGTTACTGGGTCATACACTGAGTTTGAGTGTTCATACACAAATACTGTTCATGGGTAAACTTTCATGCAAAGTAATAATAAGAAAAGATGTAACATCTAACACAACCAGACACATTTTTATTAAAATATCATACAAGACAGATATAAAGCAGAAGTTCCACATGAAGGTGGAACAAGCTAGAAGGGCTAATGGGATGGAAGGGGAAGATAGAGGAGTAAGAGAGGATACTGAGATAGTAGTATACGTGGTAGTGAGAGGAAGCTCGGTGTAAGTCAGTTGGATATGTATTTAGAGTTGAGATGAAGTGAGGTAGTTAAGCATGTTATAACAGGTCTGAGGGATTGAGTGAGGAGGGAAGGGGAGGGTAAAGGGGGAGCCAGAGCCTGCAGAGGAAGGAATGCAATGATCAGATGGTGTGAGGCATGGTGGCTAGGGGAGGGGAGAGGAAAGGGAGGTAAAAGGAGGGTTACTAAATGGGATTGGTGCATGGGCATAACCAGAGACTTTTTAAGTGAGTTTGTAGAGCCGTCTTGAGGTGATTGCAAGAAGGTAGTGTGGTTATGGGGGGGGGGGATTGTTCCATAATCTGGATATGATGCAAGAGAATAGTGCTTCTCCTTGTGAGTTCTTGGGTTTGGTCCCTAGAAGTAAATATTTGCTGCTGGAGCATAGAGGTCTAGTGGAGCAGTAGGGCTGGAAAAGATTTTGAAAGGCTGGGACTTTAAGAGGATGATTTACTAACTTGTGGGCAAGGGAGAGTTGATTCAGGTGAAGACATTGAGGGAGTTCAAGCCTGTCAAGTTCTCTAAGTGAGATGCAGTGGTGGCTGTGATAAGATGCACCAGTGGCAAACTTAGCAATTTTATTGTAGCAAGCCTTGAGCTTGTTTAGGTCTGTTTGTCTAAGGTAGATAAGTATAGGAGAGGCGTAGAGTAAAGTGGAGATTAGGTGGGAATTGGCAGCAGAAATTCTGGCTGTCTTGGTTAGGAATTGTTTGTTTCTGTACAATGCACCTAGTTTTTTGTGAACCTTTTTTATGGTAAGAGAAATTTGAGTGTCAAATCTGAGATTGTTATCAGTCTCAACACCAAGTAATTTGGTGTGTTCTGTTGGGGAGATGACGGTATTGTCTTTGGCTAGAATATTAAAGTGGGGTATAATTGGGTTAGATTTAGTGGGTTGGAAGATAAGGAGTTTAGTCTTGCTTGGGCTGAGTAATAACTGGGCATTAAATAGCCAGTTTTCTACAGATGAAAAGGCTTCTTTTGTGATCTTGTGAAGTTCAGGTATAGTTAGGGCTGAGCAGATGAAGGTGGAGTCATCCGCATACTGTATAAGAGAAGCATGCATGATGGCTCTGAATAGATCATTGGTGAAGAGTGAGAATAGCAGGGAACAAAGGAGAGAGCCTTGGGAAACACCGGATGTTACAGGAAGTCAAGGAGATAGATCATTATGCCAGACAACTGATTGTTGGTGGCCAGTTACATAGCTATGAAACCAATCAGTAGCTGACTGGGAAAAGAATAGGTTAGTGAGAACAGAGATTAGTAGTTTATGTGAGACCATGTCAAAAGTCTTGGATAGATACAGAAATATAGTAGAAAAGAACAGGCCATTATTTTTATGATGAAGGATAGCATTAGTGAAAGAGAGCAAGGCGGTAATAGTGCTGTCTTATGGCCATGCAGGGTGCTGGAGAGGAGGTTATTAGCTAAGAGGTAGTCGAAGACTTGAGAATGAATGCATTTCTCAAGTATCTTGGAAAGTGGAGAAAGGATAGCTATGGGGTGGTAACTGGAAAGTTCAGTGGAGGAGTCACCTTAATGGAGGGGAATGATGTGGGATATTTTACACAATGTGGGGACATAGCTTTCTGATAAGGACCAATTAATTAAGATAGAGACTAGATAAGCTATGGCTTCTGCTGCTATTTTTAGGTATTCAGATGGGAGATTGTCAGCTGCAAGTTTTGTAGGCTTAAGTTTCAATAGAGGTTTTTTTATATAGGAGGCAGGCACTGATGAAAAAGAAAAGACTCTGGGCAGAGTATTTGGTTTTGATGTAGGGAGGGTGGGTAGAGGGTTGTGTTGTTTAGTCAAAGACAGAATGGTTTCAGTAAAGTATTTATTGAATGAGTCAGCAATACTGTTGGAGGAAAGGGGAGTGATAGGTGGGGGGGTGTCTACTTTATCTGGGTAGAGAATGGAGTTTATTGTGGACTGGAACTGCTTAGGGTTGTGATAGAAGGAGTTTAGGGCAGACTGATAATATTGGATTTTATATTCTTTTATTTGCTTTTTGACCTTGTTGCACAACTCTAGGAATGACTGTCTAGAGGAGGGGTTTTTTGTTAAGCGCTAGTGCTCCCAGGCCTTATCTCTGATTTTCATTAGTACCCTGGTGCATTTTTGAAGCCAAGGGGAGTACTGTGTTTTGATTCTGGCATTACTTATGGGGGCATGTGTTTTAGGATGTTTAGGAAGGTGCTATTGAAGAAGTGGATGGCTTCATCCAGATTGCGGATTTAGTCTAAAATTTTTTCTAGCAACAATTGTGGGATGGTATTTGACATTAAGTTTCTTGCTAACTGCAGTACAGATTGGTTAATATATCTTGCCACCTGCAATTGTCATGCATTCTAAATTGGACAAACTTCTAGACCCCTTAAGCTACGTATTTCTGAACTCCTTAGTGATGTCAAACACAAAAGGATGAGCAGTGCTTTGTTCAAACACACTTTAAAACATACCACAGCAACATTTAATTTCATTATTATTGATAGAATAATAGGTGACAGAAACAACAAAACTGGTTGGCACTCAAAACTGAATGCAAAAGAAAAAATGGATAGTTAAATTAGGTGGTTTGTTCCACCTAGGTTTGAATGAATATTTACGAGATCACCAATTGCATGACTTCAGTAATTGTTAATAATGATATATAAGGATTACAAGATATTCAAAATCTTTTACACTGATGAAGGCTGGGCTAACCCCTTAGCCGAAACCAGTCTGTTATGTTATTTCTTGTTTTTCTTGGTTATTAAATTCATATACACAGTTCATAGTTGCTGGCTCTTCTCTATTGTTTGGTTCAAGTTTTACTGAGACGTGCATCAACCTCCGTGCAGGGAACTATGTTTTGGATATCTTTATGACACAATACAAAGACTAAAAGATGATATTTTTATATACTGCATTCTAACGCACACAACTGATTTGTATGCATCTAAATTTTGAATCTAATAACTTACACCATGAAGATGAAAGCCAGAAACCCAAAACTTAAAGACACTTTTGCATTTTGCCTACCTTCTACTTTTTTTTTATTCTAATAGATGAAAACTTTTTATGTGACATTTAGATGTAAATGACTGTAAATAGTTATTGATGTATTGCTACAGTACTCCCATTATCAGTGTACATCTAGTCCCGCATTTTATATAATTACATATAATTACATATAATTGAAAACTTACAGTGGATAAATCTGATTGCTGTTTAAAGACCATCAAAATGTGTGTACACGGCCAACTTCTTGTCATACTTGTAAATGTTTATATATGTGTTGGTTTTATGGTTCTCTTTTATGTGTGTTATTTTTTGTAGTTCTCTTTTATGAAAATAAATAAACATAAAATCCTGGATATACTGGATAAACTAGAGATGCCTAATGAAGGCAATAATAATGCCATCTTAGACAAGATGGAGATCATCAAACTAAATGCTTGCAAACCACCTGGACTCAATACTTGCATTGATATCAAAACTGTTTTAATACTAAGAAAGCTAAATCACAGTGCGTTTTACTGAAAGCAAGATGAATTGGTCCAGAAATCTGCAAAAAAGCTGATAAAAAAGGTGGACACCTAAGCACTAACACTGCTATATTAATTTCTCAGGTGGATCTAAAGACACCATATGGTGAAAGCATTTTTAAAATGCTAACATGTTAGGGAATACTTGATACCTCAAGCAGGACAGTTTGTTCAATTAAAGTAGTAACACATGGTCCTGTTTAAACAAGAAAAAAGGAATCATCCAGTTTGAACTGGCTGAATCACTGTTGATCTTATTATAATTAACTGATATCGATACATAATACAAGCACTGTAAGAGAATAGGGGAGGATTAGCCAGTGTGGATGCCCCACCCTATTGGTAGACATTTGATCATATTCCAGTGAGGTATGTTTTACATCCACCAATTAAAACACACACCCATTTTGATATATTCAAATCAGGTATATTTTATTTCCACCATTTAGAACACTGGGATATTCTGGCATCTCCCCTCACAAAGCCCATATAACCAGGGCAGACCTCACAGTAAACCATTAAGATTTGACTGCAAGAATACTTATCCATCTGTGAAGGCTAAATACAACTGTTTTTCTGAAATCTGCACTATTTGCCTTATTCTTCTGGAGAGGAGGGCTAGAAAAGCCATCTACAGTCAGCTGTAGATCCAATTTACTTGTATTCCAGTCAAAGTCTTGCTTTGCTTGTCCTGAAATCCAGGTACCTGGATTACAGGTAGAGGTAGGATATCACTACCTGCCTTCAATAAGTGGATCTTTGGGATTCATATTTCAGAATTATAAGGAATCTTAGAATCTTACTTCACTGTGTATAAATGGGGTAAAATGTCAAAAACCCTCTCAGATATCTGCACTTGTCAGGAAGAAGTTACCCTAGTTGATATCTGGTGTTCAGAAAATTGGTTTAAATTGAATGCCAGAAAGTATTTTTTTTTTTACAAAACAGAAATTATCCACTTACTGTATAGAAAGCATATTCTTAATAAACAGAATGGTAGCTGGAGATCTGGGCACTTAGGCCAACACTTTCCTCTCCTTTGATCATCACGTGGCAACTATAATAGTCAGGAAATTCTTCTACTTAACACAAATAACAGCTAAAGATTTTCATCCAGATTCAAAATGTTTTGTCATTCTCCTTTATTCAATATTGGTCAGACTCTAGATTATAGCACTCTACCATTTCTGTATCTCAGTTGACATAACAACAAACTCAAAAAGCCTCAGAGCTTCAAACTAAAAAGATCTTTGAACTTAAGAAACCTAGTTTCCAGGAGAGACTGGAGACCCTACCTCTGTTCTCTGTGTTTTATAGACTCTGAACTGGGGATCTGTGTCATTCTTACCACAATGCTAGAGATCTGGTCTGGTGTTTTTTGACATCCTATATCTTAACAAGTCAAAATTTCAGTTAAGACTAGAAACAGAGATCTAGACATTAATATGAATATAAACAGAATGTGAAGAAGAGATAGATTCATCACCCAATGCCTCCATCTTCTTTGGAATAAACGTTTCTATGTAGGTTAAACTATTTGATTCAATATCTTTGTTCAAGCTAAACCTGGATGACTGCATATGTGCTCTCAAGTCTTCCCCAGGACAAACTGTCCTTTCCATCCATGAGATAGGAGGTAAAGCCTGAAGGTAAGTATTGGGAAGTTGTATGTGGTCTTTGGACTAAATGGCCTTGACACCCTATGAAGCCTAAGAAACTTATTGTGATGCTATTGACTGCACACTTTTGAAAGTCTGGAAACAAAAGGGGATTGACATATTAACAGCTAAGTTTCACCTATTTCAATGACAATATGCCAAAATGCATAATATCAAAATTCATATTATGTGGCATTGCCTCATTCACTAATGATATCTATTCCATACAGCTGGCTACAATGCATGGGTGCTACAGGATAGAAGGTGGAGCTAAAGAATCAAAAGGCTGAGAGAAGAAAATGTTTTTCTAAGATATGAAAGGTACCAAGCATGTAAAATGGAGTGTCTATAATAAAATATATCAGAATAAGGAACCATAGAATGATGGAGGGTGACAAGTACATCATTACACTGGTGAAAGGAAAAGGTAAAGGAGGGAATTAGGTTAGAGCTTGATAAGAAAATGCAGTTGTTGAAGATAGAGTATGTAGGTGTTGGAAAGGTGTCTATATTATATAGATGAAAATTCAAACGCTCAAATGAGCAAAAATTCAGGTAATCTAAATCGCTATTGTGGCCCCGCTAAATATATATTCCAACTCCAAGATCACACTACAGTGAGGAAAGGGCAGTTTTTCCAATCTTCACTGTACTGCAATCTCACAATAGTGATTATGAAGAATGGCATTTCTGCTCATTTGAGCATTTGAGAGTTTGACTTTTCGTCAATTTAATAGGGACCCGTTTGAAGGTGATGAATGCTCCAGGAGAAGATGGGTTATCTTTAGATTTCTATAGGAGATGGGAAAACACTAAGTAAAATTGTTAGTGAGATATATAATGATGTAGTACTGAAAAAAGCACTATCAGCTTCCTTTACTAGAGCCAGCATAGCATAGTTATTAAATAGGAAACAGGAAAAGCTAGAATCTGGATGGTATACACATATCTCCTTATTAATACTAATGTCAGAATTCCACCTTTGATCCTTGCAAGGGTTATAGAAGTAACTTCCTCTCTTTACTAATAAGGATCTGGGAGATACACCGAAGAGAGATGGTGGCTGCTGAGGAAACTTCTTACTCAGGAACATTGAAAAGATGGGACCAAGCAGAGTCTGTCTTTCTGATATTCATAAAGCACTTGTTACTGTTGAGTTGGGATGTCTGTGGAGAATTTTGGAAGAGACAGACATGGGCCAAGGTTTAGGAGACAGACCAAATTACTGTATGACTTCTCTGAGGTGAGTTTGTTTGTAACTGGAGAATTAACAAGGAAAGGAAAGTTTGTTAATAGCTAAAAATAAAAATAAACCCCTTTTAACTAAGAATGAGGTTCCACAGACTGTTGAGCTGGTAAACACTCACAGCCCTTTTAGAAATATTCAAATAAGGGGCTAACCTCTAAGCTTTGTGATTGGTTCCTAGTTTTTCCATCTACCAGATTTTCCTCCAGTCAGCTCCCATGGAACCTCCCACCATTGTCTGTAACTGCCTTTAAATAAATGACATGTTGACTGTAATGTATTAGAATAAGAACACTCATCCATCTACCTACTTAACTGAATAAACTACTGGAAACTTGAACAAGATGTCTTTATTCCTCCCACAGGTAGGGTATCAGACAGAAAGAGAGTTTTCAAGATTTGCTGTAATTTTATATAGACTAACCCTTTATACTCTGTTTCTTGTTAATCCTGTCACCATGTGGGTTACAGATGGGATACCAGACTTCACTCAAGCCCTCTGGATTACCTCTGTTTTCTTTTTGACTCTTGGGAAAGTCTTAGAAAAACTGGTATATAATAACTCTTAAACTACATAAGTCAATACTGAATTCTCTCTTCCAAGCAACATGGTATCTGGTCCAGCTACAGCACTTCCACTACACATTGGACCTTCACTAATCATGTCCTTTTAGCTATGGACAAAGGCCTCCTTACTGGAGCCATATTTATAGACCTTACTAGAGTCTTTGACTTCACTGACCATCCAATCCTATTTACCAGCTCGCTAACTTTGGAATTAACCCTGATGTTATTCCCTGGTTCCAAAATGACTATCTGACTGATATTTCCCAGTAAATTTTAAAAACAGTATATCAGCCATCACTTTCTTACATAAAGCAGCCCTTCAAGGATCCATAATGGCCTGTCTTCTTTTCTCTTCTTTATAAATAAGCTTCCACTTGATCTTCCCCAACTTGCAATCTTACTATATGCTGGTGACATGGCTATCTTCTGCTCCAACACACCAAGCTAAGCAATTTGCTGTCCTTCATTAACTGGTTCAAAAAAATCTTAACTCCTCAAAAACTAAAACTATGCTCTTAGGAGCCTCCACTAAAAGGCAGAAAAACTCCATTTCACTTATTATTCTTGCCCACCTTAATAATGCCATTGAGCAGTTTAACACCTTCAGATCATATGATTCTGGTTTGATCCCTCACTTAACTTCTACTATCATCTCAAAAATACCTGGAAAAAGATAAACTCCCTTCTCTTTTGGGCTAAACAAAATGTTCTTCCTTCCTCTCTTGTCTTCTAGCCTTGTCTGAATACTGTCAACCTCTTATAGCATCTGCCATCAAACAAAACTCTATCACTATCTGAAAATCTCCAATTCCATCTTCCACTTCATTACCTTTGCCCCAAAGTATGAACACCACTGTCTTACACAAGCCAAAGCTAACTGACTGCTACTTCATGAATGAGCTGATCTTCTGCTTGGCTCCCTATTTTTCCTGCTCCTGAAAGTAAACTCTTGTCCTTCTCTTTCCTCTAGCTTACACAGACAGCCTCTGGCATATAGCCATAGATCTCACAGGCACTCAAGGATTCTGTTACCAACACCTAAAACCAGACTGCAGGGCTGAAAACACTCCCTTTCTACTCTTGGACCAAAGCTCTGGACAGAGACAGATTTTCTCTCAAATCTTAACAACCTCTCTAAATACTCTTTCTTTCATACAAATCTTAAAGAACATTATAGAGCACAGGGTGTTTTTAAATGCTTTACTTGAGGTCACATAACCTAGTCTCCCTAATCTCTGACACATACTGCCAGTCATTTTCACATAAGCATTTCATCTGTATTTCCTAACATGTCACTTCTCTAACTGTTGTAAATAGTATACATTATAGTTTCTTAGTTTCTGTTGATTGCCTCTTAAATATTTTTTTTCTATTGGACATGAAGTATACCTTTGTTTTAATGTGCTCTTTTATTGTATAAATGATTTTTATTTTTTCTACTTGATGTCTGTTCACAGTCTGGGCTGACACTGAAATTGGTATCACTGGGATGAGAGCTCTACCCCAGTTAACAAACTGTATGCATAAATAAATATTATACAATGACCCCCCCATTAAGATTCAAAAGCATGCATTGTAATTCAGATTTGTACTAATGGAAAAAGGTCCGATCGCCCGCACTTTTTCCATTAGTATGTCTTTTTTTTTTTTTGTTACAGCAACAGAGAATGGAAGAGCTCTGTTGCTGCAATCTCACTATGTTAAACAGGTTTAACATAGTGAGACAGCTTTAAAAAAAAAGCAACGGAGACAGGAAGATCTCAGTTGCTTTTTTTAAAGCTGTCTCACTATGTTAAACTCCTTTAACATAGCGAGAGTCAGTTTTGAAAATCAATGGAGATCTTGCTTTCTCCGTTGCTTCCACAAACAGCTCTGATGTACTGTGTAAGCATACGCATGTGCAGTACATCAGAACTGCTGCAGAATACCAGACAGCTGTGGAACGGCAGCACGGTGGCATTATACAATGCCATTATTTAAGAAAAGTAAGGTTTTTTTTCTTAAATAATGTAATTTTATAATAGCAATAACCCACTTCTGGGTGTGGGTAATGCTGGATTTACCCACGGTTGTCTTTATTTGGCCACTCGGGCTTCGCCCTCATGACCAAACCACACCAACCGTAGGTAAATCCAGCATTACCCACACCCAGGCGTGGGTTATTGCTTAAAAATTCTATTGGCACTGTGCATGCCTGGTGTGCTTTCATTTTCTGCTATTGTATATTCAGGTTTTTGACTGCATATGACATTTTATTTAGGTCATTTTCCTTCATAAATCACACTAATACGTGGACCACTTACATACACCTGTGCACAAAGCACCTTTACAGAACTGCACATGATATTTGTGAATTCTTCTGGTAATTTCAAATTGTATTGTATATTCTCCTACTTGTTATATACTTTGAGACTTCTTACATTTTTAATACCATCTTCAGTATGTGCCTGTATTTTTTTTCTTTGCAGCTGTTTTTAAGGGATGTCTGTTGAGTTCACATGCATTTTAATACTGCATTTTAAGCTTAGCCACTTCCCTTTTGGTGCTTGAATTAACATTTTCTGATTGGTCTTAGCTATCCCCATGGCTGATAATTGTATATTAGCCCTAGTGAGAACAACTGTGATCATACCATAGATAATTTGAGGGGGCCATGTAACGGATGCAGCATTTAGGAACTGTCTCTATCCATTAGTGGCATGAGGGGAAATCCTGGAGTACATTTTATATTACCCATCCTTAGATCCAATTTGCATTTGAATATGGATGGATGAGCTTTGCTTTATTTTTATGGATAGTCTGTTCCAGAACAGTGGTAGCCTCTGTGATATATATCCATTTCTCCACAACATTCAGTTTAGATACCTGGACTGAGTAGCCAAAGTGGTTAGAAAATCCTTCTATGTGGCCCACCTAATCACAAAAGGGTTCACATCTAGATCAAAAGAGGTTATTGTGCCCCTCTACTCATCAAGCCCATCATGGAGTACAACGCCCCATTTGCCATTTGGGATGTACGTTACAAGACACCTGCAGCAGCTGGAAAGACCAGAGAAGTACCTCACCAAGAGGATTACTGGCATCAAACCAATGCCCTATACAGCTCGACTGTAGAAACTCCAGCTGTACTCGGTTGCATATCGCCTGCTCAGAGGTGATCTCTGCCTGACATACAAGGCCATGTATAACCCAGAATTGATGGACATGCACCATCTAAAGAAAACCAAATCCCTTAGAGCCACACGCTCTAGGGATCTAAACCTCACCACAACAATAAATAGGACATGGTGGTGAGATAGATTCCTGTCCCAGAGACTTCCCTTGCTTTGGAACAGGATTCCAATCTACATTAGGCAGAGCCCCTCACTAACTCTCTTCAAGAGAAATCTTGACGAGTGGATAGGAAACTGAAAATTTACCCCAGGAATCACTTCAGTGGCTCTGCTGGACAGAGGCACAGGAAACTAATCTAAAGGGGTGGTAAAAGCCAACACATTTTGGCTAGGCTTATAAATGCCCCCGGGCAGATAGCCTAGTACCTACCTATGAACCTATGAACCTATGAACATAACAAAATCATTGTTTTAAAGTATGAATATGTTTACTTATGTTTGTCTTTGATTTTAGATTCCAAAGCTTGTACAGCGTGTCCACCAGAAGAATGGCCCAATGAAAGAGGGTATAAGTGCATCCGGAGGTCAACAGAATTCCTATCATATGAGGATCCCTTCGCTGTTGCTTTCATCATCATTGCAATTTTCTTCTCATTACTGACACTTTCTGTGTTTGTCATATTTGTCAGATTTAATGACACGCCTGTTGTAAAAGCCAATAATCAAAATATGAGTTATCTACTCCTTGGCTCCATCTTCCTCTGTTTTCTGTGTTCTTTGGTATTTATTGGATATCCTAACAAAGTTACCTGTAAATTTAGGCAAGTAATATTTGGTGTAACCTTTGTTCTTTCTGTTGCTTGCATCTTAGCTAAGACTATTTTGGTTGTTGTAGCTTTCAATGCAAACAAACCCAACAGCTTCTTAAGAAGATGGATGGGTCCACAGCTGCCTTATGCTATAGTATTACTCTGCACATCTGTTCAGCTTATTATATGTGCTGTATGGGTCAGCTTCTATTCTCCATTTCCAGAACAGAATTTTCAGGCAAAAGCAGGGATGATAATAATTGAATGTAATGAAGGCTCACCAGTTGCATTCTGGTGCCTGCTGGGATATATGGGACTATTGGCTACTGTCAGTTTTGCTGTTGCATACCTGTCTAGACACCTTCCAGATAGTTTTAATGAGGCCACATTCATAACCTTCAGCATGACTATATTTGTTTCAGTCTGGCTGGCCTTTATCCCAGCATACCTCAGTACAAAGGGCAAATACATGGTCGCAGTAGAGATATTTGCTATTATTGTTTCTAGTGCAGGTCTGCTTACAAGCATATTTTTACCAAAGTGCTACATCATTCTAATAAGGCCTGATATGAACAAAAAAGAATATTTAATGGGAAAGGGAACAAAACATGATTTAGCAACATAGTACTTCAAGACTGAAAATGTAGCATGTTTGTTTTTCTTTTTGCTTTATTACTTATGTATAAGTAATAAAACGTGATGTGCTTAGTTTTATTTATTTTTTTCTTTATTTTGCTGACTTACTTTTAATGAACAGGCACCTCATTGTTTTGGTTAACACGCTCTTCTTATCATATTGCAAAGAGGAAAGTACTGCAGTTTGCTCATAAAGTAGTAAAAATAAATAAAACTTTATTTCAAACTTTATACTGTATGTGCATTGACATTATTTAATCTTTTAAATAATACTATATGTTATGACATTATTCTGTATGTTGTATAGGAACTAAACTGTTGTCACAGAATGTATCATAAAATGTTATGATCTGCATACTTGTTAGGAAAATTACATTGCTGAATTCTTTACAAAAGAAAAAGTCCATGCAAATAAGAGCAACTTAAAACAAACAGCCAATAAAAATAATGACTACTAATAATATTTCAATAAATAAATCAAGACACACATGTAATGCAAGTGACACTTTCATAAAAACTGTGAAACAGTAGGAACACCACTGTGTCATTAAAATGCATAAGGAGTTCATTGGAATCACACTACAATGCAAGAGAGTATTCTAAGGACAGAATCAACACATGTAAAGTATTTATTACTCCATGTAAAACATCCTTTGTAATAGCAACTGCAAACACAACCACCACTAAGGTCCAGGTACGTTCGCTCCAAAAAAACAGAAATAAAAAAAATCAGAAAACCAGCATAGGCAAGACTCCAGGTTCAAAGATAGTCTGTTTAATAAAAACCAAGCACTTTCACCAATCGCTTCATCAGGTGTAACATCAAACATGTAAAGAGCATGCCAATTTAAGCACCAATTTAAGCACTGAAGTTAAAATCACATGACACAATAAATTACAAATTAATATCTATCCACACAATATACATAAATATAACAAAAAAAGCAATACATCTTTCAAATTTCAGTATGTACATATGTATATAGCCATGTATGAATAAATAAATAAAACCATGAGGGTGGTGTCTAGTTATGTGTATCCCACTTCTCACTTCTTGCGTAATGGTCTAGCTTTTAGAATAGGTCTCAATGGTATGCAGTCATGTACATATTGAAATCTGAAAGATGCATTGCTTTTTATTTTTATAGATATGTATATTGTGTGGATAAATATTAATTTGTAATGTATTGTGTCATGGGATTTTAACTTCAATGCTTAAATTGGTGTGCTCTTTACATGTTTGATGTTATACTTGCTGAAGCAATTGGTGAAAGCACTTGTGTTTTATTAACCAGACTGTCTTTGAACCTGGAGCCTTGCCTACGCTGGTTTTCTGATTTTTTATTTCTGTTTTTTTGGAGCGGAGGTACTTGGAACTTAGTTGTGGTTGTGTTTGCAGTTGCTTTTCCATTTTTCACCACTATCTACAGGGGTATGGCTGCTGGGTCTGAAAATATTGAACTGGATTACAATCCTCCTTTAATTAATGATTGGACTACATCTAACATTGAGCAATTTCTGTCTAAGGTAAATGAGCAAGTTAATCCATTGCTTGGTAGTGTGTTAGAACAGGAAACGGAGGTCACACAAAGCGTGGATTTTGCTATGCTCAGAGGTTATATTTTTGTCTTAGAAAAGGAGCTTTTTAAATTAAAAAGACTTCAGTATCAAAGATTCCATTTGGAAGCATGTTTAAAGGAAGGTATCATATCAAGGAGTTTGAGGGTTCTGAAAATGCCCTCCCAAGTGAACTGTGAGCTGCTTCTACTTGCTGAATGGCAGAGACTGAATATTAATACCAGTATGGGTCATTTGCAACTTTTGGTCGCTTCAGCTGATAGAGAGATTGCGCTGATGGTGACCTCTATAAAGAGTAAACACTCAGAACTCTATCAATGCTTCAGTGCTGATGTCTTAGATAGACATGTATGTTCATAGGTACATAGGTTCATAGGTTCATACTAGGTTATCTGCCCTAGGGCATTTATAAGCCTAGCCAGAGTGTATTGGGCTTACACCACCCCTTAGGATGAGAATACTACGCCCTTTTAGGGTTTAGTTTATTATGCCTCTATCTAGTAGTGACACAGAGATGACCCCCGGGGTAAACCTACGATCTCCCATCTACTCGTTGAGATTTCTCTTGAATAGAGTCAGTGAGGGGCTCTGCCTAACATGGACTGGGATTCTGTTCCAGAGTGTAGGGAGCCTCTGGGTTATGAATCTGTCCCTCCAGCACGTTCTATTTATTTCTGTGTTGAGGTTTAAGTCACTTGTTCTCATGGCTCTGATGGAATTGGATTTTCTGAGGTGGAGCATGTCCATTAATTCAGGATTGAACATGGCCTTGTACGTCAGGCACAGATCACCTCTGAGTAGGCGGTATGTGACTGAATAGAGCTGGAGTTTTTTCAGTCGGGCAGCATATGACATATGTTTAAGACCCTTTATCCTCTTGGTGAGGAACTTTTGAGGTCTTTCCAACTGCTGCAGGTGTCGGGTGAGATACATCCCAAATGGGGCATTGTACTCAATCATTGGCCTGATAAGAGAAGAGTACAGGGGCACAATGACCTCTCTTGATCTAGATGTGAAACCCTTCATGATAAGGTGGGCAATATAGAAGGTCTTCCTAACCACTTTGGCAATGTGAGTGTCAAATGAGAGGTTACTGTCAACCTGGGTCCCTAGGTCCCTGATTACCTCTTCCGTACTTAATGGATTACCACCTATGTGGTAATTTATCGGTACTTTGTTTTTCCCAAAGGGTATGACTATATATTTTTTAGCGTTCAGCTTACGGCCATGGCTCTGGCACCAATTATCTGTTTCTATGAGGCCTCTCTGAAGGATGTTTGTGTCCACTGGAGTATCAATTATGGCGCCCAGTTTGCAGTCATCTGCGAACTTTGTCAGCCACAATCCTCCTATGTTCGCCTGTACCTCAGAAGACTAAATGCCGAACAAGAGGGGTCCCAGGACTGAGCCCTGTGGGACACCGCTTGTGACTGGCTTAGAGTCTGACATAGCTCCAGCAACTCTGACCCTGTGGGTTCTGTCCTTGAGCCAGTTTTCAACCCATCTTGTGACATATGGGTTTACATTTAAGCTGGTGAGTTTGTCTATGATGCCCGAGCGGGGTATTGTGTCAAAGGCTTTTGCAAGGTCAAGGTAGGCTGTGTGAACTGCCTTACCCTCATCAATGGCCTTAGTGACTGTTTCAAAAAAGTCGACCAAGTTCAAAAGGCAGGATCTGCCCTTGACAAAGCCAAATTGGGTAGGATCCAATGTCTGTAGGTCCCCAATGTCTTTGTTTATGAGTTCCATAATGATCCTCTCCATAGCTTTGCAGTCCAGGCTCGTCAAGCTTATGGGGCGGTAATTTCCAGGGTCCGTAGAAGCACCACCTTTGTGAAGTGGGACCACTGTTGCCGTACGCCACTCTTTGGGTACGTATCCTGTAGTAAGGCTAAGATTAAACAGCAGCCTTATGTGTGGGTTTAGTTCCTCTTGGAGTTCATGTAGCACACAGCCCGGGACACCATACGGTCCCATTGATGCTGTGTTTTTAGCTTTAGAGAGGGCGGCTCTCACCTGGGCATCTGAGATGTTAGAGAGGCTACACTCTGCTGGGATAGTTATTTCTCCTTTTGGGGGGGAGGGGGAGGAAAAATTTGCACTGAACCTGTCTGCCACAATGTTGGCAATGTCAGTGGGTTCAGTGTATTTTGTGTCATTTTGGACTAACTCTGAGCATATCTGGGAGTTTCCACCCAGGTTTCTAACATAGCTAAAGAAGGCCTTGTGATTGTCTTTTGTTGGCCTTGGATGATTTTATGAGTGATCGTAGTTTTTTGCTAGTACTGATCAGAGATGCCTTCCCTTTTAGGGATTTTGCTCTGTCATGTAGTAGCTTCCTCCTCCTGTTGTAAAGTTTGTTTATGGCTGGGGTCCACCAGACCGGGCGCCTGCCTTTGGGGGAATGGTTCTTGGTTTTATTTGGGATTGCATGATCCATGCATTCTTGAAGGTGCCCATAGAAGGCATTTGCAATGGATTCAGCAATGTGGGTTGTGGTTTCCACTGGCCCAGGGGCCTTGAAAGATACCACTTCAGTCTTAAGAAGTGTGAAGTTTGCGTTTGAGAAGTTCTTCACTGTGGTCTTTTGTGCAGGGGGTGGGGGCGGGATGTGGATTTCCAGTGAGATTAATTTATGGTCTGATCTTACCAAAGAGGGATGTACTTCCGGTGTGGAGCATTTTGTCCCCATGTTTGTGATGATCAGGTCTAGTATATTGTCTCCTCTTGTGGGAATGGTGACTAGTTGTTCCATTGCATTTGAGTTTATGAATTCTAGGAACCTTTGGGCTAGGGTGTTGGGGCTTGAGTAATGTTCCCAGTCTATGTTTGGGTAGTTGAAGTCTCCCAAAATGATGGTATTTGGAGAGACATTCATACTCTCCAGTGTCTTCAGGAAGGGTGTGTGGGGTTCCTGAGTTTGAGAGGGTGGTCTGTAGCATGCTACAAACTGTAAGGCAGTTTTGCCTATGGTTAGTTGCACCTGGATAGTCTCCGATGCTTCGTGCATTGCCACTAACCTGGAGGTGTGGGTATCTTTGATGAAAATGGATACTCCCCCTCCTTTTGTGGTTCGGTCCAAGTTTTGGGGCCGGAAAGCATGATATGAGGTAAAACCTGATAGTGCTGGGGTGCTCTCAGGAGCCTTGAACCAGGTTTCAGTCACTGCACAGACATCAATGTTCTCCATACTGAGGAGGGCTTCGAGGGCGTGCATCTTGAGGTTTAGACTTCTGGCATTGAGCAGCATTACCCTTAGTTTTTTTCCACTTGTGTTTTCTAGGGAGGTAGGTTTGTCATTTGAGCCTTGCCTACAAAAGGCACTATGAGGGTGGCAAGAGCCTTGACCAATATCCGGAAGCCCAGGGGTGACAGGTGCAAGCCATCCCTTGCGAAGCAGCGTGGCTTGTCAAGCATGTCATCCCAAGCTTACAGACACTGGATCCCCTTAGAATGACACCAGTAATTAAGCCAATTGTTAAAACCGATCATTTTGTCTTTGTACTGTGGCATCATTCTTGGTGAGGATAAGATGCTGCTCAGGGTCAGGGTCATACCGGCCTGGGCTACATAATCAGAGAGCTCCTCTATGTCTCTTTTCATGTAGCCCAGGGAGGTACGTCTCAGGTCGTTCACACCGGCATGTACAACGACTGAGTCATATTTGTACTTGCTGTGGAGTGACCTGAGTGCTTGTGTTATGTGGCGGATTCTAGCTCCCGACAGGCAGCTTACTGTGACCCTCTCCTTGTTCAGTCTGGTGAGCGGGACATCAGTGTGCCTGACTATGGAGTCACCTATTACAAGTGTGTCTGACATGTTGTTTGGCCTTAAGGACTGTGACTGTTTAGCACACTGACTTTGTGAACTATGTGTTGCATGTGCTATGTCTTGAGGTGGTGGTTGCTTGGGTGTCTGCTTTGGAGGCCTCTGTTGTTTTGGTAGATTTTTAATCAGCGCCTCCGAGTATGTTTTTGTGTGTTTATGTGTTTGGTTTGCAGTTGTGATAGTTCTATGTGAGACTGGGTTTGTGGTGTGCGTGGTTACCTTCTCCTTCTGACTGGTCTTGCCAGTACTGAATTGAGAGAGCTCAGCCTCCAGTTTGGCTATATAGTTGCATCTCTCGCATATATTTGTATTTGTTGGGAGGAGAGGGTTTTCTGTGTACATGAGGCAATTGTAACATTGCCTCTAGATTCCCAGATTCACCAGCTGAACAGGAGAGGACGCCAGCAACTGACCCTTCGACATGCTAGAAATATTAAAAAAGATTGCTGTGTAACTGAGTCAGAAAGGACCTATAGGGAAATGTGAGATGCTGGAAGGGGTGAGTGTATATTCATGGAAACTTTTGCAAACAAAGTTGAAGCAATTGCATAGAGATAAATGAGACTTTGCAACAGACAACATTTTTATGTGGCCACGTTATACTGAGAGCTCTCAGGGTGTCACCAGTGCGGACATGAGCACTACAACCGATCACTGAGGCAGCCCTTTGGAATCTAATCAAATCAGTAGTGTGGACATGAGAGCTACGAATAACCAGGAAGGAAGCTCATTGGAACTCAACCAGGGATGGCCTACGGTGCAGGTAGAACTAGATAAGCAACTAGGTGCCCGATGAAAAATGGTTATGACTGTAGCACAAGTTCATAGAGAGGAGATAAGAGAACCCCCTGCCAATGATGGGAATCTTGAATCTTTTTTACACCTATTTTGTCCCCAGAATATCGCCTTTCCATTACCAATGAGAGACAGGCCTACGCCCAGAAGAGGAGGACAACAGAGCGGCAGGAGTCAAGTACGGAACAAATGGAAACACAACGAAACAGGGGTGAGTCCGTATACTATCAAAAAGGCATTTTTAAATGTCAAGACTTAGTGTTGAATTTGTCTAACTATGTTTTAACAGACGAAGAGCTTTCAGTTTTAAACAAAGGGTTTCGTTCATTCCAAGTACAGACTCAAATCTCTCTGAAATTATTTTGGACATTAAGCAGTTTACCCGTAATTTAATGTGCAAATTAATGTTTGATGGTGAAACAATGGAAATCAATGAGTGTTTGTTTAAGAAGCTGAGTGTGTTTATTCCAAAACTGAATCCATTGGTGCAAGCATTTGAGAAATTGTGTATAAATTATGTTTATGATTTATATTAGAAAAAGTTTTAAGGATTTTAACTCGACTAAAGCTGAGTATCTGGCCCTGTGTGATTTAGAGACTAACTCAGTAATTATAATTTGGTCGTCTGACAAGGACGGACAAATAGTAGTGTTAGACAGGGAGAAATATGATGATGCTATGTATTTGATGCTGAGTAATCATGTTTTTTATAATTTGATTACACGAGAAAAAGTTAATGAAATGATCATGAGGGTGGACTCTAGAATTAAAGAGTTGAATCATTTAGGTATTATAGATGAGAATCTATGTCTGTATTTTACTGTTTTTCATCCTCTTATACCCTTGATACAGGGATCACCGAAAGTGCACAAAGATAATTTAAATCCTCCTATGAGACCAAATGTGGCTGGGGCTAACTAGTGTACTGAGCCTATCTCCATATATATATTGAGAAGATACTGAGACCTGTTTTGGCTGGTTCAGAATATGTATTAAGGGACACCGAACATTTCCTTAGGAACTTGTATTCACACACTTCTGGGAAAGGGTTAGGGAAACAAATATGACTAGTTACATTAGATGTAGTTTCATTATTCACCACTATTCCGAATGACTTGGGTGTAGAATATGCAATAAAATATATGGAGTCGAATCTATGTACTAAGGATAACAAAATAATTCAGATCAAAGAACTACTACCTCTGGTATTAGAAAACGATGTGTTTATGTTTAGAGAATCCATCTCTTGGCAAGTTAATGACGTAGCAATGGGCACTTTGTGTGCGAACAGCTATGCCAATGCAGTGCTGTGATGACCACATGGGAAGGAGAACATTTAGTGGGAGGACCTTTCAGTAAATATGCTGTATTTACTAGGAGGTTTGTAGATGACCTTTTCCTATTATGGGAGGGTACATCTGATCTGTTGATGGAATTTGTGGACTATTTAAATAGCAGTATGAGTTTTATGATATTTACAGTACAATGGTCCAATACTAATATAGAATATTTAGATGTAACTGTGTTTAAAGATGATAGGGACATGTTAGGTACAAAACTTTACAGAAAAGCATGCCGGGTCAACCATTTACTTAGTAGAGAAAGCATGCACCCACAGCACATTTTTAGGAATGTTATTCAAAATCAACTTTATAGGGCTTCCTATCAACGATCAAGATTTTCAACAGCAGATATATACCACCAGTATGGAGTTAATACTCAGAGGATATGACAAAGATCTGATACAGAGGAATATGCAGAATGTGTTAGATATGAGGAGCACTAGAGTGAAACCTTATTTTTCTGAACCGAAGCAGAATCATGATAACTCTAGTCTTAACAGAAGATGGAATAATAAATTAAGAATATCTACATCAACCAGTACACCAGTATTATTTAGAAAAATTTAAATATTTTAACAACAAATGAGCAGGTCAGTAAATTTATAGATCCTGTCCCTCAGTTCATTTTCAGAAACAAGAGGTCACTTAGAAAATGCCTTTGTGCTCCAAGAGATGTTAATAGGCCAGTAACACAAGGGACAACTGTGCCGTGTAGAAATGTTCCTTTTGCACATATATTAATAGTAGCTCTAGTTTTACGCATCTGGATACAGGTGAGTTATTTATCTTCAGCATTAGAGCCACCTGCACTAGAATGCATGTGATATATCTGTCCGTGTGTAAAGCATGAACCAAGTTTTATGTTGGAAAGACCGACAGGATGCTGAAAGATAGGATCAGAGAACATGTATACCATATAGGTAAGAGAAGCTTATTTAATGCATTGACAAAACATGTTGTCAGTACTGATGTTACACATTGTTTTAGTTTTATGGTTAAAGGAATACATTTTGAGAAAAAGAGAGGAGGGGATACGAGGCTGAGGACGAAGAAATGGAAGCTCAATGGATTATAAGATTGAGATCTAATGCTGGTCATGGGTTGAATGACTGCATACCATTGAGACCTATTCTAAAAGCTAGACCATTATGTAAGAAGTGAGAAGTGGGATATACATAACTAGACACCACCCTCATGGTTTTATTTATTTATTCATACATTTCTATATACATATGTACATATTGAAATTTGAAAGACGTATTGCTTTTTATTTTTATATGCATGTATATTGTGTGGATAGATATTAATTTGTAATGTATTATGTCATGTGATTTTAACTTCAGTGCTTAAATTGGTGTGCTCTTTACATGTTTGATGTTACACCTGATGAAGCTATTGGTGAAAGCGCTTGCGTTTTATTAAACAGACTGTCTTTGAACCTGGAGCCTTGCCTATGCTGGTTTTCTGATCCTTTGTAATAGGCCACTTTTATCTTTTCTGTTCCCTATGAATCATAAAGAAGCTGTCATCACATTTTAAGTCTATGTAATTGCTTTTGACTAACATTAATTCCTTTTACTACTGTACATGTCACAAACATCAGTGCTGGGCCCCCTCTTGTCTGGCATATACTTCTCAGAAGTTCAGGCCACAACGGAGGGGCTGAGGCTAACCATGTTTGCAGATGATGGCAAATTAGGTGCTATCATTTAATACCCTAGTAATGGCAGCATTCTTAAAAAGGGGCTTACACAGACCAATGATTGATGCCAAAGATGTCTTAAACTAAATGCTAAAAATGCAACATCATTCCCTTTGGTAAAAACAATGCCCCTTCTGATTATAAAATAAACAGTAATACCCTAAGTACCAATTCAGCAGTGAGATACCTGGGAACACAAGTTGGTTTTGACCTCATCTTTGACTGCAATATGTATACTGTAGTGAGGAAGGCATTGTACATCGCTCACCTGATTATCAAAGGCATCGCCTCAAGAGGAAAATCTGTTGTAACTCCCCTGTACTTGTCCCTCATCAAGCCTAATATTGACTATAATGCTCCCATTGGTATGTATCATATCAGACACCTACAGCAACTTGAAAGACTTCATAGATTTCTAACTAAGAAAATTCAAGATCTCCAGCACATGTCTTATATAGACAGACTGAAGTCACTGTCACTGTACTCAGTAGAATATATACTACTTAGAGGTGACTTTTGTCTGGCTTACAGGTCTATCTCTGATCCAAATCTAGTGGAAATGCTGCACATCCGTAAGTCAAATGGAGCTAGCGTCACCCATTTCAGTGACCTCAATATGGCCTGCAAAATAAACAGGACCTGCTGGAGAGACAGATACATCTCTCAGAGGTTGCCACTCCCCTGGAATAGGCTTCCAGTCAATATCAAGCACAGCACCACCAGGACCCTGTTTAAGTGCAACCTGGATGACTGGATGGGAAGCCATCAATTTCTGGCAGAGATTTCTCCAGCTTCTCTCCTGGACATGGGTAGTCCTTGCTAGAAAAACTTTGGGCATAGACAGTATCTCTAATCTAGTGTTATATAGGGATTTAACAGCAAGGCTTGTAAAGACCCTTGGGTCAATAGCCTAGTAACATCCTATGAACCTATGAATCTATGTTCAAAACATTGTACTCATGCAACAGACACTATAAAGGGCTGAATCTCCATAGTCGCTTGATGCATTCTTTTTCTTGCGCACATTTCATGGAATTATCATAGGATCACAGGAAGTTACTAGGCTAATGGCCTTAGAGCCCTTACAAGCCTAGCCAAGTTCTACCTTTATTTTAATGATCCGCATGAATTGCCTCTGTCCAAGAGGGACACAGGTGTATCCCCTAGGGTGAATTTATGGTAACCTATCCAATCGTCCATATTGCATTTGAAGAGGGCCAATGAGGTGCACTGTTTGACATGAAGTTGGAGTCCATTCCAAAGGTGTGATAACTTCTGGGAGACAAATCTGTCCCTCAAACAGGTTCTATTAATTTGAAACAAAAAACACACACTGAAGCCAGAATAAGTTGAGCGCTTTTATCCTGTTTATTACAGACCTTCTTCAGAACAGTAAAATAAATTACATATATCAGTTCCTTTTATACCATTCTTCTCCTGACATCATTTCCTACATTACTAATCCTTAAAACGACATATATATCATTTAAACTATTACTTTCTATAAAATTTTTAACAATGATAATACACAATAAAACAGTCCCTAAAACTTATACAGGAATCTTTTGTTGTGAAACCATGCATATGTCATAAAAAATGAATACTGGTCAATGTTACTTATTAGTCAAAAGTTAACATAGTTTAAATAACTTACGACAGGAATCTTGTCATTGATGCCTGGTGTTATATCAGCTCTTTAAAAATGTGCCATTTAAGTTCTATTATTTCTAAAAAATTATTAAGGGACCCTACAAATTTATCTGTGCTCACTTTTTCAGCTACAAAAAAGTTAAACTTTCTGAAATTTTCACAGTTTACAGAATGATTTACTAAGGCATTACTCATATATTTTTTCTTTATAGCCAAAATATGCTCTCTAACCCTATATTTTAACTTTCTAATGGTCTTACCTATATAGAAATGTTCACAATTTGAACACACTGCAAGGTATACCAATCCTTTACTTTGACAATCATATCTTTCTTTAGCTGTAAAGTATATTTCAGATGTTTAAAATGATGGCTCTGCACCCCCATCATAAATCTGCACTGACTACAATTTGTACAAGGAAATGTACCCAGATGGGTAATAACTCTATCTTGACCTTCATTCTTGTGCCCCCCTTCCAACATTTCTTTTAAATGTTTTGTCTTTTTGTTAATGAAATTTGGTTTAGTTCCAATATTTCTAGTCAGTTCTTCATTGCCTAAAATAATCTTCCAGTTTTCTTGAATCAGCCTTTTAATATTTGGCCCATCAGTACTCATAGGCACAGGGAAGGCATATTTTAACCCTTCATTCTCACCCCCATTTTGATCAGAATTCTTCTGAAATCCTACTTTCAGAATGGGAGAAAATCTATGGTCCCTGTTATATTTAACATAGTCTGTAACTTCTTCAAGGGTTTCACTAGGATATCCTCTATCAATAAACAGCTGTTTAAGTATATCCAATTCTATTATAAACTGATGATCATCACTGACCATTCTACTAAGTCTAATCACTTTCCCTTTGAATACATTAATTTTCATATAATTAGGGCGGTAACTATCAAAGTGTAATAATTATTAGTAAAGGTTTTCTTTCTATGAATGTTACTTCCAAATATTTTATTATCAACATCCATTTTAACTTCAACTTCCAAAAATGTAACTTCTCTACCTTTGTTGCCTATAGTAAACTTGACCCAAGACACTGATTGGTTAATTTGCTGGAAAAACTCATCAAGCTGTTTACCACTACCAGCCCAGACAAAAAAACAGGTTATCAAGGTAACACCTGTAATATCTAACATACTTAAATAAGTCCATTTTCTCCAAAAATGTACTTCCCACCAACACATGACCGAATTAGCAAATACACATGCTACGTGTTCCCCCATTGCTACACCGCTTGTTTGTTGGCAGATTTCTTTACCAAACATAAAAAAAAATTTATGTAATACTATTTCCATTAATTGACAAGTTTTTCGAAAAAAATTATTAAAGGACCCTACAAACGTTGATAGAAAGTAATAGTTTAAATGATACGTATGCCCTTTTAAGGATTAGTAATGAAGGAAATGATATCAGGAGAACAATGGTATAAAATTAAATGATGTATCTAATTTATTTTATTGTTGTGAAGAAGTTCTGTAAAAAACAGGATGAAAGCGCTCAACTTATTCTGGCTCCAGTGTGTGTTTTTTGTTTCAAGTTGAAGTGAAGGATTTTTGCAGGATCTATTAATGTCATATACCAGGTTAAGGTCTTTAAAGAGACTAACCTGTGTACCATTTGACTTGCAGATATGTAGCATTTCCAATAAAGTAGGGTCATAGATTGCCTTATATGTAAGGCATAGATCATCTCTGAGTAGTCTGTATGAAACAGAATAATGTGACAGTTATTTCAGATTATCCATGTAGGACAGATGCTGAAGACCTTGAATTTTCCTTGTGAGGAACCTTTGTGGTCTATTCAATTGCTGCATGTGCTTGGAAAGGTACTTACCAAAATGGGCATTGTACTCAATTATTGGCCTGATGATGGAAGAGTACAGATAGAATGCCCTTCTTACCACTGTGGAGACATTGTGATCAAAGGTAAGGTTGCTGTCAACCTGTGTGCCCAGGTTTCTCACCACTGAGTGCATTACTTAGGGTTTTATTGATGTGGTAGTCAGCAGGAATATTGCACTTCTGAAAGGGATGATAATAATTTTTTTTTTTACATTGAGTTTAACGCCATGGTTTTGGCACCAATCATTTGTTTGTGTAAGACCCTTTTGTAGAATGTTGATATTGTTTGGAGATTTTTGCAGGATCTATTAATGTCATATAGTTTGCAGTCATCAGCAAACTTTGTCAGCCACAGACCTTTAGTTTTAGCTTGTACTTTGGAGAAATAGATTACAAACAGTAGAGGTCCCAGTACTAATCCCTGTGGAACACCACTGGTAAAAGGTATGATGTTGGAGGTGAATTCCCCTGTTTTGTCTGTATGGGTTCTATCGGTGAGCCAGTTAGTGACCCAGCTAAGGTTATAAGTGGTGATACCTAGCTGGGTAAGATTTTTAATGATGCCTGAATGGGATAGTGTCAAAAGCCTTGGTTAAGTCTAGGTAGGCTGCATGCACAGATTTCCTGTCGTCCAGGGCCTTGGCGACTGTCTGAAAGAATTCCACCAGGTTTAACAGGCATGATCTCCCTTTGACAAATCCAAACTGAGTAGGGTCAAGTGTTTGGAGATTACCTGTATCTTTGTTGATAAGGTCCATGATGATTTGCTGCATGGCCTTGCAGATAAGGCTAGTCAGGTTAATAGGTCTATAGTTCCCATGGTCAGTGGAAGCACAATCTTTGTGCAAGGGCAAACTGGTGGCATTTTCCATTCAGCTGGATGAAGGCAGAGCTTCGACTATGATTGAAAAGAGTACCCAGTGGTGTTGCTAATTCTTGTTTGAGCCCATGTAGGATGCAACCTGGGATGTTATCAGTTCCCATAGATGCTATGTTTTTGGCCTTAGGGAGGGCATTTATGGCCTGCTCTTTAGAGATACAAGGTAGAGGACAGGTGGTAGGGATGTCACGGGGTACTGGTGGTGGGGACAGGGGAGTTAAGTTTTCACAGAACCTGTTGGCTAATGTTAGGAATGTCTACAGGCTCAGTATATGTGGTATCATTAAGTACCAGTTCAGCACAAATCTGGGCCTTTCCTTTTAGGTTATGCATGTAACTAAAGAATGCTTTGTGGTTGTCCTTAAATGAGGAAGCTAATTTGCATTCATAGTTTGCTTTGGAAGACTTCACAAAGGATTGCTTCCAGTTTAGAGTTTGCTCCCTCTTACTTTTAGACAGCAATTTCTTCCTCTTTTGTAAAGCCTGTTAATGGCAGTGGTCCACCAGGCAGGTTTACTCTTCTTTGAGGAATTTGTTTTAGTCCTATCAGGTACAGCTGCATCAATGCAGTTATACAGGTGTTTGTATAAACCATCGATGTAGAACTCAATGTAATTGCCAGTTCCAAGCCAGGGGTTGCAGTAAAGCTAGTTATACCATCCCATAAGAGGATATAATCTGCTTTGGAGAAGTTATTTAGTTTAGCTGTTGCTGGGTGAGGATCAGTTGTGATAGTTACTTCAAATTGGACTGATTTGTAGTCAGATCTCATAGGGAAGACGTCACAGTGGGAGTACTACAGTGTTTGCCCACATTGGTATGCAACAGATCCAGGATGTTGGCACCCCTTGTGGGGTTGACATATAGCTGGTCCAGTGCAATGGAGTTAACAAAGTTGAGGAACCTTTTGGCAAGTGAGTTAGAGCACAAGTAATTTACCTAGTCAATGAATGGATAGTTAAAGTCACCAAAAACCAGGGTGTATGAATGCATCTTGATAGTCTCAAGTAGATCTAAATAGGCAGAGTGGGTGTCCTGATTCATGGAGGGGGTCCTGTAGTTGGCAATGACTTGAATAGGTAGCCTACCAACAGCTAATTCCACCTGAACTATCTCCAGAGAAGCATACTGTTTAACCATTCTGGAGGTATATTTATCTTTAGTGAATATCAGTACACCACCTTCTTTAGTTTTCATGCCTTCAGTTTGTGGTCTAAATATGTGGAAGGAGGTGTAGCCTAGTATGGTTGGGCTAGCCTCAACAGCTTTGAATCAGGTCTCTGTGACTGCACAAATGTCTAAGTCTCCCAAGGTGAGGACTACTTCCAGTGAGTGCAGTTTCATGTTAAGACTCCTAGCATTTAGCACATAACCTTGAGGTTGTTTTTAGATGGAGTTTTTACATTGGGAATTTTGTCCTTGAGACACTGCCTAAAAAAGGGACTATGTGGGTGGCAAGAGCCTTAACCAGTAGCTGAAATCCCAAGGGTAACAGGTGAAGAGCATTTCCGGTGAAGCATCTAGGTCTGCCCAGACTGTTATCCCAGTCTGACAGATACTGCATCCCCTTAGAATTACATCAGAAACTAAGCCAATTATTGAAATCAGTCATTTCCTGTTTGTATTGATGCATCATCCTAGGTGAAGGTAGAATATTGCTCAAGGCTAGGGACATATTTGTCAGAGACACATAGTCCGAGACCTTAGTTATGGCTCTCTTCATATAGTTCAGAGAAGTACATCTCAAGTCATTCACACCAACATGGACTATGGCAGAGTCATAATAATAGATGTTTTTGAGAAACTTGAGTGCATGTGTGATATGGTAGATCCTGGCACCTGACAGACAGCTGCCCATGACCTTCTTCTTATCCAGCTTTCAGGAATGCGCACAACTGTGGTAAGTACTAAGTAATTGCATGAGTATATTAATGCATATTCTTCAGCGATTGCATAAACTGTTTATCTTTAGTGCAGTCAAATGAGAGGTAGGACAAGTGCATCCAGAGTTTACTAAACTTACCATTCAATGTCTTTGGTAGAATTGCCCTTCCAACGATGATTGTTCAACTGCTTCTTTGACCTCCATCTCATTTTTCACTTTGCATTTGCTTGTTATTTCCCAACTTGTTTTTATCCCATTTAATTTAAAGGTTTTCTAATCTGGTGATAAAAGTGGGAGTTGTACTGCTTGCTACCCTATTCCTTGCTTTCCTGTGCTCATTGATTAACTTTAATGCATATTCTAACATTCCATTCGGAGTGAGATCAATATGTTGCTGTTAAAATGAGATCCTTGTACAGGAATACAGGAGGAGTTAGTATGAGATGAAATAGAGATGAAGTTCTGATAGTGATGAGTTAGTGAGGAATATATAGCAGAAGATATGCAGGGGAGGTAGGTGGTGGTTAGAGAGATACATGTTTGAGATAAGAAGTAGTTGAAGATCTTGAGAAGGTCAGAGAGCATTCTGATTATGGTTCATTTAGAAGTGAGTCTGTATAATATATCTGACGTAGTTGTTTTTGGGAGCAGAATATTATTGCATGGGGACAGCTAAAAGGAGATGGAGGAGTTAATAAGTGGCTTATAGCTTTCAAATTACTATTGATGGTAGTAACAATATACTATTGTATAGCAAGAAGTGAAAGGAGAAGGAGGAATTAATTAGGTGGTTTGGAACAGCGACATTGCCATGTGTCAAGAAGGAAAGATGTTGCATTTTGTAATGTTTTTGGTGTATTTATTTGTCAGAGGGAGATTGGGAGTGGGTTTGACTATTTTGTCACTTAGCAAGTATTTAGTGAGACTCCATTATAGTAGTTTAAGGGAGTCACATTTTCCAGACTTTTTTCAGATGAAAAAAGAGTACAAGAAGAGATGTTTATACCAGTGCAGAAGACCCTGAGGGATGAACAGGCTTACATCTAGTGGAGGAGTTTTTGAGACATTTTTTTAATTGGTTGAGTTTGAGAAGGTTAGGGATGTTGAACCAGTTTAGCTATTTTTGAGCTTACACAGTGGTGTGTTCTGTTAGGACGTTTGGTGGCAAAACTTGCCTTCTTGTTCTTTGATTGCTCAAATTTTGTGATTAGTATTGTGTGTAGGTTGGAAAATATTTCTGTGGTGTCTGTGAGGGGAAGGATATGGTAAGCAGCAGCAGCACCGGCCTTTTGTACTTGATCAAAACTTTTGGGATTGATAGAGCTTACTAACTTTTGGATGGCTTTATGGGTTACTTGGTTAATGTGTAGATCATGTTTTATGTGTTCATAATAGTGATTCCAAGAAGTTTAGTATGGTGGGCTAGTTCAGTTAATGTGCCTTCAGGTGGTTAAAGGGTAAGTGAGTTGAGCAGTGATGGTACTGGCATAGGTGAGAAGTGTAAACATGTTGTTTTTGGGGGGGGAGTTAGAATATTGTTAGATTCAGAATCCAGGTTTCCAAGATGAGAAGGAATTCTAAGTCACCTTTTGAAGCTCAGAGACTAAGATAGAGAGGGAGAGATTAGTAGATGATGCCGGGGTCAGTTGCATACTGGATAAGACTGAAGATGGTTAGTGCTGTGGTCAAATTGTGGATGAATATATTATTAGAGAACTGGGCTGAGGATAGACCTTGAGGGACAGTGACTGGGATAGGGAGGAATGTGGAGGAGGCTCGTAGCCATTTTGCACTCTTAGTTATATGGCGAAATTAAGATTTGAACCACAGGTTGGCTTAGTCTGATAAGCCTATTTTACAGAGTCTATGAAGGACAAAAAAGGTGCAAGAAAGTACCAAAGGCTTTAAGGGAAACTGAAATACTGAGGAGATCAGTAGATTTCTGTTCCCAATTGTATTTACAATGATAATTGAGAGATGAGCTGTGCCAGTGCTGTGACAGGGCTGGAGGTCATGTTAGCATGATGATGGAGATTTTGCTTGAGGAAGAAAGTTGGCCATTATTAGTGGATACATTTCCCTAAGATTTTTGAGATGAGTGATAGATGAGCTAAGGGTCTAAAGTTAGAAATATCAGAAGATGGGCCAAATTTATGTAATGGGAACGAAGAATTTTTTTCCAACTGGAGGGCGAAGTATGTTTCCTGGATTTACCTGTCAATTAAGATAAAGACAATGTAAGATAAACTTATAGCTGATACTTTCAGATACTCTTTAGGAAGGTTATTGGGAATTGTAGTGATAAGGTTTAGTGTTTTGAGGTACTATTTGATTGTTTTGGTGGGACTTGGTCTCCTTGGTGTGGGTATTTGATATACACTTGTTCAATTTACTTATGTCCAGGTGTCTGGAATTGGTGGGTCAAGTAGTGACTTTTTGCACATAGATGGTAAGTAGAGCATTCTGTTGTTTTAAGGGTAGGTATTGTTTTGGTTTGGTTTAATGCTGGATATTTATAAAAGGGTGGTGGTTATTTGTTTCTATTAATTTAAAATATAAGGCAGTATGGTAGCAGACAATGTTTTTTTCTCTCTCAGTGATGCAATGCTTTTGAAGGGTGGTCTAGCAAAGGCCAGTAATACTGCTTTTAGTGAGAACAGCAATGTGTAACGTTGGCCTTCTTTTCTGGGCTTATGCAGTAGTTTTAAGTTTAATTTTGTCTGCCAGTTTGGCCCCGGATCATCTAATGGCCTACTATAAGCATCGTTCACGTCTCTGAGTCATATTTTAATTTTATTCATTCAGCTTTACTTATCACAGTATCAGGGTAACTCAAATTCATTGTTTTCAGCTGGAGGTTAAGAGCTGCATGGACACGCAGTGCCAAATTTGTTTAACTGATAGGTGCAGTAAAAGTAGCCATGTTAAGTTGCTGTATCATTAATTGTTGAACAAGATTACAAAGGAGTGCAAGGTGTGGGTCCTTTATGTAAGTGATAAGTGCATCTAATGGGCAGCCTGTGGCTTTACTTTAATCAGTGCTACGTTGCATGATATAGGAACATTATGAATATTAAATTTGTTATCTTGAAAACTGTGATTTCAACAGCAAGGAGAGCCTTTCAGTTGTCTAGCATTACATGGCATGTGCATGTTGCGGCTATTAAATCTTCTGTTTTGAGAACTGTGCTTTAGCAGTTGAAATAGCCTTCAAGAATATGTATAACAATGGATCATTATTGACCATTTAGATTTTGAGTGGTGTGGTGCAAGGTTTATATTGTGTTGATTTTAATAAGAATCTGTCCAGAAGTGTGTGGGTGTGTGCAAGGTGGGGGGGACTTTGACATCATTGCCAGATCTTTAGTTTGGCTGAGCTGGTAATAGGAGTGATAAGTGTTTGAGACATATGTTCATATATTTATACAAAAAAAAAAAACACAGCGAGAGAATAAAATAACAGCGAAGATATATGTATTATCACAGGAACAGCTAAATGTAACATATCTCACCTGTTCCAGAATGCCAAGGACACTGGTGTTTGTTATTTATTTATTTATTTTACATCTGTTTACTGGGGAGGTCCAACTGGGCTGGTAGCCCATTTTCAATGGATGCCCAAGGAGAAAAGCTCCAAGTGCAAATAATAGTTACAATAAAGTATTCCTAGTCAAAATACATGAATTAAAATATCAAAGTACAGCAAATACATCAAACAGAATTTAGAGTGAAAGTTAGACTATTACTGGAGAGGAGTGATGACATCAAGATGAATAGCAAAGATTATTTACATATGAGCATCCAATATGATTTACAGTGTACAATAATTGGAATACATCAACAGCAAGGCAACTAACTATTATTATTTAAGAGACGCAGCTATATCAACAGTATAGGTAGAGATCAATGAACACTGCCACCAAATATTCTTGATGGTATAAGGACAGAAGATTAGAATGGAGTGGTGGTGAAAGGAGAACAGAAGAAGGGTGTGGAGGAGAAGGGGTGAGAAAATTGATGATAGTGGAAGAGAAGAAAGAGAGAAGAGATTTGAATAGCAAACAGATGAGACAGTAAATGAAAAGGAAGAAAATAAAAAGGATGACAACATTAGTCAGCTGGGGGAAGTGCATGAGTAGAGCCAGTTATTAGAGAAGTGTGCCTTTAGGAGTTGCTTAAACTTGGCTGTGTTGGAAGTATTAAGGATGTATTGGGGGATAGAGTTCCAAGCGTTGGAAATAATGTTGGAGTAAAGAGAATCTCCAAAGATGTTATTGGATTTGGTGACCTTTAACAGGAGATTGTCATTAGATGTTAGTATTCTATTATTTGACTAGGGTAGAATGAGATTTTGGAGTGCTGGCCATTTGTGTGGTTGGTATACAATGGCATGGGCAGTTATAAGTTGATTTAGGGATAAGAGGCTGGATAATGCTAACCATTTTAGTTGGTATAGGTCAGGACAGTGGTGGGATCTATATGATAAGTTAGTAGCAAATCTGGTGATTTTGTAGAAGCAGGCCTCTGGTATGGATAGGTCATTTTTTTAAGTTAGTGAAGATTGGAGAGGTGTACAGCAAAAATAGTCTGGTGGAAT
>NC_056744.1:1483703039-1483773871 GCF_019279795.1 Protopterus annectens | reverse complement strand
TTGCAATGGTGAGTGGTTTCCATATAAAGTCACAGGTTGAGGGTCGTCACAAGATTCCTAGGAATTTGAAGTCAGTCAGTGATATGGAAGAGGTGGTGCTTTCTTTGCTTCTTAAACAAACTGAAAATGGTAGGGTGTTAAGGCCTTTTAACGTTTCCCCATTTGAAGACTTTCATATTTCCCCTCTGGGTTTGGAATCTAAAAGACGGGAGATAAATTTCATTTAATTAGCCATTTGTCTTTTCCTAAATTGGGATCTGTTAACTCCTTCCTTCCAATGGAGATCAGGAAGTTTGTACTGTATCTTCCAATGGGCGGAGCCTAAGCTTTTTGGCAGACTCAAATTATATCCTCATATTTCAAACAAATGTTCATATCTCTGGAACCATAGGGGTTACTAAAGAAGCATAAATAGCAAATGCTTAAGCACAAGCTATTTTTAAATTATGCAAAGAGATAAAAAACTAACCACCGAGGGATAAATGCTTCGAAGCCAGTCACAAAATGGAAGGTAAAATAGATAAGTAAATACGCTTAGGAGCAACCCAACACAAAGCAAAATCTTCACCATAAAATCAAATCTCCACCATCAGCTGAATAGCATTTCAGTGATGAAAATGACTCATTCCAGATAAAACAGGATATCTTTAATTCAGGTACATATAAAGAAGTTAGGTAAGCACTTTCACCAAAAGGCTTTCTCAAACCATTAGCAAACAAATAATTTAACCATTAGCTGTCTTATATATAAAAAAGTTAATTGAATATGCCTTTGCATTTAATATGTCTTTGTATATGCCTGTTTTATCTGACTTATGACTTTAAGTTTTGTAGTGATGTCATTGAGATTAATTATTCAATTAAGTTTTTTATATATAAGACAGCTAATGGTTGCTGGAGATTTGATTTTATGGTGAAGATTTTGCTTTGTGTTGGGTTTCTCCTAAGCGTATTTACTTATCTATTTTTAAATTATATTTATATTGGTAGTGTTCTTTAGGTTCTCTAGGTTTTAACATTATAAGTCACAGTAAACACAGTAACCATTACATTTGTAATAGTTTTAAACAACTAACAATATCTCAACAAACACTCACATTACACACATACTGTCATGAGTATTTTGTTCAACATCCTGAGAGCTTTCATATGAGGCTAAGCAGTACTATCTGTACTACTTGGTTGTTGAGGTATGCAGAAAACATGACATTTAAATCTATGTAAATATTATATGAACAACAATTAATATATTTTTACCTGTCCTACATAGAGGTCAACTAGCAATACAATCGAGTTTGCCATTGTGTAAGCTTTAAGAAGAAATATGTTTATGCTTTGTATGTTATATGGTTTTAGAATTATTAATGTGAATATGAACAAGCAATATTTGATGCCTATAGGTATCAATAAGATGTAACTGCAGAGGCATGTGGAGGCATCAATCATGTGTAATGATTTAATGAGCACATTGGCAGGAAAGACGCAAAGGAGCAGTGTGCTTCTTTGGATGCTGTGGCTAGTACTATTAAAGATGTTCAGAACCTATGGTTAGTTACGTTTGATACTGAAGTGGCTTTTTGACTATTGCCTATTAAAAAATGTGAGTGGCCCTCAATGGGTATGTGTATGAAAGACAAATTGTATTTTGATAAGACAATGCCACTGATATGTGTAGTAGATTGTGCTACTTTTGAGAAATTTACAACAGCTTTGCAATAGATTTAGCAGCAACAAGACCCTAGGCATCTGGCAGTTCATTATATAGATTTTTGATTGATCTAAGTTTAAGCAGGTGGCCTTTGAGATGAAACTTTCATTTATTGATTTGTGTAGAGACCCGCAACTGCCATTTGCAGATGTCAAGGTAGAAGGCCCTTGTAAAAGGCTAATATTTTTGGTTTTGGAGATTGATGCACTATGCAGTTTATTTTATTTGCCACTGGGAAAGTTAAAAATTGAGAGACAAATTGAGTGTGTTTAGAAAGAATGACACGGTTAGAGTAACAGATAATGGAACTGCTTGGTTTATTGAATGTTATTTATAGGGCAGTTGACTTTGACAGGACATTTAATAGATTGGTAGCTAATCCATCGAGATGAGACTGCAGCAAGCATTACTAGGTGTGTTAAACAGGACATTGATGTACATTTACACTTTATAATGGGATATCTTTTTGGCAACATGATTTGGTGTCAGCTGATGATTTGAGTTTGTTTACAGATGTGGCTGGTAGTGTAGGCATGACAGCAATTGCTAAGGAATAATGGATTGCTGCTGAATGGCCTGGATGTTGGCCTCAAGAATGGAAAAAGAATATTGCATTTTTGGAGTTGATGATTTGGGCAGAAGTAGTAGATTAGCAAAAGGATATGACAAACAAAACAGTACTTTTGTATTCAAACAATGAGGCAGTGGTGCAGGTATCGCTTAAGAGGATGGCTAGATTTTCTTTTATACAACAATTGATACAAAAAATAGTTTTACTTAGCCTGAAGATAAATATGTGTTTTTGAGCATTACATGTTCTGGGTAAGCTAAATGTTTTAGATGATAGCTTATTTTGTATTCAGATTGACAGGTTTCATCGATTGACTCTAAACACAGATTTTCAGGCAGTTGCAGGGGAACAAACAGAAGTGTGGCAAATTGGCAAGAAGCAGCTGTTTGGCTGGTACCACAGTCATGGGCCGGGTGTACCAGAGTGGATTATAGTTCAACTGTCTCTGCTTTTGTGGCTTTTAGGCAACAGCTACTGCTTAAACAGAGATTATGGTCTGTAAAGTTGGTATGTCAATATGTGGTGCATAGATGAAGTCTGGGAAAAGTAGTAGGTATGATTAACATGTATATGGCAGAAGTCAGTGCTACGACAAGGCTTTTAGGCTTGTTTGATGCTTCTAAACATTGGGGAGTGTTGCAAATGTTGAAAGGATAGGAGAGAGTGAGGGCAACAAGTTTAGACAGAAGCTTCTGTTAGACAAGTTACTTTTAAGATCACTTTTACTCAGTTTCCGAGAGGTTTGTTAATACCTATGAGAGTGTGTGTTGTGGTCAGTTTGGGCTGTGTTTATGTATGTATGGGCTTTTCAGATCAGTGAACTGGTAGGCAAATTATTGGTGGAATGCTTACAATAAACAGTCAGTAATTGTGATTTTGTGTTGGTACATTTAGGGAGCAATGATCTCAGAGTGGTACTTAAGAGGAGATTATTAGCATAGATAATTGGGTATTTGATATCTTTTTGAACAGCAATTTCCTACAGTTATGTTTTTGTGGTCAAAAATAATACCTAGATTGGTTTGGAGGCATGCACACGGTTTTAAGAGTATTGCATTAGCCTGTCACTTGATTAACCATAGGGTGTCAAGTGTACCTACTGCACTGGATATTCAGATTTTGTCTCTTTATGAGTTTGTAGACAGGGACTCTGCTTGGTTTAGAAAAGATGGGGCGCATTTGAGTGATATTTGTCTTGATTTATTTAATGGCTGCTTTATTGAAAGAGATTCTGCAAGAGTATTAAGTATTTTTTGTAAGGGCAGAAAGGGGATTAACCTGTATTAGAGGCTGGTGGGTGGTTTTAGAGGTGCTTGGAAAGACACTCTCTATTTTCCCTTCTTTGTGCATTGATTTAAGAAGACTGAAGTGGGCAGTGGCATGCAGCTCAGAATTTGCATGGGAAAATAGAGTGGCGCTGTTTTAATAGTGGTGAGCAGGTCTACATTGCTGTGAATGCAAAATACATATAATGCTATTGTGTTAATCTAACTGCAGAAAATGTATATAATGTTATTGTGCTCGTGATATTTAATATTTATTGTTTATTGTTCATTGAATGTTCAGTAAACTGTTTGCAGTGGTTTTAGTGGGTGTCATTATTCTGTTGGACAGGGGGATATGTACAAAAATAAATTATGCAGTCAAACAATATTATTATTAGATTAACTGATCAGAATAAAGACAGTAATATCACCAGTGAAACTACTAGAAAATAAAAGTATTTGTATCACTGTTAAAGGGGATATTTGTGAGTTGTTCAAATTGCCAGAAAAAATAAATTTAAATGTCAAAACTGGTGATGTACAGAAATAAAGTCCTAACTATAATCCACATCTGCTGAGTTTGATTTATGGCCTGGGACCTTTATGGATCTGTTAAATAAAGATAGGTGTGCCCATTCTGGAGGGAGGTAAGAAGCGGGTCTATATCATCAAATTGAAATGGAAGAATGTCGAAAGCTCTAATGATCAAAAGTGCTGAAACTCAATGTCCGTTTTGTGGGGTGTGGGGGGGGGGTGCCCCCCCCCCACTGAATATATATTCCAACTCCAAGATCGCACTACAGTGGGGAAAGGGCGAATATTCCACTCTTCACTTCACTAAAACCTCAATAACAGACCTTTGGATTTAGGCACTTTCACTCATTAGAGCGTTCAACATTTTTTCTATTCGATTTGATGATATAGACCCATAAGAAGCAGCAGGACATATACAGCCACAGCCTCTCTGAAGAATGCTGCTGCAGTAGGCATTCTAGGGGTGTTTAAAACTCATCAAGATAATGCCAGATGGTGCAACTTAGAATGGTGCGTGCACGCAATAGAGTATTCTGACTCCCTGTAGTTATGTGGGCAGGCCTTCCCTCAAGGGGTTGGATTACAGATCTACATGCACAAAATAATGCTCTCATTACCAGGATGGAGGTGAGTTCATGCATTCCCCATGTGTGCTGAAAGATGGTCTTTCCAGATGGCTGAAAAGAAAAGGAATGAGCCAGAGTGTAGTAGGAGTGTTGTTCAACCTCAGGCAGGAAAAAGTGTGCAGAAAAAAAAGGATGAAAGAGAAAGAGGTGACAGCAAATCAAAGAAATGAATTATGATGACAAAAAATATTATTATTAGATCAAGGTCCAGTCTAGAAGAAGTAATGTAACCAATCAATTATTTTCTCAGCTAAAACACTCACGTACACACATTTGCATTCACAGACACACACACACACACGCACACACACGCACACACACGCACACACACACACACACACACACACACACACACACACGCACACACGCGCACACACACACACACACACACACACACACACACACACACACACACACACACACACACACACACACACACACAGGCATTACAATGAGCATTGCTACCTCTGAGATGGTGCCATCTTTATGATGGTGCTCTGTAATGTCCACATCTATTTGACTCTGTGAGTTTGTGTCAGTGTCAGCAGAATTATGTACCTGTTATGGGGTGTTTGATTGTGCCAGTACAATT
The DNA here is from genome assembly GCF_019279795.1 of Protopterus annectens. NCBI lineage: Eukaryota > Metazoa > Chordata > Ceratodontiformes > Protopteridae > Protopterus > Protopterus annectens. The sequence continues at coordinate 1,483,768,575 of NC_056744.1, read as the reverse complement.
GCTAACTGCCACTGTCCTTAGACTTTATCATAAATGTGACAGTTATGGCATGATCATTCTGCTTTCAACATCTGCCTGCTGCGCTGGTACAGTGAAACTATTAGGTTCAGCTTCTGACCCTGCAAATGAATAACTGGTAGATGCACCTATACCATGCAAACTCTGGCCATTTTCCTGAAAGAGAGAATGGAGGGGGCACCTGGTGATAAGAAATGTCTTATGTTATATTTTCCTAGAAAACCTCTGCAGTATTTTACATTATGTGATTTGTGACATCATGGATGCACTAACCTTCCTGAATGGATGAGTGAAGCAGCTGCTGCTGAGGTCAATAATTACTGGTGTCCACACCAGCTCTGATTATGCATGTGGCATCCTCATCAGTGTCATTGTCATCTCCTCATATGGAAGGAAGGTACTCCTCATCAGCGGTTAAAGGGTGGAGATTCTTCCACCAGGTTTGTAATTGGCCACTACATTTCTGCCAGTCTGTGCTCTGGCACATCCCACCATATTGTCGACCTCCTTTCTACACTTTGACAATATGCCATTCCTCACCCCGACCACATTTATATCCAGAATTGGTCGCTTCCATGCCCTAGCCCTCTCAGCTTGCATTCGCTCCTCTGCCAAAAAGCATTTTCCATATGCCCTGAGAACTTCCATGAGGATATAGTTCTCTTTATTTAAGAAGTTGTCCCTCCTCTGTCTTGGTTTCTGCTGCTGTATCATGTATTTGTCATTCCTGATACCTAAGTTGAGTGCCAAAGAATGCAAGCAGTAACATAGTGAAGAAAAACAAGACTTCCATTTCAGTTCTGAGACTTTAAGTTCAAAGCAGAAGCATATGAACTTTAGATAATATAATAAATGACAAGACTTTCAGTGATGGTACCTAATTTCAGTATAATGTTATAACATCAATAAGTCAATAAAGGAAAGCAGACTTTCAGTCATATTAACTGCAATGTAATGCATTTAATACTAGTATCAGTTATACTGCGTGATTGAAGAAAAACTGTAAAGCATAAACTTTGAAGCAATGCACTAGCACAAGCATCTATCTTTTATACTTTGATCATGAATTTATCATATCCTTAACAGCACACTATCAAAATGCACAGTGTTGTGTCCCCCAAAGTTTTCAGTACATATTAGCAAGGATAAGTCATCACCAATCATATACAGACCTGTAAAAAATGACACTTAACACTTTACCTCTCCTATCATTCACATCAACATGCAGCAACTGCATATAGTACAGTTTTGTAAAATCTTACCATAAGGGTAGATGTCCTTCTTTTTACTTTTGCAGTATTCTTCACATTACGGATCCCCTGCCAAGGGCAGCCCAAAGGCCAGCCAGTATACCAAAGTCTTTAGGTTGTCTTAAGGTAAGCTGTATGTCCCATGTTTACTCCTTGTGTAGGTAGGGCATAAGTGTGACATCCAGATGTACCATCCTCAGATCTGAGAGCCCCAGTAGGAATATCAATCCAAGGAAAAGAGAGATAATCAGTAATCAGTATATCAAGAAGAGAAGTGGAACAGGGGTGAATACTGCAAAAGTTAAGAGAAGGGCATCTACCATCATGGTAAGATTTTACACAACTGTACTATGTCCTGCCATTTCATTGTTGCAGTATTCATAACATTAGGGAAAGTGCAAAGCTCAAGAAGAAACTTGGGAGATAGAAGGACCAGCAGAGCCCTCTAGGAAGCCATGGAAGATAGCCCTACCAAACCAGCTCTAGCTCTGAAAATTCCCTTGAACTTGTAGTGCTTGGTAAATGTGTGCACAGAAGTCCAGGTAGCTGCCTCAAGAACAGAGTTAGTAGATAAACCCTTGAAAAAAGCACCAGAAGAAGCCACAGCCCTAGCAGAATGAGTCTTAACAAAATAAGGAAGGCTCTTACCATGAAAGGAATAAGTTTTGAGATCCAAGAAGAAATAGTTTGCTTGGACACAGCAATCCTAAGGACCTGGGAAAAAAAGAAACAAAGGGATGATCAGATTTCCTAAGAGTCTTAGTCTTATCCAAATAAAATCTTAGTTGTCTATACACAATGAGTGCAGCAGCACCTCTTAACACTGGCAGTTAGTGGAGAAGGGAAAAAGTGGGCAAATGAATATACTGATTAATGGACAACTCAATCACCACCTTGAGCATAAAAGAAAGGTTAGTATGTAAGGACACCCTGTCCTTATGAAACACCAAAAAAGGACAACAAGCCATAAGGGCTTGAAGCTCAGACACCCATCTGGCAGAAGTAAGGGTTAACAAAAGAACAGTCTTCAAAGAGCAATGTTGCAAGGAAGTTGAAGCTGCAGGCTCAAAAGGAGCCTGAATCAATTTTTCCAAAACAAATTTAAGATCCCAGGGAGGAGGAACAGGTTTCCTGGGAGGCCTAATATGAAGGACACCTTTTAGGAATTGTTTAGCCTTAAATGTATAAGCTAAAGGAGGAGATAAAGGCAGAAAGCAGAGATAGCTGATAAATGGACTTTAGCAGAAAAATAAGCCAACCCAGCATTGAGCAATTCACACAGAAAGAGAGCACCAAAGGGACATCCACTGAAAGTGAATCCAGGTTATGCCAAAGACACTAAACAGAAATCCTCTTCCATCTGGATAAGTAGGATTTATTAGTAATGGGTTTCCTGGCCTCCTGTAGGACCCTAAGCATGTCCTCAGAAAAAAAGTATCTATGTGGAATTAAAATCCTATTACCAGCAGTGCCAGTTGAAGAGTGGATGGGGGGATGGATGAGAGATTCTTTGCCTTGTGTAAGTAGATCCACCCTGTGATGTAACTTGTGATGAATGCCCTTGGCTAAATGCAAAAGAAGAGGGAACCAATGCTGACTCGGCCAAAAGGGAGTCACCTAGATTTTGTGAGCATCTTGTTGAATTCTGAACAGGACTTTTGGAAGGAGGGGAAAGGGAGGAAAGGCATAAAGAAACATCCCCTTCCAAGAAAAAATTACAGTGTCCACCTTCCAAACCAGAAGACCTGGGACTCTGGCACAAAAAAGAGGAAGTTGCCTGTTCAGAGGGGAGGCAAATAAATCTATTTGAAGAGTATCCCATTAGTGGACAAGACATTCCTGTGAAGCATCTATTCATGGGATTGAGTTAAGGACCTGCTCAGAGTGTCTGACACAATATTTTGACCTGAAGGAATGTAAACTGCCTGAAGAGTCACTTGATACTGGACAGCAAGATTCCACACCAGGAATGCCAACTGGAGAAGAAGATAAGATCTTGTTCCCCCCTGTTTATTTACATACCACATCACTGTGGTATTGTCTGCAAATACCTAGAGAGGTCCTGAGGAAAAAAGAGGTTGAAAAGTCTGAAACTCCAGCAGAAGAGCTCTCAACTTTTTATCATTGATGTGCTCTTTCTGTTGAAGAGGTGACCACACCCCCTGCACCTTTAGGGAATGAAAAGCTGCTCCCCATCCCACATCTGAAGCATCTGTGAAGAGCTCCTAAGAAGGAAGAGGGGGATGAAAAGGGAGCACTGGATTTAGAGACAACTGCTGGATCCACCAGTGAAGTTTCCTCTTGAGACAAGCTAGAAGAGGAACTACAAATTCAAAGGGCTGTGCATGTTGAGGCCAAACTGACTTCAGGAACCACTGAAACTTTTCAAATGTAGTTTGGCCAGATGGGGTATAGGGATGGCAGATGCCATGAATCCAAAAGCTTTAAGAAACTCCCTGGCTGTAACAGAGGCCAGAGGAAGAAGAGTTTGATAAAAGGAAATGAGTATCAATGCCTTGGGAGGAGGCAGGGATGCCAGCATAGGTACCATCTGAATCCTGCACCCCAGAATAACATGGTCCTGAGTAGGAGTCAGAAAAGATATTTTGAAGTTTGCTGTGAACCCCAGGCCTTGCAGAAGGGAAATGGCAAGATGAAGATTTTGCAAATCGGTTTTGGCTGGTACACAACACAGCCTTCCTCAGTGTAAATCAAATCCATTTGAAGTAGTCTTTTATACACGCACTTAATTAAATCAAGTATGTGATTGGGTAATCAAAATTGTTCATTTACTCCAGGTGGAAATAAACCACCCAGTTTAACAATCCATTTTTTCTCCTTTGTGTCAAGAATGGATGCCACCCCACTTTGTTGGATTTATTCCCTTTCATGATATCTATAACTATGAAACTAAACTTGGCAAATGAATGTTTTATGGAATGTTTATATAGAGCACTGCTTGTTTTTTTATTCTTCATGTCACTAGTATGTTCAGAAATTCTCAGTCTTAGTGGTCGTGACGTTTGTCCTATGTAAAAGGAGCCACAGCTGCATGCAGCTAAAAATATCAACAATTCACTACTGCAGTTGGCAAAAACATTGATATCATAAAATGTGCCACAGTTCTTACTTGTAAATTGTTTGGACTTAAAAACCTTATTGCAGTGAGTGCAATGTCCACATGGGCAGCATCCTGTGAGCACCTCACCCATTATTATAGTTTGTACTTCTTGAATTGGTGTCCTGGAGTGTGAATGTTTATGTAGAAAACTGCAAGGAATGACCACGATAGGTAAATAATTTATTTTAACAAAAAGAAAAAGCGCTTTCACACACCACCATGGCGCGCTTCATCAGGTTACATTAATTAGTTAAAATTCAGTGCTTAAATACAAAAAACACTCCCAATTATTTAATCAAAAGCATCAATTAAGACAATCAATTAATTCATTTAAAAAGATAGCACCAAATACAGCAGCAGGCTTTGGGTAAGCAAAGCCATTAAAACATGCGTAACTTTACTATGTGTATTAACCTATTAATAAGGTAAAAGAAAATATTCCAACTGCAAAAACGAGCTTCATGTTCAAAACTGTATGGCTCAGCTTAGATGTTAATAGCAGTTCCATGTCTCAACATCAGATCCAAAAGTCTGCCTATTTCATGTTATAACAAAAAAAAAAAAAAAAAAAAAAATATTATACTATTATAAATATATATCACAGAATACAAAATAATTAAGTAACTATCTAAATGCTAATTCATATATTGTACTATTATCAACCAGTGTGCAGTATTTATTCATATTTATACTATCAAATTATTTATACAATATTTCCAGTAGATTCCCAACACTGCAACATATAAAATCTTGAAGGGGGAATATAACAAATAAAGATGAATAAGAGTAAACTGACTACATATATGAATATAAATTCATGCACATTACTATTGCTAAAATAAATCATATATTAAAATTATAAAATTTTTATATTATCAACTCATTGCTCATGTAGTACTTACAATGAGAAACAAGTACTTAAAAATGCGGAAATCAAAATAAAAATGAAATAAAACAAAAATAGACTACACTAAACATATCATAAGAAAACTGAATAGAGGAGAACAGAGTGGAAAATTCATCCATCCCCTAGTAAAGCTGGTCGGATACTAACCGCTAAATTCAAACCAGGTTCAACATGAGATCTAAAACTTAGGATCCACCTCAATTCATGGAGTTCAAGGGTTCCCGTTACATTCCCCTCTCTTTTATTCTTATGCACAATCTGAATAACCCTAAACTTAAAAACATGCTGGGGAGTGTGAATGTTTATAATGGTTAAAATGTGAAGCTAGATTTCTACCTTTACGAAATGAAAAATAACATCTGTCTGGTAGAATATTTGTTAGGTTGTGATCATTCTGTGGAATATTCCAGTGTCTTTGTACACTGTTGATTAACAAATTAGAACTCCTACCATAAGTAGTCACTAGCCTAATAGGTGACGACCCATGCTGCTCACATTGTTTGTATATCAAACGGTCTTCCCTCCTGAGTGTATTAGTCCAGTTACTAGCCTGTAGAACATGTCCCATCTGATAACCCCTGTCCCATAATCTCTGAGTCAGATCCTGTCTGTATTCCTGAAAGGTAGACTCCTTGGAGCAAATACGTCTCATTCTAATGTATTGGGATTTGGGGATGTTTTTGGCTATATGGGGCGGATGAAAGCTGGATGCATGGAGGAGGGTGTTGTATTGGGGATGCTTCCAGAAAACTTCAGTACACAGAGTGTGATCTGATTTTCTGGAAATGGAAACATCAAGAAAAGTAATGATATTCCCTAAACTTAAAAACATGCTGGGGAGTGTGAATGTTTATAATGGTTAAAATGTGAAGCTAGATTTCTACCTTTACGAAATGAAAAATAACATCTGTCTGGTAGAACATTTGTTAGGTTGTGATCATTCTGTGGAATATTCCAGTGTCTTTGTACACTGTTGATTAACAAATTAGAACTCCTACCATAAGTAGTCACTAGCCTAATAGGTGACGACCCATGCTGCTCACATTGTTTGTATATCAAAAGGTCTTCCCTCCTGAGTGTATTAGTCCAGTTACTAGCCTGTAGAACATGTCCCATCTGATAACCCCTGTCCCATAATCTCTGAGTCAGATCCTGTCTGTATTCCTGAAAGGTAGACTCCTTGGAGCAAATACGTCTCATTCTAATGTATTGGGATTTGGGGATGTTTTTGGCTATATGGGGCGGATGAAAGCTGGATGCATGGAGGAGGGTGTTGTATTGGGGATGCTTCCAGAAAACTTCAGTACACAGAGTGTGATCTGATTTTCTGGAAATGGAAACATCAAGAAAAGTAATGATATTCCCGTCAAAGTTGACCGTGAAATGTAAACCCCATTTGTTTTCATTTAAATAGTCAATGCATTCAGACAAATATTCCACATCTGACCTCCATACCATCCAGCAATCATCCAAATACGCCTCCAGATGTCAATCTCTGTCAGGTACAAATTATGGTCTGCATTGTAGATAAGCTGTTCTTCAATAAAGGCCATAAAAAGGTCAGCATAACCCCTTAATTTGCCAATAACATGTGTCCTGATAGAAAAAGACATTATTGGTTAGGACATGCTCTGTCAGGCCTAATAAAAAGGTATTGAATCCTGGCTGATACAATTCTGATTTGCGCAACCAGTATTCAAGGGCTTCTAAGCCAGCAGCATGGGGGATGTTTGTGTAAAGGTCATTAACATCTAGAATGCACATCAACCATTCGGGTTCAAGTTGGGTGTCTGAAATAATTTTCAGAAATTCTGTGGTGTCTTTTATGCATGATCGGACCCACAGCAATAAAGGTTTAAGTTGTTTAGAAAGGAATAATGACAATGGCTCAGTGACAGAGCACACAACTGGCCTCCCAGGTGGTTTAACAGGGCCCTTGTGTATTGTAGGCAAAAAATAAATGTATTGACTCATGGGATCTTTGATAGTAAGATGTTGCATAACTTTGTCACTGATGATACCTTCCTCCTTAGCTAATGATAGGAATTCGTCTTTCTGTTTTTTAAACCTAAAGGTGGGGTCCAGGGGCATTTCCAAATAATACCGCCTGTCTTGAAGTTGACTTTTGGCTTCTGAATCATACTGAAGCCAATTCATTACCACTATGACCCGACCTTTATCAGCAGAAGGAATGACAGTGGGCCGGATTTACAAAAGCTTGCACAGAGTGCAAGAAGAGTGTAGGAGCTCACGCCTGCAATATGTCTGCTGTGCGATCCAGGTACAGCCGGCAGGGGCATGCACGAGAGCTGCTAAAGCTACTCTTGCACAGACAGCGTCATGGCATGCAAATTACCTCATTTGCTGGTGAAAGCCATGCAAATGAGGTAAATTTGAGATCCAGGAAACACTAAACTGTCCGTGGAAGATTAGTGTTAGCTGCAGAAATGTACTCCATTAGTAACGGAGTACAGTTATGCAAATAGCTAAATGAAGCTATGACAGCTCCAAATAAAGGCTGCATACAGTTGAGGAAGCATGCCAATGGCCAAATATAAGACAATTGGCATTTATAAATGTTTAAAAATATAAAATTTTAACTTTTTTCCCTCCGATCTCCGATGTTTAAGCATAGCGCAGCACCGCGCAAACATGCGGCGCTTATAAAAACAAGAAAATAATTTTAAAAAGCCAAAAATAGGCATTTTCACTAAAACGCTTATTCTGCAATGCAGGTGAATGGCAGGCTGAAGACAACATGGCCACTGAGTAGTGGTTGCTAAGGGGGGAAAGCTGAGTATGAGAGATGTAACCATGCATTAGTAGGCAATCCTATGCAAATGTGGATAAGGATAGTGAATCCCAATTTTCCCCAGCATGTGAGCCATATCCCAAGAGTGTAAGAGTAAGAGTAGGTGAGTAGTAGAGTAGAATATAGGTAACATCATGAGGGGGTGTGTCAGACAGGCTGCAAGCTAATTGGAGCACAGTGGCTTATGTTTGCTTTGAGTTGCTCAGGATTGCAAGAGGTGTGCCTACAGTTGTCCTATTTGAAAACCTCAAACCAAAGGTGCACAATGGTAAAAGATAGTAAACTCCTTGCAAACATGCACACAGCGTGTGCGCGCATGTGCACGCGTTTGCCCTTGTTTCCACGGCGCTTCTCCCCTTGGGCGGAAACAGAAAGGCAAAAGGAAGGAAAAGAAGTAGTAGGAAGTTAACCAAGGAAAACTAGCAGAGCTGCCAGGTGAAATATATCAGAATCAGCCAATTACACAGGCAGCAGAGTAGCCCAGCCTAGCCCAGCACTTTAAACTCAGCAAACAGCACCCCCCCAGTTTTTTTTTCCCAAGAACTCTGCAACACTGCAGTATATAAAGAGGGAAAGCTTAAAAAGCTTAAGTCAGACAAAATGTTAGGGGCTGCTCTTGCTATCATAAACCAACATGTGCAAGGTGCTGAGGTTGGTGATGTTGTGAATGCTACTGAGCAACCCACAGTGAGGAGACGGAGAAGAGTGTACAGACCCAGGGTAGCCTACCAGGGGCTACATGCCTCACACACAGAACCAACAGAGGGGAACCCATCCAAATGGATACCAAGGTATGTGTTAGCCTAAGAATACTAGCTACAGGTATGTTCCAAAGACCAACTGGTGATATGACAGGGATTTTACAGGCATCAGCATCCAGGGTACTCCACCAGTTTCTGGATACCATGTCAGCACATGTCAGTGACCACATATATTTCCCCAATTCCTGTGAGGCATTGGCCAGCAATATGCATCTTTTCCACCAAATAGCAGAATACCCTGAGGTAGTGGGTGCAATAGACTGCACACACATATGCATCAAAGCACCACCTGGTGAGCGGGGTAGGGTCTACATCAACAGCAAGGGCTTCCCCTCCATCAACTGGCAGGTCATGTGCGATGCCCAGGGCATAATAATGAATGTGTATGCTGGCTGCCCTGGAAACTATCACGATTCCCACATCTGGCATCTGACGCAGCTGTACCAGAGATTTGCCATTGGGGACATCCCTGATGGTCACCTAGTGGGGGATGCTGGATATGCACTGGAGCCGTGGCTGATGACACCCATCAGAAATGCACACACACCTGAACAAGAACTCCATAATGAGGCACATGCACAAACAAGAAACATAATTGAGCATGTGTTTGGGATGTTCAAGTCATGGTTCCGGTGCCTGGACACATCTGGTGGAGCCTTGCAGTACTCCCCAACTACATGTACCTAAATTGTTATGGTATGTGCCATGCTACACAATATGATCCTGTGGAAACAGCTGCAGCAGGAACAGCATGGGGCATGGCTAAACAGCCCCCACCATTGCCAAGGCCTGCACAGGCACAGCGTGACTCAGAGGAGGAACAACCTGAGCCTGCCCCAATAGGCAGAAGGAGGCGTGCCCAGTATGCCCTGGCCTTGGCAAAGAGGCAACACATAGCACATACACTGACTCAGTAGGAACCCTGGAAATGACAATTCTCTCTGACTCGCACATACAGTAAAAGGGATGCCTAACTTGACACTACCTGTTTTCAAACATGTATAGAGAGTGTACTATGTGCATCCGACATAGACAGCCCCGCAGCACCACCTGAGGCATGATTTCCCTATTTTAAGCAATATAAAGCACTGCTAAGCACATTTTACCAATATTGAGCATATTTAAATACAATTGGGTGCAGCTGCGCACCACGCTAACCAGTGCAACGTTGGGCAACATCGGGCAATGTTGGGCAAAGTCGAGCAAAGTTGAGCAAAGTTGGGTAAACACACTCACACCTGCTTTACTGTTCCTTAACCAGTCAGGTCTGCCCACCAGGAAAATAAAAAAGCAGTGACAAGGGCTCAAACTCAGGATACTGTGCACTATAGTCACAATACTGAACAACTAAGCCATGACAGCATTTCACTGACACAGACATGACTTAAGTCACTCACACATACCAGATGGGGTGGTCACATACCTAGCAGTCATAACCAGCAGGACAATTGTAGACAAATGCAAACACAAACAAATGCTGTATCATGCCCTCTGAAGAGGCATATGAGTATCCTCCCCAGGCCTATGCAGACAGATAACAGTAGGCCAGGCAGTGTGATGTGGGTTGGGTAGGCTATGAAGTCATAAACTAATATACGTGTAATTAGAAACTAAGGTCTGTAGTACAGTGGTATGTCTCAAGCCAGTATGACAGGCAACAGTACAGACTGAAATGGAGTACCTGACATAGCAGTGCAGGCCTAACAAATGTGTATAAGTGTCAGTTGTACCCCTCATCCTATGTACACCCACAGTAACAATCAGGTGTGCCCCCTCGGGTAGAAATATACAAATAATAGCTGTCCCCCCTGTATGTAGAAATGTTGATGTCTATGAAAATTGACCCATGGAAGCCCTGCAGGCGCAGCATGCTTCCTGTCAATGTACAACACAAAGGTGAGCCCTGAAGTAAAAACCAACTTGAATTTTCACACACATATAGTATATATATATATATATATATATATATATATATATATATGCCCATAGTGGGCATGCTCACACACTTAAACAAATTTAGCAAATGTCAGTCAACAACATACTGAAAGGTCATACTGGGCATGCTCACACACAAACAAACTAAGCAAATGTCAGTCAACAACATACTGAAATGTCATACTGGGCATGCTCACACACTTAAACAAATGAAGCAAATTTCAGTCAGCAACATACTGAAAGGTCATACTGAGCATGCTCACACACTTAGGCCATGTCTGAGTACAGCAGTGGGCCACAGATATCTGACAGTTGCAATTCTTACTCCAGACACATGTCACTATTCACCAATCCTGCCTTACGCACACAGTGATATGAAAACAGACCCATATAATATATTGGACCCCTGCCATAATCAAACTATGTAATACAAGTACTTAAGTTGTTCAAAGAAAGTGAAAATTCAAAGAAGATCAATAAATCTCCGATCAGTATCATCAAGAAGCAATAAGCACTCCTAACATTATCCAAGCCATGTTCTGGCAAAAATATTGCCAAAGAGTCCATAGAGAACCATGAAGCTTTCTTTAGCTATGTCATAAATATCAATGTAAACTCATATATGTTCTGAGTCAGTGCAAACTGTAAATGAATATATGTACATGACTGACATTGCCAACATCTTGTCAGACAGGTTCATACATATTTACCCCTTCTCACTGACAAAAGGTCCCATTACCATACCTGGAGATTGTGAAAAGCCAGAAATCACATACACAATGGTTAAACAGCTCTATCCAAACCTAAAAACATGGTGTCTATGGGACGACATGGTGTCCCTGGCTGTGTCATATGTGAACTCCAAAACAAACAGACCCTGCACCTGAGCAGTCTGTTGAGACAACCCTCTGTACAGGATATGAAACTGTTGAATGGGTTACAGCAACGTTTGGCACACTTCACAAGTGTTGGTGCACAACAGACCATGGGAACTATTGTCTTATAAGCCTAATAAGCATGATCTGCAAGGCCGTGGAGTCCATCATTATGGGACTCATAAACAGAGCTATTGGGAGCCTACAAACACCCAACCCTACCCATTTTGGTTTGGTCAGGGGCAGATCATGGTCCCTAAACCTGCTAGACAGTTTTCAAGGCAGTTACTCAGGACATACCTCAATGAAATGAGCTCCACATGGCCTACATAGACCTTGAAAAGCCCTTTTCTAACATCCCACACACATGTCATATCCAAAAAATCAATAACCTGTGCATAAACATGTATGTCATCTGATGGATTGCCAACTGGGGCACAGATAGACCCCACAAGGTAAGATCTGTGGACTCCCTGTTAGACTGTAAGCTGGTAACAACTGCTGCCCCCCATGGCTCAGTCCTGAGACCCCTTCTGTCTGGTGTATACTTTTCAGAAATACAGTCAAACACACAAGGGCTATGTATAGCAACGTTTGTGGATGACTGCAAAAAAGGTTGTCATAATCAATGTTTGGGACAACAGAGACATCCTTAAAAAGGGTCTCAGACAGACAGATGTGGTGTCAAAATTATGGCTACAGTCATACAAATACCACATAGGTGCCAACACCCTAAATATGGAGATAATAATAAGGGATCTATGGACAAATGTGGATAGTCATCTCTACTTCCAGAAACACATTCACAAAGTGGTTAGACAATCATGCTATGTGTTCCCACAAATTGCCAAGGTCTTTGCATGTAGGTCAAAGGAGGTTCCCTCTACTCATCAGTCATCAGACCCATCAGAGAGTATCACGGCACACTTGCGATGAAACTGACTAGGCACCTTCAGCAGCTGGAAAGACCACTGAAGTACCTCAACAAGAGGATTACTGGCCTCAAACAGTTGCCCCATGCAACAAGACTGAATAACTCAATCTGTACTGTGCTGCATACTGTCTACTCAGGCGATCTCTGCCCAACAGACAGGTCCATGTCCAATGCAGAACTGATGTACATGCTCTAGCTGAAGTAAACCCAAGCTCACTGTGCCACATGTTCTAGGAATATAATCATCACAACAATAAATAGAACATGTTGGAGGGATACATTACTAACTCACAGACTTCCCTTGCTTTGGAACAGGCTCCCAACCTACGTTAAGCTGAGTCCCTCACTGACACTCTTCCAGAGGAGCCTTGATGAGTGTATGTGAAACTGAACTTTCACACCATGGATCACTTCATCAGCTCTACTACACAGAGGCATAGAGAACTAACCCCATGTGTGGTGATAGCTGCACACTATGGCCATACTAATATATGCCTTCAGGCAGATAGCCTATTACCTACCTATGTACCTATATATATGTAGGGGGAACACAGTATAATAAGCCAAAGATGGATGGGCAGAGATGTGTGTAAGAGGGTGACCATGACAGGGAGCCATCCAGGACTGTCCCACCCAGCACACATCCCAATGGCACAAAATACATGAGATGAACATCTCACCCACTGTACATAATAGCCACCAGTATCTATAAGTATAACAATGTATGTGGTGTATGTGCCTGCTGTACAACATGACTGTACAATGAAGTACACATCTACTATCTGTAGACATGTACATATCACATAGGTTCATAGGTATGTAGTAGACTATCTTCACGAAGGCATATATTAGCCTAGGCAAGTTGTGCAGCTATCACCACCCCATTGGTTAGTCTCCTAAGCCCTAGTTCTAATAGTTAGTACCCTAAGCCCCTTTCTAGTGGGGCTTCTGATGTGATGCCTGGCGTGAGTTGTCTTTTTCCCATCCACTCATCAAGGTTCCTATTGAAGAGTGTCAGCGAGGGGCTCTGTCTGATGTACATTGGGACTCTGTTCCACAGTAAGGCAAGTGTCTGGGATGGTACTCTATCCCACCAGCATGTTGTATTCATTGTTGTGATGAGGTTCATATCCCTGGAGTGTGTAGTGCGACTCAATTTTGTTGTCCTTAGATGGAGCATGTTCATCAGTTATGTGTTGGACATGGCTCTGTATGTTAGGCAGAGTGTGCCTCTGAGTAGGTGGTACACAACGCAGAACAGATTTAGTTTTACCAGTTGTGTTGCATAACACAAGTGTTTGAGGTCAGTAATCCTCTTGGTGAGGTACCTCTGTGGTCTCTCTAGCTGCTGGATATGCTTAGTTGAGTACATCCAAAATGGCGCATTGTTCTCAATTATGGGTCTGATGACTTAAGAGTAGAGGGCCACCACTACCTCTTTTGATCCTGATGCAAACCCTTTGTTGATTAGGTGGGCCACATAGGATTTCCTAATCACTTTGGCAACATGGTTGTCAAAGGAAGGATGACTATTTACTTGTGTCCCCAGATCCCTTATTACCTTGTCAGTTTTTAAGGGGCAACACCTATGTGGTAGTTTGTGGGTACTTTGTTTTCCCCAAAGGGGATTACTATGCATTCTTTCCCACTGAGCTTGAGGCCATGATTCTGACACCACACATCTGTCTCATAGAGTCCCTTCTGGAGAATATTTGTGTCATCTGGGGAATCTATTATGGCAAACACTTTACAGTTCCCAACAAACTTAGTCAACCACAACCCTCTTGTGTTGGCATGTACTTTTGAGAAGTCTATACCAAACAGGAGAGGCCCCAGGACTGAACCCTGGGGGACACCAGTTGTTACTGGTTTAGAGTCTGACATGTAGCCAGCAACTCTTAATTTGTGGGATCTATCTGTGAGCCAGTTTGCAATCCATCTTGTGATGTATGGATTTATGCCCAGGTTGGTGAGTTCATCTATGATACCTGACTGAGGAATGGTGTCAAAGGCCTTAGCGAGGTATAGGTAGGCTGTGTGGAGCTCCTTTCAATCATCTGTAGCCTGGGTAACTGTCTCAAAGACATCCACCCAGTTCAGGAGGCGTGATCTGCATTTGACGAAGCCAAACTGTGTGTGCTCAACCGTGTGAAGGTTCCCAATGTCTTTATTGTTGATTTCTATTATGATTGGTTCCATTGCCTTGCAGATCAGACTTGTCAGGCTCATAAAGCATGAATGCCAAGGGTCTTTTGTGGCCCCACCCCTGTGGAGTGGGAAGAATGTTGCTGTGCAACATTCTATGGGTACATATCCTGTAGAAAGCATGTAGAGAGAGGTGTATGTATCCTTGATGAATATGGATACATCCCCACCCTATGTGCTATGATCCAGATTCTGATGCTGGAAGGTATAGAATGAGTAGTATCCTGGCAGTGCTGGTGTGCTCTCTGGAGCCTTGAGCTAGGTTTCTGTTACTGCACAGATATCAATATTCTCCATACTGAGAAGTGCCTCGAGTGTGTACATTTGGAGGCTGAGACTTATGGCAATGAGTAGCATTTAGCTCACTTTGTGGTTATTTGTGTTGGTTATGGGGTTTGGTTTGTCCTGAGTGACTGGTGTTCCACACCTGAAGTCAACACCTCATTGGTCTGATCTGACCATAAGCTAATTACTCTTCATATGCACATTCTGCCCCCCCCCCCCCATTAAGGAAACCATGTTAAAAAACTTCTCCAAAGCCAACTTTATGCTTCTTAAGACAGAAGTGGTGAACTTCATGACACCCATGCAGATGGACAATACAGTTACGACAATTGAATCCTACACAATTGCACTTTATAAGCACTTACATGAGTGCATAGATTGTGCTGTCCCAAACAGAACGAAGGCGCTATCCTCCAAAAAAAGGAAGCCAATCTGGTAGTCCCCTGCCATAAACAAACTGTACAACAGAAGGAAGAAACTGTTGCAAAAGAGAGTAAAATCCCATGAGTGGAGGAGCTCCATGGTCAGCCTTAGTAAGAAGCTGCGATCCCTGATAAAATCCTCCAAAGCTAGTTACAAAAACAAAATCACCACTCATTCTAAAGACAACCACAAAGCATTCTATAGTTATGTCAAGAATCTCAATGGCAACACTCAGATCTGCTCTGAGTTACAGCACAATGGCACTAAATATACAGACCCAACTATTATTGCCAACATCTTGGCAGGTAGGTTCAATGCTAACTTTACCCCCCCTCTTACCCATTAAAGAGCCCATCTCTATACCGGAAGAATGCAAAGTTCCTGTAATCACAGCTGCACAGGTAAAAACCACACTCTCCAAAGCCAGGAACACAGCATCCATGGGACCAGACAACATCCCAGGCTGCGTTCTACATGAACTACAGAATGAACTGGCACCACCCCTAAGTACCATGTTCAGTCATAGCCTCACCTCAGGTTTTTTGTGCCTGCTGAATGGCACACAGCAACGGTTACCCCACTACACAAGGGGGATCTACCATGGACCCTGGGAACTAGCACTCCATTAGCCAGATGAGCCTGGTCTGCAAGGCCATGGAATGTATCATCATGGAACTTATAAACAAAGACATTGGTAATCTCCAAACTCTGTACCCCAACTTGTTCGGGTTTGTAAAAGGGAGATCATGTCTCCTAAACTTGATAGACATCTTTGAAGCAGTCACCAAAGCCGTAGACAAGGATAAGGTGGTTGACACAGCCCATCTAGATCTTGCCAAGGCTTTCGACACCATCCCCCACTCTGGAATTATAGATAAACTCACTAAACTAGGTATAAATCCCTATGTCACAAGATGGGTTGCCAACTAGCTCACTGACAGAACCCACACTGTGAAAGTAGCAGACACCAAATCTGACTTCAGACCAGTGACAAGTGGAGTACCACAGGGTTCAGTCCTGGGTCCTGTCCTGTTTGGTATCTACTTCCCTGAAGTACAGGCTAACACAGAAGGTCTTTGGCTAATGAAGTTCACAGATGACTGCAAACTAGGAGCCATAATCGAAACTACTAACGATGTGGACATCTTTCAAAAGGGCCTCACTGAGACAGGTGCCTGGTGTTAAAGCCATGGCCTCAAGCTCAATGCCAAAAAAGTGCATTGTCATCCCCTTTGGTAAAAACTCTGTACCCATAAGGTACAACATAGGCAGTAGTATACTTAACACTGAAAGTGGGATAAGAGACTTTGGGATACAGGTGGACAGTAGTCTCTCCTTTGATAATCGCATCACCAGAGTAGTCAGGAAATCCTTCTACGTGACACACCTCATCACAAAAGGTTTCTCATGCAGAAAAAAAGAGGTCATTGTTCTCCCTCTACTCATCATTCATTAGTTCCATTTTAGAGTACAACACCCCTTTCGGTATGTACCTCACAAGACAGCTACAACAACTGGAAAGGCCACATAAATACCTCACAAAGAGGATTACTGGCCTCAAACACATGCCCTACACAGACCGTCTCAAAAAACTCCAGCTTTACTCTGTCACATATCGCCTACTCAGAGGTGATCAATGCCTAACATACAAAGCTATTTCAAACCCAAAGCTGTTGGACATGATCCACTTAAAGAAATCCCAATCCCTCCAAGCTACACCATTTAGGGACCTAAACTTTGTCACCACAGTAAACAGAACATGCCAGAGGGATAGATTCCTGTCCCAGAGACTTCCCATACTCCGGAATAAACTACCTATCTATATCAAACAAAGCTCCTCATTAGCACTCTTCAAGAAAAATCTTGATGATTGGATGGGAAATAGGAAATTCACCCCGGGGAGCACTTCTGCATCTCTGCTCGACAGTGGCACAGGAAAATAAATTTCTTGGGTGGCAAAAGCCAGGGTACCTTTTTGGCTGGGCTTGTATAGGCCCCAGGGCTGATAGCCTAGTACCTACCTATGAACCTCTGAACCTATGAACCTTTGAGCCTTTCCTAAAAAAGTTAATATGGGGACAGCAAGAGCCTTGGCCAGTATTCAGAAGCATAGGGGCGACAGGTGCAAACCATCTGTAGCGAAGCAACGAGGCTTGTCTATCATGTCATCACAGACAGACAGAGACTGGATCCCCTTTGAATGACACCAGAAGCTTAGACAATTGTTGAAGTTTATCATCTTTCTGTTATATTGCAGTATCATGTAGGTGAAGGTAAGATGCTACTCAAGGTCAGGGTCATACCAGCCCGGGCTACATGATCATAGAGCTACTATATATCTCTTGTCATGTATGTCTCAGATCATTCACACTGACATGTACAAAGAACACATCATATATGTACCTGTTCTGGAGTGATGTAAGTGCTTGTGTTATGTGGTGGATCATAGCACCTGACAGACAACTGACAGTAACCATCCCCTTGTCCAGCCGAGTGAGTGGAACATTTATATGCCTGACTATGGAGTCACCTATTAGTAGTGTGTTGGGTATGTTGTTTTGCCTTAGGGCCTGTTGTGAGGCACACTGCTTTGGTGTATTATGTGTTTTCTGGCATGTGCTTGGAGGTGCATGTTGCTTGCTTGTCTGCTTAGGAGGACACTCTCTCTTTTTCAGATTAATATTTGTATTCTCTGAGTATGGTAATGTGTATTTATGTGTGTGTTTTTCTGGTGCTTATATTGTAGGTCTATGTGAGACTGTTGGTGTTGTGGTTGTATGAACCTACTCCTCTTGACTGTATTGTCCAGTATTGAGTTGACAGAGCTTAGCCACTGGTTTGACCCTGTGTGTGCCAGCATGTGGTGCATCAACCCATATATGATACGGTCATGGCTTTTGCATACAATACACTCACAATACACCTAGTATGATAAGCCTGCTGAGGTTAGCAAATGTGAAAAAAAACCTTTGGGCAAACTGTCAGCAAGCAATGTCTGTATTGCACCCTGTAACTCCATATTACTTGCTGAAGTGTAAAGACATTCTTAGTTTGGATTAAGAACCCCGCACTTGCCAGTTGTGTGTATGTGTGCCTGTCTCTCCCTGGGGAGAGAGAGCAACCTTTTTGGAGATTACTCACACCCCTTAAAGTGGTATACTCATCTTTGTCAAGTCTGTTGATGTTACCATCCTACAGATATATCTGTGGAAAGATGAAATCCCAGTAACGTGTATAGCATGTTGTGTAAGTGCGTGTTGCTGTAGTATCATCAAGTAGTTAGGTAGGGGTTTGATTCTTGCACTTGCCAGGTGTGTTTCCCTGGAGAGGAACAACCTTTTTGGAGACTACTCACACC
The DNA here is from genome assembly GCF_019279795.1 of Protopterus annectens. Taxonomy (NCBI): domain Eukaryota; kingdom Metazoa; phylum Chordata; order Ceratodontiformes; family Protopteridae; genus Protopterus; species Protopterus annectens. The sequence goes on along the minus strand of NC_056744.1, from coordinate 1,483,749,691 downwards.
CCTTAAAAGTGGTATACTCATCTTTGTCAAGTCTGATGATGTCACCATCCTACAAATATACCTGTGGAAAGGTGAAATCCCAGTAATGTGTATTGTGCATTGTGTAAATGCGTTACTGCTGTAGTATCCTAATGTAATTAGGGGTTTGATTCCTGCACTTGCCAACTGTGTGTGTGTGTCCTCTTGGGGAAGAGCAACCTTTTTGGAGACTACTCACACCCCTTAAAAGTGGTATACCCATCTTTGTCAAGTCTGATGATGTCACCATCCTGCAAATATACCTGTGGAAAGATGAAACCCTGATAATGTGTATAGCGCGTTGTGTAAGTACATACTGCTGTAATATCATAATGTAGCTAGGTAGGGGTTTGATTCCTGCACTTACCAACTGTGATTGTGTGTGTCTCCCTGGGAAAAGCAACCTTTGTGGAGACTACTCACACCTCTTAAACGTGGTATACTCATCTTTGCCAAGTCTGATGATGTCATCATCCTACAAATATACCTGTGGAAAGATGAAATCCCAATAATGTGTATGGCGTGTCATGTAAATGCATGCTGCTGTAGTATCATAATGTAATTAGGTAGGGGTTTGATTCCTGCACTTGCTAAGTGTGTGTGTCTCCCTGGGAGCAGCAGCCTTTTTGGAGACTACTCACACCCCTTAAAAGTGGTATACTCATCTTTGTCAAGTCTGATGATGCCACCATCCTAAAAATATACCTGTGGAAAGGTGAAATCACTGTAATGTGTATAGCGTGTCGTGTAAATTCATACTACTGTAGTATCATAATGTAGTTAGGAAGGAGTTTGAATTTCACACTTGCTGACTTTGCGTGTGTTCCAGGTGTGTATGACATCATTAGTCAATGTGGAGTGGGTTTCGATTTTTCTAGTGTATGACATATCACAATGACAACTGTATGTGCATTACACATGTAAGGAAGCTGTGGGGAAAAGCCATATACATACATGTGACTTAAATTATTTCATAGGTGGGTACTCTGCTTTCTCCATGAATGCATATGTTATCTTTGCCAGAGCGTGCTGGTGCTTTCTAGACCTTAGGTCACTTCTGTATGTTCGTGAAAAGCTTAGCCACTGCAGTGATCCCTGGGCTACATCTTCTGTTTCACATCCACTCATCGTGGTTTCTATTGAAGAGTGTGAGTGAGGGTTTATGCTTGAGGTATATTTGAATCCTGTTCCAAAGCAAACAAAGTCTGGCAATGATGACTAATCATTATAGGTGTGCAACAACCTCTGTGGATCTGCATGCAAACCCTTTATTGCTTATGTGCTCCACAGAGGGATTTCCAAAACCCTTTGATAATGTGATTATCAAAGAAGAGATGACTAAACACATGGCTCTATGTATACATTAGTACCTGTTCCACATTTTGGGGGCTACTACTTATGTGGTATTCTGGGGATACTTTGTTTTCTAAAAGTGGATAACTATGCTTTCTTTGGCTTATAGCTTTACAGCATGAGTTTGACACCAGGTATTTGTCTCTATGATACCCTTTTGGAGGATGTGTGTGTCATCTGGAGAATAAAGTATAGCCCATAGTATGCATTTTTATCAGACGTGGGCAGACATATCCCTACTGTGTTTGCTTGTACCTAAGAAAGGTATATGCCAAACAGGAGTGGTCCCAGGACTGAGTGCAGGTGAATACCAGTTGTTACTGGCATAGAATTGTACATGGAGGCTGCAAATGTTACTGTGTGTCCTACATCTGTGCGTCAGTTCTCAATCCATCATCTAACAATCGTTTATGGTCAGTCTGTTGAGGTTATGTATTACACCAGAATGTGGGATGGGTATGAATTGCTGGTGAGCTATAGCTTGGCTGTGTGGACCTCCCCTCCCTCACCTATAGCCTTGTTAACTGGCTTGAAGTCTACTAGGTGTAGAAGCCATGATTTGGCCTTTAGAGAACCTAAGTGGGTATTGTGCAGTGTTTGCAAGCTCATAATGTCTCTCTTAATGAGTTCCATAATGCTGTGCTCCATAGCCTTCCAGATAACATTTGTCTGGCTTATAGGGTGAGAGTTTCCAAGATCTGTTATAGTTGTACCCTTAATCAATTTATGTTAACATTTTCACTGGGTGTGACGAGGGTGGACAGGATTAGGAATAAGTATATTAGAGGGTCAGCCCAGGTTTGAAGGTTAGTAGACCAAGCCAGATAGTCAGGCTTAAGTTGGTTTGTACATGTGCTGAGGAGGGATGCAGAGTATATTGTGAAATAGATGCTAAAGATGAAGCCACCAGGTAACAGGAAAAGAGGAATGGCTAAGATGAGGTTTATGGCTGTGGTGAGAGAGGACATGCAGGTGGATGGTGTGACAGTGCAAGATGCAGAGGGCAGGAAGAAATGGAAATAGATGATCTACTGTGGTGACCCCTAATGGGAGCATCCAAAAGGAGAAGAAGAAGACATTGTAGCTCAACCCTTGTGAACTGTGAACACCATTACCATGTGTCATTCCACAAGTATGTAACCTGTATAGAGGCTGCATCTGGACAGAGAGTTTAGGTGAGTGGTGACTTCATATGTCAGCTTGTGTATGACACAGCCAGGGACACTGTACAGTACCATTTCCACTGTGGTTTGGAATTTGTTAAAGAGATGTTTTAACTAGAGTGTCTGTGAATCATCAGGTTTTACATTCTTCAGGTCTGGAAATGTGGCCCTTGTGTAACGACAGGGTGGTGAAATCCTCATTCAAACTGTCTGACAAGAAATTGGTAATGTCAGTTAGATAAGTGTACTTTGTGACCATTTACATTAACTGTGACCCAATCTAAGATTTCCCCTGTAGATTATAAACAACACTAAAGAAAGTTTTAGTGTTGTCTTTGGAATCCTTGCCATTTTGTAATTTGAAGCTTGCCTTGTATGTTTAATGAGGGCTTGTATTTTCCCAATAATACTGACCAGAGAGGTTATCCCTTCTTGGTATGTAACTCTTTTTTTGGTACAACTTCACACCTTCTATAGTTTATGGCAGGGGTCCATGAGATTAATGCACTTTTACTGTATAAGTGAGAATTTCTTCTGTTTGTGATAGCATGGTCCATGCAACCCTGTAGCTGAACAGTGTGCATTACTAAAGGATTATGCAGCTGGGACAGTGTTAACCTTAATAATGCAAACCAATGACAGATAGCAACAACAGCATCACCCACAGCACAGTGTCAACCCATGTCATACACAGAAATGCATACTCAAGTTCCAAAATGTGTGTAGTACAATGCATACTGACCACCAATAGAAACTATGGAGTCTTAACACTGGCCAATACAGGGCATGTCACCCTGACCATGTGTCCAGTATGCATGTGCATGCGGACAGTGCACCTCCACCATGTTCACAAAGGGACAGCTGCAAACATGTGTTGCACACACCCCACACTTACTGTCCACCGTATAATGCATGCTGACACAGCTACACACATCAGCCAAGTGGAACATGGGCAAACAAAACACAATTGAAATAAACAGTGGTGAAAACAATACAACATTGCTAATTACAGCTTTAATGCATCATGCCTGCTCAGCTACACCTTCAAGGATATCATTACAATTTACTGCTGACAACATGCTACACATCCAACCATTGCTATACTTTATTAAAGTCACCCTGTGCATCAGCACCATGTTAGCCTGTTCCTGCATCAATGTTACAGATGACAGGAGGTGGCACAGGTTTCATCATATTCACAGGTTGTGTTGTTGGTTTGCCAGAGGCCTACACTGAGCCATACAATCGACATGTGTGAGTGAGGGCCATGAGTACTGTTAAGGGGCAATGTGGATGTCGTGTGTGCGGGTATGTGTTTGCCCTAGGTTTCTGGTTTATGTGTGTGTGCGTCTGCATGCACACAGTTCCACCATGTGGCTGCCATATACGGGGATTTGTGAGACAGCTACAGACTGTACCTGGCAGGCTTTACAGATCACCGTCTCTGGCCATGGATATGGAACCTGTGCCTGGCAGGGGTGCTACAGACAGTATCAGTTACTAATCCAGATTGGGTACTATCTGAAGAGGTTGACATATGTCCACTGTATCCAGGTCACTGCTGGGACTGGCCAGAGCCACATGCACGTGGTCTGCTAGGACGGTCTATGGACAGGACCCCCCAACATTGCTGGGGCTGGTACTGGCACTACAGGACCAGCTGTGACTTGCTGGATGTCCACGGTGACCTCCAGCTGGTGATGTTGCTGGCATACATCCACATCTATGTCTCAACCATCTCACACTGTCCTGACACATGGACATGACATTGTGGAGGACATCCAATGTCTCGCCCCAATGTCTATCAATGACCTCAGTGTAGTTATGTATGGCACCTGCTAGGTCATGGATACTCTCATATACAGAGGTGTAATGAGCCTTCTTTGCCCTTAGCCCCTGTCTGGTGTACCACTCCATTCCTGTCTGTGCCTTCATGACAGCCTGGAACATGCATGTGGTAGAAAGAGGTGTGGCACATCTGCCAGGGACATGATGACCAGCAGTGCTCTGACGAGAACCCTTGAGCATCTGTCTATGTGGTACCATTGCAGACATCTGGCTATGGCTGCTGTGTCCTGATACATGTGCCATAGATACCACACTGTCTGGGCCAGTGCCAACCATACACTGTCCTTCAGTTAAGGGCAATGGTGATGATGGATATATAGGCAGTATCTCTGTGTGCATGGATGGGGTGGAGACTTGTGTACTGTCAATTGGTGGCCCAACAACAGACCCTGACAATCCTGCCTGTGCCTCAACATGCCTATCCTCATCATCCCTGTCTGTCTCAGTGACATCAGGTCCCCTGCTGTACTGAACCAGCCCCACCTTGCCACCTGTAAGAGGAAAACAGGAAACATACTTTAAGACCTGAACATGACGTCAGACCACATGCACACATGCACACATGCGCACATGTGCACATGCACACATGCACACATGCACACATGCACACACACAAAACTACACTCCTCCCGAAAGCAGACACACACAACACCAGCAATCACAGAACATACACAATAGCAGGTGATGGTAGGGTACAGTATCACAAGCAAAACAGTCATATCACACATGTCAGCATGCAGGACATGTGTTGCTGAACAGCATGCAGTGCAAGTGTAGTCAATTCTTGTTACTAACAGTATACATGGCTTTGATGCATGTGTTTTGTTATTAGGTGATGGCCCTCCCCCTGGAACACAATGTATACATGGACACACCATTGCTGTCCAGGTATTCATAACCCTGTGATGTACTGTGCACCATAACTCACAGGTGTACATACCATTGCTGGATGTGTATCTGTGTGTCAGATAGGTATCCAATGCTGATTACAGCCTCTGTGTCTTTAGCAAATAATTGTGGACACATTTTTAGCACATGCATGATGAGTATTCACACAACATCATCAGTGGTGCATGGATAATTGATGGAATACCATTCGGCCACATACCCAATGTACGGTACTTATGGTGAGCGTAGATCATATTGTAGACATGCCAGTTTCATCCATGACATGGCATGCTAAAACACAACTGCATATTTAAACACTACACATACCCAATATGTGTCATATGACCTAGCCACTCAATAGCATCACAAGACATATATGTGTCAGTTGTGCAAATTGTGATTGGTATGCAGGTCTGGTAACTTGGCACGTAATGATCAAATACCAATCATTAGCAGACCAGAGTTCAGCTGTGGCGACCCCTAACCAAGAAAAGCTGAAAAGACAGAAACAAACAAACTGTTTAGAGGTGCATATGTGTGCACACATGCATCATTATGGTGTGTAGCAATGACAGCTATGTGTAGTACTGTGGTTACTATAACTGGATGGGGTATAGTACCATAGGCCATCATCATGAAGCAACAGATGGTCACTCAAGGCTACAGATGTTTCACAGACCAGCACTAATCATGCTGTGCCAGAACTGTACTACCTTGGCTAAATTCACCATTTCACAACCAGTTGTTACGTGAGTTTGTAAGGAAGCCAATAAGGAGCATTCCCTGACATGAATGTGTAGTGTGTTGCAGAGTGTATAAATGCCCCAGGATAGGCCTCTACCCCTCAGGTATATTATGTGTAATGTGTGGATGTGATTTTGGATACTGGAGTGTGTCTTTACAGAGGGTTTGGGAATCCTTTATGTGTAGCATGTTAAAATGCTCTGTGTATGACATAGATGTGTATGTTATGTGCATGTTGAGTATCAACTGTGCCTATCCAATGGTCACTACAGTCTAGCCACATTTATTTGAGATGGTCTGAGTATTGCATGTGTTTGAGGCAGCTAATCACATTAGTGAGATGTGCGTGCGCTTACACCAAACATGCACAGCATGCATTATGGCTAGGTGTGGTGTGCTACATGTGTACATGGCCTACACCTTAACTATGACATGCACTTTATATTTACAATAATAAATGTAGAACACACTCACCAGCATCTTCCGCTGCCTTGATGTCACCCCAGAGGGACCTACATAGAGATGAGACAGTTTGTCAGTGGACACAACTGTGGCATTGCTACTGTGTGTTTGCAATCTGACAGTACAACAACAGTTTACATTCACAGGGCTACAGATTATGTTCCAAATGATCAGTATTGCACAACAACAGGCTCCACATCTTTGAACGACACACTCCACATCTCACATATGCATGATCTACCAATACAGATAACAGTAGTCTACAGATATGCCATGTTACCTGCATGCTTCATGTGTGCTTGCTGGGTGGCTCCAACCTCCATCATGGTGTATGTCTGCTGCTGTTGTTGTTGGGCAGGTGCCACCAGTCTCATGAGCAGCTCCTCCACTCTGGTGAGGGGGGGTGGTTATTAACACCACCCCCTGTTGCAAGCTGTTGTCTACGCACATCAGCGGCATGCTGACGGACATGTTTGAGAAGATCACTGCAGTGGTGGCGTACCTGCTCATATGTCCGGTTATGCAGGCCTACCTCATTGACCCTGCAGACAACATCTTGCCACATTGCAGTATGCTGCTGCTAGTCCTGGCTGGCTCATGAGAACATGAGATGGCAGTGTTGAATCATACTGCTAGTAATGATATCATCTTCAGCACTACTGTAACTCGGGTTCCTGTGGTGGGCCATTATCCCTGGAAGACATAAATACAAAAATATGTCTGAGCAAGTCATATGGCACATTTAACATTATACAGTGCAGATATCACTGAACTGCCATATATATAGCAATCTATAAACTAACCGAGAGTGAAACACTTTAACTGCCACCTATCACTGCTCACCCCACAACTGCTTGAAAGTGCCTTGCTCACTCTCTATCTAATGAACCATGAACCATGTTCTGCACAGCAACAAAATAAAATCACTATATAAGACTATACAATACTATACAAGAGTACCTGGCACACTGTATGCAACACGATGCACCACCTAGCCACAGCAGATATACATTAAGTTGATGTGTAAAGAAATATATCATCCATCACAATCAGTGTAAGGTCCAGTAAATGTATTACTATTATACCACATAACTTGTTAATGCCAAACCCATGGCCAAAATATGTGCACAATTGGGAATATAGGTCACATACTGCTGTAGTACACTATGAATGTTGCTAGATATGCAGTTATATGTATTACCACACATATGTCAAAGGACATGTTACAGACATACCCACACACACATCAGACATAATTACAGGACACAAAGGTATGACAACCCAGATAAACTTTCAGTGTGTACTATACAGTACTGTGTGTCAGTACTTACACAACCTTAATCTTGAGAAACATAATCTGTGATGAATACAAGGACCACACAAAACAGTGGATGCAAGCAATGTGGACATACACCATACTTTGCTGTACAGGCCCAGAGCTTCAATTAGTACTACAGTACACACAGGATTTGCATTCAACATCAGTACCAATCAATACTCATAGATGTAGTGCTTTAGCCTCCAATGACACACCCTAGTTAAAACCAAGGGACTTAATCACACTGTATGCAATAGCACTTGTTCTGCCTAGCAACAGAATACACAACTTTTGCTAGGATCAAAGCAAGGACCCATAATACCATAACATAAACAGTTTCCCACTAAGCTATCCCACAGATACATATCTTTGACGTATTCACAAACATATTGACCATCACAGTCAGTCAACAGTACAGAGAATCTATAGAAACAAGTAGATGTAGGTGTGTATGAGTATATATACATATATATATATATATATACATATATATATATATATATATATATATATATATATATATACATATATATATATGCATATACACATCCATTTGTCTACATATACATATATATGTAGGCACATATACATTTCACCTTTCATAGTGAGAATATCAATTATACAAAGGATGCAAGGTGTACAGTAATGTAATAAAATCTCACAGTCTTGGGATAAATGCATTGATGGTGTTCACAGCCCAGGTAGCTTTAGCAGGCCTTACTGGCTGCAACATTGCAAACTGAACAAACCACCCACAGTGTTTAACCACCACATGTCATATACCAGCACTATATGCTGTCTTGTTTCTCACACACTAAAACCTACATACAAATATGCGCATACTAACCTTCACCAACATATATATCTCCCCCCTTCGCAAACAGTTGCAATATGTCCCCTGCTCCATGCACATATACAGATGTGAATATATATGACACATATATATTTCTCTGTATGTGTGTGGCATACACACACATGGTCCACACTGTTGTAAGTCCCTGGACCTCACAGCTGAACTGTTGGGCCTTGCTGCAACACAAACAGGTGTTACATATAGGTTCATAGGTTCATAGGTTTATACTAGGCTATCTGCCCTAAGGCATTTATAAGCCTAGCCCAAATTTTTGTGGCTTATGCCATCCCTTATATGAAAAAATACTGTACCCATTAGTTTGTTGTGCCTCTGTCCAGCAGTGACACAGAGATGATTCCCGGGATAAACCTACGATCTCCCATCCACAGGTCAAGATTTCTCTTGAACAGAGCCAGCGAGGTGCTCTGCCTCACATGGATCGGGATTTTATTCCACAGCATAGGGAGTCTCTGAGTGATAAATCTATCCCTCCAGCACGTCCTATTTATATCCATGCTAAGGTTTAAGTCGCTTGCTCTAGTGGTTTTGGTGGATTTGGATTTTTTGAGGTGGAGCATGTCCATTAATTCCGGGTTGGACATGGCCTTGTATGTCAGGCACATGTCACCTCTGAGCAGACGGTATGCAACTGAATAGAGCTGGAGTTTCTTCAATCTGGCAGCATATGACAGATTTTGGAGTCCCTTTATCCTTTGGTGAGGAACTTTTGGGGTCTCTCCAATTGCTGCAGATGTCAGGTGAGATACATCCCAAATGGGGCATTGTACTCGATCATTGGTCTGATAAGTGAAGAGTACAGGGGAACAATGACCTCACTAGATCTGGATGTGAATCCCTTCATGATCAGGTGGGCAATGTAGAAGGTCTTTCTAACCACTTTAGCAATGTGAGTGTCAAAAGAAAGGCCACTGCCAACCTGGGTCCCCAGGTCCCTGATAACCTCTTCTGTGCATAATGGATTGCCACCTATATGGTAGCTTGGGGTTACCTTGTTTTTCCCGAAGGGTATGACTATACATTTTTTGGCGTTTAACTTCAGGCCATGGCTCTGGCACCAGCTATCTGTTTCCGTGAGTCCCTTCTGAAGGATATCCGTGTCTGATGCACTTTCCACTATGGCGCCCAGTTTGCAGTCGTCTGCAGACTTTGTCAGCCAAAGTCCTCCCATGTTGGCCTGTACTTCTGAGAAGTAGATGCCAAACAATGGGGGCCAAGGACTGAGCCCTGTGGTATGATCACAGACTAACATTAGGGGGAGTATATATGGCAAAAGATGCTAAATAAGCATAATAGACTGCTACAGCAGTTGCCAATGCTAAGCTACACTTTAATATGACTATCTTGCATGTGTTGGTCTGTCACACCCAGGTTTATATAATGTCAGCACTAATCCCCCCAACAGCCATTGGCCACACTACTGTACAAAACACAGATAACATGGATCAGATCTTTGTCATTTAATGCTGAGCTACACATTTCACAGGTATGTCCCACTGCCCACAGGTACACACAGTATTGTCCATAGCAGTAGTTAAGCAGAACATCTGTGCATAAAGAAGTACTGCTGCCACATATGAATGTTTCACATTATGTAGATTATTCTTCAATAACATCTAGTACATGCAGTAAATACATATGTGTCACATACCTTTCCTTTCTATAATGTGGTAATGTTTCTTTTTCCTTTTCTCTCTCTCTCTCTGTCAGTCTCTGCAATGGAGTGATTGAGTTTGTTGACAGAGATTGCAGCCTGCTTTTGTAGGAATTTGCACATGAGCATGTGATGCCCTCTGCACCGATTAGTGGCTACCATTTGCTAATTGCATGCAGCCTGCTGTGTAGTAATTGCAGTAATCACTGTCATAGCAACCCAGTACTATAAATTGCTGACTCATGTAGGCGTGGCCCTTTCAGCTTTCCAAGATGGAGATCATTCTTGTTTGGTGTGGACATCATTGTTTCAGACAGAAGGTTGGTATAGTTCTTATATCAGATGCCAGGGGTGTAGCCAGACATTTACATTTTGTACTCAGACCTAATGTTGCTGCTTCCAGTACCCACTTGTCAGTGTAGAAATGTACTCACCCCTGAAAATGCTACCCCAAGATACAAGCTGCTCAGAAAAAAACTGGACACATTTCAGTACAGTGAGTATGCTTACCTACATCATTGGTAGACCCTGCACACACAGGTATATTCTACATTTGGGTAGGGTTGCAGAAGTACAGAGAACATAAGTAGTATTGTGTGGATTTATCTTGCTGGACTTATAGGGTTGCTGTGTACATGTTAGTTTATCAAGGCAAGTAGTCTGTCTGCGTAACTCCCAACTATGGACCTATCCACATGATAGCCAGAGAATAGCATGTTATTTTTTGTCTGTGCACCACACAGGTCTTTTCAGCAATAGAGCAATGGCATTCTTACAGTTGGTTGCTACCAGTACATGGCTACATCCATTTGTATTTCAGTGTTGTATTCCTACATAAGGATATGCTTCCAAAACTCCTTCCAAAGCTATTTGCACAGTGTGTAACAGCAGATAGGCTAATATGCCTCTGTGTGTCTGCCTCTGCCAGACCTCTCAACCAATCAGGTACATATTTGAACAGACTCAGGGAAAAGTCAAGAAAAAGTCAGGGACAATCAGGGACACCTTTAAAATATTAGTGTCAATAAGCTGAAACATTGAGAGTATCAGAGCATATGAATTAATACACCTTTTCTGAAGTAAAATAAGTGTCTAACTCTTAATTATTGTCATTATTCATTAAGTGTAATTCACCACCTTTCTGCCCAAAGTCAGTAATTTTAGGAGGGATTCAGAGGGACAGAGCTAAAATTTGTGTCAAAATCAGGGACATCCCTGAAAATTAGGGACAGTTGGGAGGTATGGCCTCTGCCCTAAACAGATATGCCAGTGTTTGTCCTGCTGTGATACTGTGTGGGGGTTGTAAAGTGATGGTGTAACATTATTTCCTGCTAGAATGGCTGCTTCTCTTATCACAGTCATGTAATGTAATCTCACAACAACTACTGGTCAACATCCACAGAACAAGTTGTGTGGTATGGTATTCCTAATTTTCCTTTACATTCACTCATTCTGATGCAAGATATAATTATTTAAGCACCAACTTGGTGTATATCTATCGTGGCTTAATAGTACTTCATGTTGTGTAGTGTGTGCAAGGTCTGGGGTTTGAGACTTACAGAGGTGTTTTATTTTGCTCCTGAGCAGAACAAGGGCCCTCACATACAGAGTGACTAAGGCACTTTTAAGCAGTTGTAATCGGGTTTGCACATTACTGCGCATTGTTTAGCCAAGCACAGGCACAAACCTGTGCAAACCCGCTCACTACTGCTTAATAGTGCTTACTCCTGCTCACCCCACGCTAATTTCTTTGAAAGAAAAGAAAAATGGGGAGATAGGAAAGTGGTGAAAAAGGGGCACAAAGAGGGAAAGACAGTATGGAAAATAGCTCGGGATGTGCAGGATGGGTGTAGGGAAGGTCCATAGCTGCCCATTTCTTCAACAGCAACAGCTGTGCATATGCAATAAATTTGGAGGTAAATATGAACCCTTCAACCCCTGAGAGAGGGGTGAGGACCACATAGTATGTTGTAATGCCAATTAAATAACATTTCATGTGTCCAGTGGACATGTGTGCAAAATGGGCAGCTATGTATGGGGAGTAATTTTTTTTTTGGGGAGCAGATTGCCCTTTTTTTCAGGTGAGAGTGGAATGTGGGGTAGGGGTAGGTATATTTGGGGAGGTAGGTTGGGGAGGTAAACAGACAAGACAAGATGCATACAGGGGCAGTATATGACACATGTAGTGGGTGAACACCTTTGACGGGGAGGGATGTTTGGAAATCGCAAGCCCATGAGCCCCCAAATAGAAACAGTGGGTCTGACGTCTATACCCATGGGCAGTCACCACTGCACCTTCACGGCCCAGAGGGTGGCTGTGCTGGGGGCTGTGTAGGAGGGGCAGGCTGACCCGGGAGTTGCGCCACTTGGGTCTCAAGCTGGTGAAGAGGTTCTGCAACAGAATGTTCAATCTCTCTACACACCACAACCCGGACCATTTGAAGGGTGATAGATGCCCCTCCACACATGCTTGCATGGGGGACTGAGCCCCATCCCCTGCAGTGCTTCCACACGAATGTGGCACAGGGCCACCGGAGGAGGATGTCCCAGGCTGGGCACCAGATCTGCTGGTGCCAGGTGCCATGGCCAGCTGAGGTGGAACAGGTGGGTCTGCTGTGACCGGTCTTCCCATACAAACTATGTTTTGGAGAGTTTAATAAAGATATGGGTTAGTAACAGACAACAGCATTCCCAATTAGTTATAACAGCATGCAGAAGTATTCCCATTAAACCAACACACCAGATTTTCAACAGTTGAAAAGCAAGTATAATACATGCATATATAGAACATTAGTGGACATTACAACAGCATGCAGGTTGAATTGATGGCAACAGGCCACCAATATTGTAGTATTTTAGCAGGGCACATGCATAGAAATAAATGCAAATATTTATAAACCAATAGGACATATGTCCCAACAAATGTTTTGAGATTAGATATACGGATTGAGGTGTGGAATTGCATTTTTATGCACATACAGTAGGGTGGGAAAAGATAGCTCAATTAACAACTTAATCCTTCTAGTTTTCACTACATTCCTATTAACTGCAGTTATATGTCCCTTACATGTATTATTACACTACCGAATGTCCTTATATTGTGCAAATGGATTTTGCTAGATCATTATATACATGAGCTGTATCTTACATACAAACTGTCCAAGATGCAGATGTTACTGCAACATATTTTGAGAGTTGCTCACACAAACTACTGCTAAGATGGTACACTGACACATCTACATTCATATAATTATCTAGCTATGTTCAGATGAAAGTATCAGTTAAATGTTAACAGCTCCCTACATTTCTGGCAGCACACTGACATTTCTGGGAAACACAATACCAAGCTACTCATGTGCCAGATTAACCTGTACATGCTGGCCATGAACCAACAGTTGAGGGCTGTACATATGCATACAAGCTACTGGCACTCCCTTCATCCACGTTATATGGGCCTACCCAAGTGTGGGTTGACCCTGCTTAATACAACACTACTATTTGTAGAATGTAACAGTACAACAACATATCAAAGAAAATGACACAGACGCACTCCATGAATCATACATTTATTAAAGGATTATTACACCTTTATTTACTGGGTTAAAAGACTTTTTGAAGGCTCTCTCATTTATTTCATATAACAGTACATGCAAAGTAATTACCAACCTGCCTCATGATGCAGCCTTTGCAGCCTATCTTCATGGGCTTGCTGGTTCATAGCCCAGACACCTGCAGCTGTGAAGTATATGCAGTGATATTGAGACATACCTATCCATAGTATAGACAAGCATAGCAATTCTTAACTACTTAATACAATGGCTACTTACTCAGTACTGGGGCATTAGGCATTGTATGGGATTCCTGGATCCACTGGTCCAGTTGATCCTCCCTACATCACTTCAGGTCAGATTAATGGTGCCTGACCTGCTCACCAGTCCGAGGAACACCAGTGGCTCTGGTGAGATCACGGGCAAGACTGTTCCAGGCCTCCATTTTATATTGGGTACCCTGGTACTGTCCCCGCAGGAATCCTTCCTCATGATTGTAGACAAGGAGCCAAACCGTTAGTTTGGACTCCTGTATGCCCCAGCATTGCACTCTAAATCGAGTGCCTTCACCAACACCAGCCATGCTGACTGCAGAAGGAAGCTACAACCAGCTATAGCAAGTATTCCCATCTGTGGAGCTTAAATATGCCTCATTTCCCGCTCTTTTTTGTGATTGGTCAGTTTTGGAAAAACTCAGCTGTAGGCACGCCTGCTTAGCTGATGTTGGCAATGTTTAAAATTCCTTTGCTAGATATGTGTCTGTTGAAAGTGAATGTTTATGAAATGCTGTTATGGCTTAGTGGTTAAGTACTATGACTATAGTGCACAGTATCCTGAGTTTGAGCCCTGTCACTGCTTTTTATTTTCCTTCTGGTCAGATCTGACTGGTTAAGGTACAGTAAAGGAGGTGTGAGCGTGTTTAACCGACTTTGCTCAACTTTGCCCGACTTTGCCCAATGTTGCTCAACATTGCTCGACGTTGCTCGATATTGCCCAACATTGCCCGACGTTGCGCTGGTTAGCGCGGTGCGCAGCTACGCGCAAATATGTTGTGGTTGTGCTGGTTAGTGTGGTGCGCAGCTACGCGCAATTATATTTAAATATGCTCAATAATGGTAAAATGTGCTTAGCAGTGCTTTATATATAAAATTCGTTCACTACTACATTTAACATTTCAATGCTTTTTACAAAACGTATACATAAAAATGTCAGGAAATATTTTTGTATACAGATTTCGCACAGAAAATGGAACACACAGTAGTGGAACTCGAACCGGGAATACCTCCTCTTTGTGCAAAGGGTCTAACCACTACGCTATCACTATTTTGCTTAATTTGCATATATTTTTCTTATTATCTTCTTCTGGTGTCTAAGCTGCTAACTGTAGCTAAGCAATGGGCAAACCCATGCAAACCCATGGAAATATGGGCAGCTATATCGGAAGAAAAAATATATAATTCTTTTTATTTTTAATTTTGTCAGTTGTTTAACATATGGGGGAGTGTAGTATTACATTGTACACATGTGAGCGGACTCGCTCATGTAACTTGAAATTGCGGCGTTTCTTCATTGCAGGGGCATGGATTTTTGGACTGCTCAGCAGTCTGACATGCCCCCTACATTCATCCACGCTCCATGTAAGCTTTAGAGTTCAGGCAGCATGCCCTCATTAATATGCATGGCACTCTGCCATCATACTCACACTGGCACTTCCATGTAAGATTAATCTAGTCTTACACAGAAGATTAGTAAATCCGGGGGAATGTATTTATTATTTTGTAGTTCAAATAAAGCTTCCCTTTCGATCTTTGAGAGATTATTTCATTTATAAGTAAATTCACTCCTGTGATAGTGTAGATCTTTGAGAACACTACTTTGAAATTGATGCACTGTAGGATTCATGAGAGACATATACCTTGATTTGTGATAAATAAATTAATTTTCCACACCAAAATCAGTGGAGTCCTCAAAATGCAATCTAAGGTTTATAAGTCTACAAAATATGCCCTCTTGGAGATAGGAGAATCTGGTGTGTTGTGCATGTCTGTGTGTGTGTGACGACAAATCAGCAGTAGATGACCCTGTACCAATAGGTCGCTTTCTCAAAATCAGCCTTGGTCGTTTCCTTTAGGGAGTTCTAGTTTGTGCTTGTTGAAATCTAACCTGTTTAAAAATACTGAAAGGGTTACCAAGCTGATAGTCTGTTTGGTCCCTTTGAAATTTTTTGATCTTCCTGGTTTTCAATTGCTCTTCAAGACCAGATAGGTCTTTGGCTAATTTATTCAAATTACTAGTAATTTTTGTTGTATTTTGTTGTATGTTGTGTGTGTATCTTATTGTATAATGTCTTATATGTTGTAACCTAATAAATTGCAATAAAGAAATTTTTGAAAAAAAAAAATATCCACAACCTCTCAAAGATCGAACAGGTAGCTTTGTTGGAGTTAAAAAAGAACAAAAATCTGGTAATTTTACCAGCAGATAAAGGTGGGGCAGTAGTGGTAATGAATTGGGACAGCTATTAGCAGGAGGCAAAAAGACAGCTCAGGGATGCCAGATATTACATGTCTACGCCATTGGATCCTACAGCCAAATTCAAAGTTGAGATTGATAGGTTTCTATTTGAAGTTAAACAGGAAGGCATTATTACAGAATCAGATGTATATCATCTCACGGTGAAAGATCCTAAACCACAATATATATACTTAGTACACTATATGTAGTGAAAGTTTTGAAACATGAGGAAAATAAATCTAAGATGACTTCCCTACTTAGGCTAGCAGAAGCATATCAGCATCAAACTAGAATGGAAATCAAACCGCAACTGAATAAAAATCAGGCAGCAACTGAATGTGCCAAAAAAACGAAAGAATATAAGGTAAAGGAGCAGATGAGAAAGCAGAAAATATGGAAAATGCATAAACATAGTTGCAAGTATAGAAAACTTCTGGAAGAACATCATGTTGATCAGGAATGAATGCAGGAAGGTTAAGGAGAGGTAAATCCAAACCAAGAGTCAAAAGGTTAATATTGGCAGCACAAGATAGTGGACTACATACACGTTAGTTTACAAAGTCCATTGAACATATGGGAGAAACAGAGAAATGTAGGTTTTGTAAAACAATCGGAAACAGTTGCACACCTTGTTGTTGGTTGCAACATACTAATGGCAAAAGGACTCTATACTGAATGTGGAAAATAATGGAGAAGATGATACTGGGTAAGTTATTGTCAGAACTGGAAAGGTTGCATATGTTGAAAATAGATCTATTACCACCTTTAACATGCTCTTCTATAATAATATAATCACCGCTATGAATGAAAAAATGTGCTGTGATTTAATTTATATAGATTAAACTTTGGTATTTGACAGGTGCATACACAAAATAAGGATCAATGAATTAGAACCATTAGGAAGGTTGGGCGCTGGGCTGGCAACTCGACACCATAAAACTCTACTGCCAATCATGAGCGGACAGATGATCTGCTGTGGCAACCCCTAACCGGGAAAAAGTCAAATGAAGAAGATGAAGGTACTGATGTTTTTTTTTTTAAAAACATTTTTATTTTGTTTTCATTGTAAACATACGCAAATGCACATATAACAAATACAATAAAATAATAACAAAACTATTTACAATATTTACATTCATCCATAATAAACAATCATTTTATTCATGAAAAGTTATCGGTATTTGTTCAAAAGGTTTTCCAATTTTTGCCATGCTATTTTTTTATGAGTAATGTTATGAGTTCTATAACAAATGGTTTGCAGTTCTTTTTTACAAACAACTTTTGCTAAATTAATGAAATCTTTAAATATCAAATCTTGTTTACTTTTCCAGTTCAAAGTAACAACTTTTCTAGCAATTGCAAGAATTGACCAGAGTAACTTAATCTGAGATTTAGGTATTACATTAGGTATAGGAACACTGAATAGGATTAGTGAGTTAAAAATATGACAGTTATCAGACCATAAAGCATTTACAGAATATCTGAAGTCTTTCCAGTATTGAACAACATTTCTACATTCAATGAACATGTCAACCTAGTTGGCCTGTATTAATTCATCACATTTCCAACATTTACTTTCACTGTTTTTGAGTAAAAGATTTATTTTATGTGGAGTATAAAAACTCCTATTCATAAATGTCCATATATACAATCTCCAATATAACGAAGAAGAGGTACCATATGTAGGTTCATAGGTTCATAGGTTCATAGGTTCATACTAGGCTATCTGCCCTAGGGCATTTATAAGCCTAGCCAGAATGTGTTTGGCTTTCGCCACCCATTTTAAATTTATTTTGCTATGCCCTTTTTCGAGGTTAGTATACTGTGCCTCTGTCTAACAGTGACACAGAAGTGATACCCGGGGTAAACCTACGATCTCCCATCCACTCATCAAGATTCCTCTTGAAGAGAGTCAATGAGGGACTCTGCCTAACCTGGACTGGGATTTTATTCCAGAGTGAAGGGAGCCTCTGGGTTATGAATCTGTCCCTCCAGCATGCCCTATTTATTTCAGTGCTGAGGTTCAGTCTCTCGAGTGCGTAGCTCAATGGGATTTGGATTTTCTGAGGTGCAGCATGTCCATTAATTCCGGGTTGGACATGGCTTTATACGTCAGGCACAGATCGCCTCTGAACAGGTGGTATGCCACTGAGTAGAGCTGGAGTTTCTTTAACCGGGCAGCATATGGCATCTGTTTAAGCCCTTTGATCCTCTTGGTGAGGCACTTTTGGGGTCTTTCCAGTTGCTGCAGGTGTCTGGTAAGGTACATCCCAAAAGGGGCACTGTACACAATTATGGGCCTGATGAGGGATGAGTAAAGAGGCACGATGACGTCCCCTGATCTAGATGTGAATCCCTTCATGATTAGGTGGGCTATATAAAATGTTTTTCTAACCACTTTGGCCACGTGGTTGTCAAATGAGAGATTGCTGTCAACTTGGGTCCCCAGGTCCCCAATTACTTCTTCTGTACTTAATGGATTACCACCTATGTGGTAAATTGTGTGCACTTTGTTTTTGCCAAAGGGGATGACTATACACTTTTTGGCATTTAGCTTGAGGCCATGGCTCTGGCAACAGTTGTCTGTTTCTATGAGGCCCTTTTGGAGGATGCTTGTGTCGGCTGGAGAGTCGATTATGGTGCCCAGTTTGCAGTCATCTGCGAACTTGGTCAGCCACAGTCCTTCCATGTTGGCCTGTACCTCCGAGAAATATATACCGAACAAGACAGGTCCCAGGACTGAGCCTTGTGGGACACCACTTGTAACTGGTTTGGAGTCTGACATGGCTCCAGCAATTCTAACCATGTGGGTTCTGTCCTTGAGCCAATTTGCAATCCATCTAGTGACATAGGGGTTTATATTTAAGCTGGTGAGCTTATCTATAATGTCCGAGTGGGGTATTGTATCGAAGGCTTTTGCGAGGTCCAGGTAGGCTGTGTGGACCACCTTCCCCTTGTCAATGGCCTTGGTGACTGTTTCAAAGAAATTGACCAGGTTTAAGAGGCAGGATCTGCCCTTAACAAAGCCGAACTGGGTAGGATCCAGTGTTTGTAGGTCCCCAATATCTTTATTTATGAGGTCCATGATGATCCTTTCCATAGCTTTGCAGACCAAGCTAGTCAGGCTTATGGGGCGATAGTTTCCAGGATCCGTTGAGGCACCACCTTTACGGAGAGGGACCACTGTTGCTGTACACCACTCTTTGCGCACATATCCTGTAGTAAGGCTGAGATTGAACAGTAGTTTTATGTTTGGGTTTAGCTCTTTTTGGAGTTCATGTAGGACGCAGCCTGGTACACCGTCTGGTCCCATTGATGCTGTGTTTTTTGCTTTAGAGAAGGCGGCTCTTACCTGAGCATCTGAGATGTCAGGGGGGCAGCACTCTGCTGGGATAGATATTTGCCCTTTTGGTGGGGAGGGGTTTGCTGAACCTGTCAGCTAGGATGTTGGCAATGTCTGTGGGTTCGGTGTATTTTTTGTCATTTTGGACTAATTCTGAGCATATCTGGGAATTACCACCCAGGTTCCTAACATAACTAAAGAAAGCCTTGTGATTATCCTTAGTGTCGTGTGCAATTTTTCTCTCAAAGCTGGCCTTAGACAGTTTTATGTGTGCCCGTAGTTTTTTGCTAATACTGATCAGTGATGCCTTCCTTTTTTGGGATTTTGCTCTATCATTTAGTAGCTTCCTCCTTCTATTGTATAGTTTGTTTATGGCTGGGGTCCACCAGACAGGACGTCTGCCTTTGGAGGATTGGGTCTTGGTTTTATTTGGGATTGCATGATCCATGCATTCCTGAAGGTGTTCATAGAATGCGTTTATAAAGGATTCTGCGGTCTGGGCCATATTTTCCACAGGCCCGGGAGCTTTGAAGGATTCCACCTCAGTTTTGAGGAGTGTGAAATTTGCTTTAGAGAAGTTTTTCACTGTGGTTTTCTGGGCAGGGGGTGGGATCAGGATGTGAATATCCAGTGAGATTAGTTTATGTTCTGATCTTACCAGTGAGGGATACACTTCTGGTCTGGAGCATAGAGTCCCCATGTTGGTGATGATCAGGTCCAGTATGTTTTCCCTTCTTGTGGGAGTGGTAACAAGTTGTTCCATAGCATTTGAGTTTATAAATTCTAGGAACCTTTGGGCTAGTGTGTTGGAGCTAGAGTAATGCTCCCAGTCTATGTTTGGGTAGTTGAAGTCGCCCAATATAATGGTGTTTGGAGAGACCTTCATATTTTCCAATGTTCTCAGGAAGGCCGAGTGGGGTTCCTGGGTTTGGGAGGGTGGTCTGTAGCAGGCTATAAACTGGAAGGCAGTTTTACCCACTGTTAGTTGCACATGGATAGTCTCTGATGCTTCGTGCTTTGCCACCAACCTGGAGGTGCGGGTATCTTTGATGAATATCGATACTCCCCCTCCTTTTGGGGTTCGGTCCAAGTTTTGGGGCCGAAAAGCATGGTATGAGGTATAACTTGGTAGTGCTGGGGTGCTCTCGGGAGCCCTGAACCAGGTTTCTGTTACTGCACAGATATCGATGTTCTCCATGCTAAGGAGAGTTTTGAGTGCATGCACCTTGAGGTTTAGACTTCTGGTGTTGAGTAGCATTACTCTTAGTTTCTTATCCCTTGTGATACCTATGGAGGTGGGTTTGTCTTTTGAGCCTTGCCTAAAAAAGGCACTATGGGAGTAGCAAGAGCCTTTGCCAATATCCAAAAGCTCAGGGGTGACAGGTGCAAGCCGTCCCTAGCAAAACATCGTGGCTTGTCAAGCATATCATCCCAAGCTGACAGGCATTGGATCCCCTTTGAATGACACCAGTACTTAAGCCAATTGTTGAAATTGATCATCTTGTCTTCATATTGTGGCATAATTCTTGGTGAGGGTAAGATGCTACTCAAGGTCAGGGTCATACCAGCCTGGGCTACATGCTCAGAGAGCTCCTTTATGTCTCTTTTCATGTAGTCCAGAGGGGTACATCTCAGGTCATTCACACCAGCATGGACAATGACTGAGTCATATTTGTACTTGCCTTGGAGTGACCTGAGTGCTTGTGTTATGTAGCAGATCCTAGCACCCGACAGGCTGCTCACAGTGACCCTCTCCTTGTTCAGCCTGGTGAGCGGGACGTCTGTGTGCCTGACAATAGAGTCACCTATTACAAGTGTATCAAGTGTGTTGTTTAGTCTTAAGGGCTGTGACTGTTCGGCACACTGGCTTTGTGAGATATGTGTTGCACGTGTTTTGTTTTGGGGTAGTGGCTGCTTGGGTGTCTGCTTTGGAGGTCTCTGCTGCTTCGGCAGATCTTTATTTAGAGCCTTTGAGTATGTTTTTGTGTGATTATGTGTTTGGTTTGCTGTCGTGGTAGGTCTGTGTGAGACTGGAATTGTAGTGAGTGTGGTTTCCTTCTCCTCCTGACTGGTTATGCCAGTACTGAGTTTAGAGAGCTTAGCCTCCAGTTTGGCTATATGGTATGTAGAATTCAATACATTTGTATAGAATACATCTATATTGAATGTAGAATTCAATAACAATTTTGTGGATTCATCACATATTTGTTCTCCATTAATCTTTGCATAGTAATTCTAAAAATCTGAGTCAAACTTTAAAGTGTCTTCTCTTAGTATTTATAGATAGGAGAGATACTTAATTTTTGATTATCTAACTTTTCAAGACACCTAATAAAAAGCTGAATCAAACTAGGTATAGATTCAGTCGCTAAGTTGATTGATACTCTCATTTTGTTTTCCATAAACTTCTGTAATGAGTGTATAAACAACCGTCTTTACTATTATCAAACCAACATAAAAGAGAGTTTAGTGGTTTAATGCTCTTATTTTCAATAAAGTGATGCCAGAATACCAAGTTATTTTCCTTTTAATTTTTGCATCACATTGATGTTAAAAGAATCTAGGTAATCAGGGGAGTATGCTATAGGGAATATAAGAAATATAAATTGTTTAATGTTGTAATTACAATCAATTATATTTTCAAAGTTATTAAATATTTGATTAATGCTATAAGAAAAATGATCAAACTTCTTATTAAATAAACAAAATGCACGTAAAAGCCAATGAACACTACTTATTCCATATTATTCCTTAAATTGATTTTCTATAGTTCTGACATCAGTTATATAAATCTCATGTGTTGTTTTTCAGCCATATATATAGGTAGGTGTGATCCAATGTAATATTACATTAATTATAACTGATTTGGAATAAAGATCTAAGCTAAGGAATGCTTTCCCATTACTATTCCAAGCTGTAATGTGCATTTATATGCAATCCTAGGTTTTAAGGGGAACCATAAAAATTTAAGTAGCATGGAATCTAATTTTTTAAATAAGATTTTGGGAAGGGGTAGTATTAATGACTGTATATAAAAAAATAGGTAAAATTATTATTTTAATTAAAGAAAGCCAGTCCTCCATTGTAAAGAACATTTTATTCCATCTTTTGATCAGTTCACTAATGGTGGTTATTAAATTATTGTAGTTTAGTTTAACAGACTCTTTCCATGTACTCTTTATACTGACACCCAAATATTCTAATGCATCATTCTCCCTATTAAACATGCTATTCTCTCTTAGGTTTTTGTTGATCTTTTTGTTAATTAGGAATGTTTTGGATTTATTATGATTAAATTTAAGCCCTGAAATTCTTTCAAACTTGCTTAAGGTATTTGTAACATCATGCAAAGAACCACCAATATCACATAACATTAACAATATATTATCGGCAAATAATTGTATCTTAGGACAAGAGTCCTTATTAATTTGAAAGCAGTTTATATTTTGCTTGTTTCTGATATTTGTAGCAAAAGGTTCCACTGAATGAGCAAACGATAATGGTGACAAAGGCCAACCTTGTCTAGTTCCCTTGAGGATTTCTAGTGGTGAGGATAGACGTGATCCGATTTTCACATAAGCATGTGCCCCACTATAAATGTTCATTAATAAGTTTATAAAATCAGAGGAGAATTCAAAACCAATCAAAATTCTTTGTAGATAAGACCAACTAACAGAATCAAAAGCTCTTTCCATGTCTAGGCTGATAATAGTTTTTTTTTGTATTTTCATGCTATGTTTATTAATGATAGTTATTTAATAGTATTATCTTGCACTTTTCTATTAAGAATGAACCCTGTCTGATCATTATGTATTAGATTAGGTAATATTTTCTTAATCCTATTAGTTAATATTGTATGAAAATTTTATAATCAGTGTTTAGTAACACAATTGGCCTATATGAATCACAAGATTTGGGGTCCTTATCTTGTTTTAATATGGTGAAGATAATTGAGCATTTCCACAATGGGGGTGTTATACATTTTTGCTTAACCATAGTAAAGGCACTCATCATTTTCTTTGTTATATATTCAGGAAAAATCTTATATAGTTCAGGAATTATTCCATCCAGTCTTGGAGCTTTATTATCTTTTAAATTGTTTATTTGCTCTTTCACTTCTGTTAGTGTTATTTGTTTATTTAATATGTTATTTTGTTGCATTGACACCTTAGTAGTTATATTTTTTGAATAAAAGTATCTATTACATTTTCTGTCTTCAAAAGTGGTGTGTTATTATTTATATCTTTATAGTAGTTTTTGAACACTTCTAATATGCCCATTAATTTAGATGTACTCTTAACTGAACCATCACTTTTATATTTAATCTCATTACTAAGATTTTGATTGTTTATTTTTTTGGATCTTACCATTATTTTATATAGATATTTGAGATTTACAGCATAAGATTGTAATTTCAATTTTTCCAGGTTTATGGTTACCTTATGTTTCAGAACTTCTAAGTATTTTTGATTTAACTTAGTAATTATGTGCTACTTTGTTATTTGGTTTTGCGTCCATTTTTATCTGTTTATGTTTTTGTAAGTCTAAAAGTTATTTGTCCCACACTCTCGTTTTTTAAGATACCAAGATTTTATTCTACCATATATATAAACTTTAAAGGTGTCCCTTAGTATAGTATCAGTCACTTCATCATTATCATTTGATTCCATAAACATGTGTATTTCTTTCATTATCCATTCCCTAAAGTCATTTAACTTAGTTATTTAAGCAGGAATTCTCTGTAGAAATCTTAAATCATCTGTATGTGTAGTTAATGTAAAGTTTATAGCATTATGGCCCAAAAGTGGACAAGTCATTGAAGACACGTCACTTATTTTAGAGTATATATTATTTGATACAAAGGCGGTGGTGGTGCTGCGGTAGCGTTGTCGCCTCATGGTAAGATGCTGTCCAGTTTGATTCTCAGCTTGAGCGTCTTCTGCGTGGAGACATGCATGAATGGGCGTACCTTTGTTGAAGGTTGTGCGTCAGGGCTGGTAACTCGACACGTAAAAATCAACTACCAATCATTAGCGGACCGGAGTTCCGCTGTGGCGACACCTAACCGGGAAAAGCTGAAAGACACAACAACCTTATCAATGTTTGTTTGTGTACCAAATTGATATGAAAAGTGAGTACAGAATAAGGAATAATGTTCTTTAAGGTTCATCTGATTTGCAAAGTCATTTAACTTCCTGGCTTGAGATGTTAGTTTTATTTTACCATTTGTAGAAGTATCATTGCCTGATAACAGGCAGTTAAAATCACCTGTTGCTATAATTTCCCCTTTTGCGTTTAAAGTAATTAGGTCCAGATATTTGTCAACATATTTAGTACTGAGTCTTGGTATCCAGTATGTATTACTCAAACTATAATACTTCCTATTGATTTCCAAAATAACCATGCTTAGCATCCCATCTTTATCTGAAATTGTACCTATACTCCTTGGCATAGTATACGTATTTTTCCATAGAATAAGAGTGCCCCTTCTCTTAGTCTTAAAACATGAATCAGCCAGAATGGTATAGCCATTGAATAAGCATTTTTATGGATCTTTTTTTTAATAGATGGGTTTCCTGTAAAAAACATGAGCTAGGCTTTATGCATTTTGATATAGTTAAGCAAACCAGCTCTTTTGACATTATTGTTCAAACCATTAATATTTAATGATAAACATTTATAAGCCATTGACTATAATGTGTATGTTATTACTAACTGAAAGACCTTTCTTCCATGTTGACTTGAAATCTACTGAAAATGTACTTATCATGGATGCATAACGTGTATTAGGCAGTACTTTCAAAAACCCAAAACTATTTACAAACACATACATGAAATATAAAGTTTCTAGTTTAGTTAAAAACTTAACTAAACCATTCATCCACCACCTCGCCAATACCAAACAACAAAAATTATCCGTCTCTGCTTAGAATATAGTATGAAAACAAAAAAGAAAAGCATTATAAAAGCAGCTAAAGAAATCTGAATCCATGAAATATACATCAGAATGAGAGTGCCAAATATATCTGAAGCTATATGAATATGTCACATATGATAATAGCACCTCTATTACGTAGATATGCTAGAAATACACATCAGATCAAAGTATGTATAAACATTAGCAGCTGAAGGTTAAGAAGATTGTCATTATTTCCAAGACTTTTCAAGAAACATCAGATAATTTAACCATTATGTCAGTCATCTATCTAACAATTTTCATGTAAGGATCTGTTGAATAGCTATACATTAATTTTCTCGAAATACATTTCAGCAGTTGTATGGTTGTGCGACTGTAAATGTCAAATCACAACACTCTGAACATACCAAGATTTAGAAAATGGTAATCTCGAAAACAAGATTCAACCATTTTCAAAATCCAAATATTTACATACGGCATTATGCAGGGGGGCAATCACCCCTGCAACTCCCTACTTTAATATACAAACTCCATGATTGCACTACAATGAGGGAAAGAAGTAATTTCTCGATCCCCGCTATAGTCCGATCTGCACCCAAAATGCTGACTTCAAATAAGTGAATGCCAATGTGCATTCGCTCATTTGAAATTCACACCTTTTTTTTGGCATTCAGGAAATCTGGAGGTTGTACTTTTGCACTTTTGCGAATTTTACAACCTCCGTATGAGGAAATTAATGTATACCATTGAAGATATATATATATATATATATATATATATATATATATATAAATAACACTTATTACAGCATAACTATTATATTTTGCAATTATACACATATTACTCATATGTATTAACAGTATCTATATTGACGTCTTTCATCAGGAAGGGGGAAGAGAGAGAGAGAGAGAGAAAAGGGGACCACAGAACCCTCTGTTTAGTTACTAAAGGTTTAGTTATATAACATAAGTCCGATGTTAATATGCATAATTAGTTTTCTAATGCAGCTCCTAGTTCACTTGATGTCATTTAGTTACTAATAGTATAACTAAATCTGCAGAATGTATGCATCTATAAGAGAATATAGGCATTTTCAAAGGAGTTAAACACTTTTATCAGATTTACCATTTAAAGTATCTAGTGAAGGATAACAGAATTTCAAGAAAAAAGAATTCTAAGTGCAACCATTTAACAAGTTCAGAAGTTCAAATGATGTCATCCCTGTTGTTTCCTCCAGCTGCAGCTTCATAAACTTGTTAAAAAGTATCTAAATAGGCTCATGCACAACAGAAGTTGTCTCTAGTGAAGAAAACATTTTTGGCAGAAAATTCAGATCTTGAAACTTTTATATATTACAGAAAGCAAAAAAAAAAAAAAAAACACTCAAGCTGCCTTGTCAGTGCATATCATGAATCTCCACAATGAGAACAGCCATTCAGACCACCAGTCTGCTCACAAAACATCATCATGAAAAAATTAACCCTTTCATATAAAAACAGTTATTTAGAAGTAACAACAGATGCCTCAAATCAGAAATCATATTATAACACTTCAATCATTTACCCACCAGTTAACCAGGCTAGAGACAGAGAGAGAAAAAAAAGGAACCATATTTATATATATCTTATATTTAGCTATCTATAAAATGCCATTAATGTACTGCATTAATGTTTAAATGTATCTAAACAAAGAGTCTAAAACATCTAGTTAGAAACAGTAATCAGAAACACCTTGGTACCCTACCACTGACCCACTAGAAAAAATGCACTATGGTATTAAGTCAGATTATACTATTACTGAAGAATTAGAAGACATACATCATTTCTAGTTATTTAAAAAAGAAAAGTATGTAAAGTACTGTTAATGGGGAAAAGAAAGAAAAGAAACACTGGTAACAAAAAAGAATAGTAAGAAAGGAGAGAGAGAGAGAATGTTATTTAAATATTTAGTACTATATGCAATTAGCAGAAGAGAGAATAGAAAGGAAAAGATGAAGTTAATAATAAAAATGATTCACATTACCTTACAGCATAGAGACTTTTCAGAATCAAATATATTATAAGTCATAAAACAGAGTATTTAAAATTAGAAGGGATTTATTCATTTGTCCTTTAGTTTCTTAGTTTTGTTTGCTCTTTCCTTCACAGACCATCCATTTTTTGTTGCCTGTCTCTTCAAACTCTGAGATGACCATTTCATTTCTTCTATGTCTGACAGTATTTTCTTCCTTTGGATAAATTCTACTGCTTCTTGTAGGGAATCAAAGATCTTCACTCCTTCTGGCAAGGTGATTTTTATTCTTGCAGGGAAAATAATTTAAACTTTAATATTTTCTTTTTCAAGGACTTAATTAGAGGAACACACTCCTTTCTTCTGGATATGACTGTAGAGATGTAGCCATTGTCAAAAAAAAAAGAAACTTTTTCACCCATCTTGATAGGGGAAATAGTCCAAGCTGATTTCAGCACTAAGTCCTTGTCTTGCGAGGAAAGAAATGTAACTATTATAAACCTGGGGTTAGATGAACTCAGAGATTAAGCTGGATTTGCCAGGGACCGATGAGCCCTCTCGATTCCAAAAGAGAGGGATTTAGGCATGTTTAGTGCTGATGAAAACCACTTATTGAGAAATTGAATCATGTTAGCACCCTTTTCTTTCTCAGGAATTCCACATATTCTTATGTTATTCCTCCTTGATCTACTTTCAAGGTCTTCCAGATTCTCAATCCGCCTGGTGTTTTGTTTCAGAAGAAATTCACTGTGATGTTCATTTTCTGTCACTCTAGTATCTAGGTCAGTTATTGTTTCCTCTAAGGCAAGAATCTGTTCAGATTTTTTTTACTATTCCATTTAGAAGTTTCAGTGGTTTACTGCATTCTTGTTTGATAATATCCATTTTGTTTTCAAATTTGTCCATTTTTAGTGACAATTCTTGGATGTTTGTTATAAGATGTAGTTCTTTCTTCACTGCACTCTCCTGCTGTGGGTTCTTCGAGTTGCTCATGTTTTTAGTGACAGTTCTTGGATGTTTGTTATAAGATGTAGTTCTTTCTTCACTGCACTCTCCTGGTGTGGGTTCTTCGAGTTGCTCATCTTGAGATCTCCAGCAGAAACCTTCTTGGCAGGAATAATTTAAAAAATTCTCTTGACCATGTATTACTTTTTAGAAAATAATAAAGAGTCTATGTTAATCTAACTTTTAGTATACTTTTAGTTGGATTTTTCTAAAACTTAAAGCATATTTCCTGTCAGGATATTAAAATATAAGCAGAGCTATGAATTTCTGCTGCTATCAGACTGGCATCTTGGCCACACCCCCTCTGAAGACAGTTCTCAAGTACTGATGTATTCTTGATAAGATAGAGAGCTGCATGGTGTACAAATAGGACATGGTAAATATCATACAGCAATTGGACTGGTAAAATTCTTGATTGCAGTCAGAGTGTTCCAAAGGGCTCTCTCCTAGACCCATACGTGTATAGATTTTATTTTTTAGATGCATGTTTTTCATCTGAGGTGTTCTACAGTCTGTATGCAGATGACTTGAAATTGGATAAACTGAATACATGTGTTACAGATAGAGCATGTCTACAAAGGAACTTGATTAAGTTGACCATTTAGGTACAGGAAGATGATATGTTGATAAACACATCAAAAATAAGCAAATGAGATTTGAAAGACATAAACTGAAAGGTGAATATTTAATACATCACACAGTGATTGAAACTGTAAATTAATTGAAGGATATTGATATATAGATAGATCCAGCTTTGAGTTTTTCTAGTCACATCATCCAATCAGTTAATGATAGTTATTGGAGTATAGGTTGGAGAAAAAGATCCATAAATTCTAGGAATTAAGACATGATGAAATCATGATTTGTTAGTACCTAAACATGATAATGAAATAACAATGTGGAAACTTTATAACAAAACAAGCATGAGTAAACTGGAAAAAGTACAACAGAAATATAGCAAGAGCATCCATGGATATGGAAATTGAAGTTATTATGAAAGACTAAAATATTTGAACTTGTACAGTGTCTCACATAGATATTTAAGAGGAAACCTTATTCAGGTATATAAGGTATTTAGAGATAGCTACCGCTGGGAATGTTTGTGATTATTAAAAAGTAGTAGAGTGTCATTTGACAACCTATGTAGAAGATTCTATATGAATGAAAAGTTTACTAATTGGTTTTCTGAGAGGGAGCAGCTGGTGCATGGAACACACTACCAAATTACAGTAAACAAGTACTAGTTTAGATATTTTTAATAAAAGCCTTGACACTTATTATGGGAACAACTGTTTTGACATATTGGTAATTTAGAAGATCATTAATTCCCATGCTTGAAATATTTGTATGTATGTATGCATGTATGTATTCCATAACTCTAGTTTAGTTCTGTTTAATATTTTGGTAGCCCCTATTACTTACTACAATAAAGCCTGTCTTGCAGTTATCTGTATATATTTTTTATTCATAACATTCTTTATTAAATGTATCATTCAGATGGACAAAGGTAAACTACAGATTATAAATGTAAAGCTCATAAGAAGGAAAAACAACCTATCATAACTTTGACAAACACTTATACTAGGCTATACAGCATAACCTTTTCAAAGACAAGACCCCTTCAAAACACGCACTCCAAGCATAAAATAAGCAATAAAGATGTACCTTTTGTATTATTTTCACAGAATTTCATTAAACCCTGTATTCGTACAGCTTGGCTTTTTTTCCTGGATTTCACCAAAAATCCTGAGTTATGCATAATAGAAGTTACTCTTTTATATTGTTTGTTAAGAAAGGCTTCCAGTCATCCCACCAAAGGGGATCAATTTGTTTCCATTTTCAGATAACACATTTCTTAGTTGCATTTAATAACCCCCCGAAAAGAGCCTGTAACAAGGAAATTTTTTCCTGGAGAGGATCTTTCATTCCTTCTCAAAATTCCAAATATGATAGCAAATCTCAAAATCTATCTTCACTCTACACCAGAAAAAAGCAAAATGTCTCTTTATCACACCCACACATAAATACTCTCCATCTGGCAACTCCACTTTTAATCTCATTAATTTAGAATTATGCCCCTACCTTTCAGGAATACTGTATGAGAGACTTGTCACTTATAACATGATATTTCTCTTAAAATCTACCATAAATACCCAGGTGACTTATAATGAACTGAAATACACTGAGTACTTCTCAGTTTTTGCTCACAGATCTTGGTAATCCTTTCATGGACATACAAAAATGATGTATTATTTTACCCGACACTCCGTTATGAACTTAAAAAATACCATTTTAGGTATGCATAATCCAAATCTTACTGAAAGGGTAACATTACCTAATCAGTGACCTCAGTAATTAGTCGCTTTAATCTATTAATGCCCAACACAATGAACCTGTATGACTGAATAGAAAATACTCTCTGTTAAAAGCTGTCACATCTTTACTGCACATTTTACCTAATCTACCCCAACCCATCTTCATTACTCTTTACCCTACTCCCTAATAAATCTCTGACTATACCAGGCTACTCTCCAAACTTGTCATCACCTTAGCTTTCCCACACCTCTGCTTTTAGCACTAATATTCTGTCACATCTTTACTGCACATTTTACCTACCTACCTCAACCCCTCTTCATTACTCTTTTCTCAAACTTTGTATCCTTCTAAATATTACCTCTACTTCATATCCTATAATAAATCTCTGACTATACCAGGCTACTCTCCAAACGTGTCATCACCATAGCTTTCCAACGCCTCTGCCTTTAGCATTAACATTCATATACATGCAAATAGATACAGTTTGTACATATAGACTGTCATGATGTGTAATATGAATTTCCAACAAAAATTTCTATAAAATGTATCTGTTTGGCTTTGAATGCTTTCAAAACTGCAATGTTTGGCTATCATGATTTTGTTTTATTTTACCTTATATCTATGTAAAAGTTTATTTTCTGCTTATGTGTCATTTTTTATAGTTCTGTGTTTAACCTTAAAGTAGTCTGTATGAATCAGTGTTTTACCCAAATTAGCAAAAACATAAATAATAAATAAATGCCTTGTAAAATGCTTTGTGTTTTGAACAATTAATGAAAAAAACATCAGTAGAACACCTCCAGCACTGATGAAATTTTCCATGAAACAGAATTCAGAAATAAAACTGTAGAACCCATAAGGCAAAAAGTTGCAACACAGAAAAAGGAGATGATACTGAGAGAATACATAATTTATGTATGTATTTATTTAACATACATTTACCAGGAAAAAAAAGTCTATTTTCAGTGGAGACCTGGGGAGAAATGCTCCAGATGCATGCCTTTGTAATGTGGGAGGAAACTGCTGCACCCAGAGGGAACCCATGGAGAACATGCAGATTCCACACAGAAAGGCACCCCAGCTGAGAATCGAACTGGAGAACCTTTGCTATGAGTAGACAACACTAACCACTACATCACTGTACCATCCATAATACTAATGTTGCTGCCCCAAGGGTGGAACTATGCTCACCATATACATTTGTCTTCTTCCTAAATACTCATGATAAATGCTTAATATTTACTTATCTACCATATGGATTTTAAATACAGAGATATCAGCCAGATCTTCTTCCACAAAGTTTTCCCCCATAAACCTACAAGAGATTATTTTAGAATGAGATATCAAGTAACCAGTGGTAATTTTTCACCCTTTGAAAACTAACCCTTTCATTACTGAAAACAAAAACAGCATCTGATAACTGAAGAAAGTATTACTGAAAAAAAACAGCCAGATATCATTGAGTGCTAATTGCATCCCATAATATAGTAATTTCTTATGCCAGATATGAAACCTTTTCTTCAAGTCAGCATGAATACCTGTTAAGAACCTTGTCAAACATTCCCAAAGTTTTAATTTCAGAAATTCTAAAAGATTCCCTTGGAAAAAATCTCCTTATTCAGTCTTCATACTAAACATAGATTTAGGTGCACAGATTTATTTAATCTTGATCTAAATTATAGCTATCAAGTAGGAAATAAAGTTAAAAAACTCTTTGGAAATATGGGAATATGATTTCCAATAACATTATTTTAATAGTCACTTTGAACATTCCAAGGAATTCAATTTTGGCTATATCAAAGACTTATCCATATAAATCTTATCAGCCAAAGCTTATTTGTTTATATACAGAAACTGAAGATCTCAAAAGTATCTATATTCTGACATCTCAGGAGCCCAAAAATATGTAATTAAAGATTGGTCCCAACATTTCACTTCATGTATTTACTTCAGATGGTGGATATGCCATACAAACAATTAAAAGGAAAATGTTTAAGAAGTGTTTTTTTACAACTAAGGTCATTTTTGGTCCATTGCAAACTCTGTTTTAGCTCATGTATTACATCTACATGCAGAATGCCATTTAGTGTACTTGTCAAATATTTTGCAATTTGTTGACCAGAAGGTAGTTCCCAAATATCCAATGCAAGAAAATACGTAGTCGTTATGACCAGATTTCAGATATATGCAGATTAGACAGAGCATTCAGGCACTCAACCATTGTATGAGTGAAATATTATACCAGCAATGATACAGTGACATTTAAAATTAGATGGAAGAGTCTCTGAACTGAAACAAAATATAATCGTTGAGAAAAAGGGATCCTTTCTGTCAGCATTAGTGCAAATGAAGAAGCATTATATCAGCATGAGTGAAGGTGCAAAAGCATGATATGCAGGCCACTGAAACTAAGAATGATGCTCTAACATGCTGTCAGGGTTTGTTTTTTTTTGAGCTTCTGGGTTGGTTGAGGACAAGCTGTCAGATTAAAATATCACCTAAAGCAGTGCCATTGATATATGCACCATATAGAGCACCTATAGCTCTAATGGACAAAAATATAGAAATTTATTTATTTATTATTGTCTTTTGTTTACTGGGAAAGTCCAACTGGGAATGAGACCCATTTTCAGTAGAGGCCTGGGAACAAAGGATCTGCATAAAATACATATTTACAATAAATAACAATTAAACACTACAAGCATTACTTTGCAGATAGTATTGAGACAAATAGTACATACATTTTTCATATACTTTAGAAGTTATGTTTACATAAGTCAAAGACGTGATCATGGCATAGCTGGAGTTACAAGAGCAATGATAATGCACATAGGCTTGGTGTATGTATACTGACATAAATGAAGTAGGATGTCACTAGAGAAGAAACAGAAAAAGAGTGGAGGAGGAGGAGGAGGAAGGGTATTAGCAGAAATATTTGAGAAAAACATAAGCAGAAAAAGTTCTGCTAGTTCGGAGGTTGTGATAACAGTAGATGGGTAAAATAATGGGGTGGGTAAGAGGGTGGTATTAAAAGGAAAGCATTCAGGATCTAGGTTATTTTGAGGAGCAGTAGTGGGGATA
The DNA here is from genome assembly GCF_019279795.1 of Protopterus annectens. Lineage (NCBI taxonomy): Eukaryota > Metazoa > Chordata > Ceratodontiformes > Protopteridae > Protopterus > Protopterus annectens. The sequence continues at coordinate 1,483,715,638 of NC_056744.1, read as the reverse complement.
AGAAAGATGAAAGGGTAAGGGTGATTGTCAGAATGGCAATGGAAGAGAAATAGAAAAAAAAGCTGGGTTTAGTCAGGATGGCAGCATGAGAATAGCCACAAAGAAGTTAAATGTTGATTTAGATTGTGTTCAAATATGTGGTAATGTTATCTTGTTTTAGGGTGGGTGGGATGGAGTTCCAGGGCTTAACAAGATTGGTCAAGATATGTAAGTTTTTTATTTAATATTTGTTGACCAGGTAAGTCCAACAAGGCTCCACAGAGCCTATTTTCAGCAGAGACCCAGGGAGAAATGCTCCAGTCGCATGTCTTTAGAATGTGGGAGGAAACCAGAGTACCTAGAGGAAACCCACACGAATGCAGAGAGAACATGAAAACTCCTCACAGAAGGCATCCCAGCTGAGGATTGAACCAGAGAACCTCTTGCTGTGAGGCAACAACAATAACCATTGCACCACTGCTCTGGTATGAGACATGGACCTGTTCAGGAGAGTTTGTTTTGTGAGTGGAGATTCCTTGAAGGGAAGTAGTGTTATCAGTATAAGTAGTGTTATCAGTATAGATGCTTTAGTGCTAGGTAGTGGTGTGAACGGTTTAGTAGCTTGGATGCAAACTTAGTCATTTTATTCCAGCAAACCTCTAGCTTATTTCTTAAACTGGAGTGAAGGTTAGTCTCAATGGGTGCTGTATAGGGAAGTGAAGGGAGGAGATAAGATATTGCTAAAACATTACTAGAGTAGTCATTAAGAAAAAAATGGTTTGTTTCTGCAGAGGAATTCCAAAATTTCATAAGTTTTCTTGATCTCTCGAAGGACCTTTCAATCATATTTTAAGTTATCATCAATTAAGACACCAAGAAGCTTTGTGATGGAAACTGTTTCAACTGAGGCATTATTTTCAGAGGTGATGTTGAAGGATTGTTTCTATGCTAACAGAGATTTGGCTAAACCACATTAACTTAGCTTTTTTATTATTTAAAAAGTACTTGACATTCATCTAGCCAGGCATCAACTGAGGAAAAGGAGTCCTAGGTCATCTTGTGAAGTAGTGATAGATGTTGTGGAGCATATGAGCATGACATCATCTGAAAACTGAACTATGGAGGCTTCATTGGCAGCTTTATAAAGATTATTAGTCAATATGTTGAACAGCAAATGGACTAGAATGGATCTCTGAGGTACACCAAGAGAGAAAGTTAGTAAAGGGGAGAGATTTTGTTTCCATTTTACAATATGGGGTCTGCTGGTGTGGAATTTTTAGTTGTAGGTGGTGGTTTTTGACAGAAGCTATAGATACTCGTTGGAGGAAGAAAGGATTTTAGTGGTGATTAGTAGTGCTTGGGATAGTGAGGCTGATGTGTGGTTTGTTGTTAACTAGGGAGAGGACAGAGTATACGAAATGTGCATTGAGTTGGATAGCTATAGTGATGAGTTGTTATTGGTCGCTGGTAAAGGAGTTTTTGTTTGTCCTGACTGTAATAGTCTTTTGCTTGCATTCCAGAAAAGATTAGGGCTGTGTTGGTGGTTGTGTTATGTTGGAGCTTGAAAAAGTATTTAGCTTTTATCTGTTCTGATTTTTCATTTAGAAAGGTTCCTAACTTTTCTAAAATATTGCCCTTGTTGTGGTGTTTTGTCAGTAGATCATGCTTTCCAAGTTTTTTTCTGTCTAGCATGTGCTGCCTGGTTTGTCTTGTGAGCCATGGGTGGGGCTAAAGTTGATTCATTTTGATCTGATGGGAGCTACTTCATTTAGTTTGTTAAGGAATGTGTTGTTAAAGTGAGTTATGACATCATGGAGGAAGCATATCCCAGTTGTATCTGTTGAGATAGCTAATGAAGGTGTTATTAATGAAGGAGGAGAGTATATGCATGTTATTATTGATTACTTGTTTATGTGCATGATTAGATTGTATCATGGCAAAGCTCAGTAGCTGGTCACTGATGGTGTTGGGAAGGGAGCCAGCAGTGTTAATTTGTTAGGGGTGGTAGTGGTCCAATCTGATGTACAAACCATGCTGCTGCATTTGCCTATTTGAGCAGCAGGAGTGATAATCTGGGTAAAATCAAAGAGATTGATGGAGAGTGTGGGAGGGTCAGAGTTGATAAGCAGGTCATATATAATAGTGTCACCTATGATGATGGTTTCATTGTTAAGATTATGAGAGAATCAACATAGGATTTCTTGTAGTAATGGGACGTTATTTCCAGAATGGATATAAATGGCAGTGAGGCATATGTTCTTATCTTTGTTGATTTTCCTAGAGAGATAATTGTTTCAGCATTGTGAAAGTCAGGGTGGGTGAGGGGGTAGACAGTAATTTCAATGTATTTTTTATATATGATAAGCAAGCTGACAACTTTTTTATGCTGTCTGTCATTTCTAATTATGTTGTAGGGAGAGAATTTCCTGGTCTTTAGTACTTGATTTTAGCCAGGTTTTAGTGGCTATTAGTATGTCAGGGGTGTATGTGGCTATATGGGCATTTAACTATGATAGCTAGCTGTAGATGATTCTAATATTTAAGTTCATCACAAGTAGACATTGGTTGAGTGAAAGGGGGAAGGACCAAAAGAAAGGTGGTATGATGTAATACATCTGTGTATAAGAGGGATGAACAAATAGGGTGGCTTCAATGTGTATGATTTGTTGTATTTAAGGAGTTGGCAGGCTTATGAAAGCATAAATGTAGTTGTAGTGGGTATGGTTGAGTTGCGTTTGGGGGTAGAATTGGGGAGAGACAGCCTCTTAGGTGCAGTGCATAGGCAAAAACAATCAATACAGTTGACACTGCTGGAATTTAAATGCAAGTAACTAAGGGTGCTATCTAGTGTAACTGCAAAAGTAAACCCAGGATTTAACAAAGTCTGTGTAGGCACAGTATAGAGCCTACACAGACTGTTACTCTGTCCATGTACACAGTTCCCCCTCAGCATGCCTTGCATATTAATCATAGCACATTGTCAAGGGAGAGCCATAGAACATGGTTATTGAATCAGTGTAGGGAGTGTAGCACTAAGTGTGTCCGCAGATGAGAAAGACACTCCCTGCTCTGTCCAGTTGTATTATTTCAATGTTATTTATCTCTTCTTTATTTTTTATTTATTTTATTTTATTTTTTAAAGCATGTTTGTGCAAGCATAGCGCTGACTGCAGCAATACTAAGCGGCACCTACAGATAAAATAGCAGACACCCGCCAAATGTCTAAAAATAGAAACCAGACATAATTAATTATTTATTTTCATGTCATGTTTAAGCATAGCTGAGCAGGTTTGCAGGGCATGGCATCGTGTTCAGCACTGCTTATAGGTAGCTCAGAGGGATATGTAAATGTATAGCAGAATTCCACCTATCCATGCAGCTAAATTGGTAGAGTTATGGCCTCATGAGCAGTAGGGCCAGGGTTTAAATACATGGAAGGAAAAATAAGTATTTATTTTTGAAATACAAATTATGCCAATTATTTTTAAATTATGACCCGCTGCGCTACACTGAGCTCTGCTAAGACCTGACAAGACCTTCTAAGCACCACATAAACACTATAATGGCTGAACATGTTTATGCTCTGCTCGGCTCTGTTTGGCTGGTTTGTGCACTGCTAAGCACTACTAAGCATACTGGTCTTTGAGTTTTCTCACTGCTTAGTTAAGCTTGGCTGGTTTGTGGGCTGCTAAGTAATGCAGCACTTTTTTAAATGTTGCACAATGGTGTATAAGGGCAGGAAAATGGGCTATATTAAGCCCAACAGGGGGAATTCAGCAGAATCTGTTGGAGATCTGTCTCTGAAGGTTACTATGGCAGGAGTTGGTGAGGATGCACACTTCCAGGTGCAGCACTGGGGCATTCTGGATTCCATGGTCATGGTTGGACTCCTAGTAAAAACATGGTGATCAGCTGCTGCAGGGAGGTTTCCAGGGTTCTGAGTGTAAGACAAAGGCCTGGGAACATCTGGCAAGAGAACTCACCAGTGCTACACAGGTGAGCAGTGTTGACACTACCATGATGACCTGAAATGTCAAAAGGGGGATCTCATGGACACTTGTGTCCAAGGAGCTTGGGCAGGGAATGCCTCAGAAGTCTGTAAGTAATTTTACCTCTGTTTCACCAATATCTAATCTGAATGTCTGCTAAACTGGCATGCATAATGGTGTGCTTCTCTCCCAACAGGTGCAGAGAAGAGGGCTAGCAACACTGGGGTGCATTTCAGGCAGTTGGCCAGGTTGTACCATGACTGTGGTGAGTACACATGTATTATGTTAGCTATAGTCAAATAAGCAAGAAAGAATAAAGCATTAACTGCAATAAGGTATATACAGTAAAGTTTGCATTGCAATGAATGTGGACCTAGAACTGTAGTGCAATAGATGAATAATGCCAACTGTAGTGCAATAAAAACATGCAATAATACCATTAACTGCATTAAAGTATATACAATAAAATCTGTAGTGCAATAAATGTGGAATTAGAGCTGTTTTGCAAAAACTGAATAATGATAACTGTTGTGTAGTAAAAACATGAAACAATAGCAGTAACTACATTAAAGTCAGCAGAATAAAGTCTGTAGTGCAATAAGTGTGGAATTAGAGCTGTTTTGCAAGAACTGAATAATGACAACTGTTGTGTAATAAAAACACAAAAAATTCCAGTAATTGCATTAAAGTAAATACAATAAAGTATGTAGCACAATAAGTGTGGAATTAGAGCTGTTTTGCATGAAATACATAATGCCAACTGTTTTGTCATAAAGCATTAACCAATATCAATAACACCAAGATAAATTGTGTACATCAGGATTGTCTTGTTTTAACCATTGCAGTGTATGAGCATGCATTCAGGCTGTAAGGTAAGGTGCTGCAGTCAAGTATAACACTGTAATAGCTAGAGAATGCAAATATAATGGCTGCCAAATGTATTGCTTAAAATATATAGAAGTGTTAAAGGCTGTTTCTAGGCCAATATTGTTCACATAATGCTCTGGCATCCACAAACAGTAGGTAAGCATGGTATATGGGTGAGGTAACCCAGTCCATAATCCGATCGTATATTTCAACCCACTAACAATGTATTGTGCACACCTGCATTCTATATACTAATGTATAGATTACCTACTATCTCTACCATGCTTGTATTTCATGCATGTGTGTTCTACTGTCACTGCAGTCTAGTATAAAACTGTAGTACCACTACCAGGTCATATTTTGGTTCCAGATGAGTTCTAGGAAAACATCAGTCAGTAATCAACAGTGACCCAGTAGCTCAGTTTGTTAAATGCTCTGTTATATGATGCATTTTCCCCACACAGACCAGGGTTCAAATCCAGTGCTATGTAACACTAAATATTGCAGTATCAGTCACATAATGATTAAAGATTCTCTCTACACAGAAACTACAGGAAAATGGTTGAGGTAGACCATATTATGAGTAAATAATTGTGTCTTTAGATGTCACAGACTGTTAAAATCATTAGCAAGAATGTGAAAATACAGCATAAAATAAAGGATATATATATATATATATATATATATATATATATATATATATATATATATATATATAAAATAACAGAATAAAAAATGTTTATGTCAATCTTGGTATGGTTTTATGTCTGGACTTTCTATTAAAAGTTGCTGCAGTAAATTCATACATTCAATGTAGTTGTCCTCTGCAGTCAATGCTGTTGGGTTCTATCCCCATTCCTGCAAAGCAAGGCTTGAACATTGTTTATTTTCTGTACTGTACACATACATGTCTCTCAAGTGCCACACTGTCATGTAATGTAATTAATAGTATGTAATCCATCTGCCATAGGATTAACATCAAAAGGATTACCTAAATTACAAAGTATCACTACATCAGTCCACAGTACACCTTGGTATTTATATAGGTCCACCTGATGTGCAAGTGTTCTGTGTAGATATGTAAGGTGTGTACCCGCAGTTATTATTGTTTGGGCCATACTGTCCCATATGAATAGCTTGAGAGGTATGTACATGCTACAGAAGCTATAGGGGACTTGTACGCATAAAGAAAGGACAGACCCATAGTACTGATGTTAAGTAAATAGCTTATACTGGTACTAATGGACTGTTTTTCTCTCTCTCCCCATCCCTTATCTTTATTTATTTATTATTGTTATTCATTGGTTATGGTTTACTATTAACATATGTTGTTACATTAACTATATTTTGGGACATGTGTTTTATTATTGTTATATATTATAATGGTTGCATATTAACATATCTTAATTAAATTACCTATTTTCTTGGCCTTATGCTGTAACTGTTACTGGCATGCTGTCATACTGACTCTTCTGTTATTTATTGTTGTGTTTCACATACTATGCATTGATATATAAATGGGTTATTTCCACTGTTCTGGCATGCTGTTATTACTAACAATGTTATGTTCATAACTAACCTATACTTATTGTTATACCTCCATCACCACAGAACTTCAGGATAAGCTGGTTCCCAGTGATCCACCTACCTTGCCTCAACTGACCACGGCAATGGGTCCTGGCATGCAGGTGGAACCATCTCAGGGGATGAGGCCCAGCCTCTCCTGGGAGTGGTGGAGGAAGGGCTGCAGTCACCCAACAGCAACTACTGGTTGTGGTGCTCAGGGTCATTCATCAGACCTATAAACATCACCTGCACCACGCTGGCCAATCAGGTGGGGCAGGCTGGCCTTGGCACCCAGCCTCCAACACAACCACCTTCAGGACAGTAAAGGACCAGTGTAGATTGCCCATGGGTGGAGATGTCAGTCACACTGCTGCCATCTGGAGGCACATGTGACTCCGATTCCACCCCGTCCAAGATGATTACCCTCCTCATGTCATCACACTCCACCCCTTTTTGCTGTCTTGTCTCTTTTGTCTATCTGCTATTGCATCCTCTCCTACCCAGCTTAATTCCCCACATGTACCTCTGCCCCTTCCAACCATTCTACTCTCTCCTTAAAAAAAAAATGTGCACCTGGCTCACAAAAAAAATATTGCCCCACACATAGCTCTCCTTTTCGCACACGTATCCACTGAACACAACTAATTTGGTCCAATTGGCTTGACAACACATATAAGTTGTCCTCACCTCTCTATCTGAGGTTTGAGAGCCAAAATTCATCTACAAACTTGTCAAAATGCATAGATGTTGCACAAGAAATGGATAACTATGGTTCTTTCCTACACCCTTCCTGCACATCCATAATTACCTTTCACTATGTTTTACTGTTTTACTGCTTGCCCCCATTTTACCACTGTCCTATCACTCGCATTTTTCTTTTTAACTTTTTAGCACAAATTTGCACATAGCTAAGTGAAGTGATGCAGTGTGGTATGCCACGTTGCTTCACTTAGCTAAGCATAAATTAGCTTTAATGATCTTACATGTTTATCACATTGTTAGTGACATGTACAAAATAATCACCTCTTCCATGTTTTGAATCCGGGCTCCTGTAGACTACGGCCTACTGCATTAACCAGCCACACCACATGGATATTAATGAAAACAGGTGTTTCCAGCAAAACATACTGATTGCCACTTACAGTCATTAGGCATGTCTTAGCAAAGCTGCACTCCATGTGGTACCATGCAAAAATTAAATTAAAAGTAAGGGGAAAAATGGGAGTATACCTTGGATTCTGGTGCAATAATACACTAGTAGACAGCCAAATAAATAATAATGGAAGTAAGTTAGCCCTGCGATAGCAGGTACATGTTCCCTTGCACACCTGTTAAGGCAGCAAAGACAAAGTACATATGTTCAACTGGGACCCTGGTGCAGAAAAACAGTTATCGAAAGCCATGCACATACTGATGGATGCAATTTGTGTCACAGCCTGTATCTCTGCATGTATATCTTGCAAATACACCAGCTACAGCACTGACTCAATAACTCAGTCTGTTAAATACCTTGCATACAGTACGTTTTGCCACCCACAGTTCTGGGTTCAAATCCAGTGTTGTGTTGCACTTTAATTACATTTTTGTGAAGACAGCAAGTAATGACTGAGTCATGCAATATTAATCCCACAGGTTACTGCTAATTAATGAACTGCTATACAGTTTTCCAAGCCAAAGGCCTGCAGGTAGGGACACACTGCACATATCTGTATAGCCTAACCATATGTCGACTACTACTCTGTTATTGGCTCTGCTGCATAACAGATATACCATAAGCACATGCCTTGATTGGACTGTGAAGAGTACCCTTACCCTGGCTCTGCTTTAATGACAGGGCTGTCACAGCTGCCATAGTTACATGTACAGCTTGCTACCCTTCAAAGTGTTCACACAACCCCATGTGTTCTAGGCTACAGCAGCAGTGGCAGCCTGTAGCATACACAGTTGTTTGTTAAGGTAGCTGCTACAGACCTACCATACCTCCCAAACCCCTAGAAAAAGGGATCTGGGCATGACCATACATAATGGGGGGGGGCAAAGGCCCAGAGATAGGGACATGTTTAACAGTTTGCTTCTACAAAGATAGTAAGTTGATAGAATAGCAGCTACTGCATTAGCATGCATATTCTGATGGGTATGAAGTGTGACACTCACATGTCTCTCTTTCCTTACTAAACTCAACCCACGGTGTTTGCCAGTGAACTGCCAGATGACCACAATGTCATGGGACACTGACCAAACATACGAGGTGAAACTGTCCATATACTTCATAAATTTCTACAGTGGACAGTATTTGTAACTACCCTCTGTGATGCTGTAGTCTCTGCACCTCAGTAATGTCCATCTCAAAAACTAAGAAAGGGGCCAAGGCCTACATGAAGGCCTTATATATTGCACTGTGGTGGCATGACATTGGCTAATGATAGTGCAATTCAGCTGCCTTGATTGCAATTAGCAATGTTGAGCCACAGATGGGTGCAGATGAGTAATGAGCATTACCTTCAAAAGGCAAGCAACTGTTTATAGGGAACAGGTCTGTATAAGGCTTCAGTCACACAGACAGCATATGTCCAAATCATTTCCAGAGGAAAGATTCAAAAAAGGAATACTGACCTCCACCAGGTATGTAATTGATTTCTCCATATAACGGGATGCAGATTGGATGATGGAGGTATGGAGAATAAGGATTACAGCAGTAGGCTTGATTAGATCTTTGATATTGACATGTCATTGATACTCTGCTGTCTTACATGTACAGGCATGCCTCTCAACTGTTCCAGATTTCAATCACATCTCAGCTCTGTCCCTGTCTATCCCACCTACAATGGTCAGCTGTTGCAGGAAAGCCAGTGGATTACGCATAATACATAGTGACAATAACTAAGGGTGTACACTCCTGTAACATCAAACAATGTACTGTAGTTCACCTGCTATCATTCTGTCGACATTTCACATAAATATTTCTAACATTATAAAAGTGTTCCTGAATGTCTCTGATGTACTCTGGCTAAGTCCCTTTTTCATTGATATTTGGCTCTGTTTGGTTGAGAGCTATGCCTAACATACCTGTCAACCTTCTACAGCAAAAAATAAGGACAAAAACATAATTAATGGGGGGACAAAGGCCCAAACTCAGCAACAGAGTATAAATATTACTGGAATAAAGTAAGAATGTGAATAGACTAACAGATATTACTGTAGCACAAGTGTGTTCTGAGGGCTATGACATGTGAAACTCAGATTATCTCTTTATTTTATGACATCAACCTTAACAATAGGCCAACTATTTGTCAGACATCCACAAGTATGTGTAAAAATGACCACATCTATGAGGCAAACATCTTGACATTCTGCAAACATCTGTATAGCTGACAGGTAGAATGCCTACAGGGAACATATAGTACAGCCGGTTTGCATTACTTTCTGTCTTTGTGGCACACTAGTGTTGCTGGACTGTCCCCATATAGTCATTGTAATAGCAGACTGTTAGTTGTCTGACAGTGGCCATATGACATATTACTGGGAATTTGCCCGTAGGGGACACACCACAGTAGACTGCAGTGATGGGTGTAGGAACATACAGCAGAATCTGTCATGGCACACAGGGACACAACCCAGTATTGCTACTATCTTGGTGATAGCTACACATGTATGTGTGTTGCCAGACTGTGGGGTATGACGTGCGAGGGAGCAGTGGATAGTGCAGGCCATGATGGGTGTGCAAGGTCTGTACATAGTGGATGTCCATGTATCTGGTCCTGTAATGTGTTCTCTTGTTGTCTTTCAGGAACCATATACCACAGGAGACATGCACCATTCTCAAGTGTGGAGGATGACATTATACTGGAAGGTCTGAGACTCCACCATCACATCTTTCTGTCCAGAGGTAGGCACAATTGTAAACAGCTTGCAGAATTGTGGGCAAACCTTGCTTGGGCTGTTAATCAGATTGGCCAACAGGACAGGACCTATGAGCAGGTCCAACACCGGGCCACAGATATGGTAAATGCTGCAGCTGCTGTTTCCAGGAATCGTGCCACCACTGGTGGAGGGCCTGCAATGGAGCAACCACTATCAGCCACAGAGGAATTCCTGGTAAACCTAGGATCAACCAATAGCACCCAGGCATCCATCACACCATACATCCTAGAGGTGGGTGCCACAGTGTCCACAGAAGAAGAGCATCAAAGTAAGCTTAGTGTGTTCACCAGTGTAATACTGTGTCAGTCTCTGTGGCAGTCTGTACATACCAGTACATGGGTGTCAGGTCTATCAGCATTGGGAGGCGTTGGGTTTTATGCTCAGATGTGCACACATACTCAGAATGTCAGCAATATAGCCATTATCACAGTAGCTACTGTACATGTGGATATATGCAAATATTACCTTGTAGTGCTGCAAAAATTTGGTGATGCTGACAATACCTCTCCCTCACTTTTTCATAGATCCTTCAGGTGTGGCCCAGTCCATGGTCCTGTACTTAGTAAGTGTTGTATATACCCTAAGAAAGCTAAGGGCTTCACTTTGCCCTACGTATAACTGTTTATTTATTTATTTTACATTTGTTGACCAGGATAGTCCATCAGGGTGTGAGTCCATTTTCAGTGGAGGCCCGGGGAGAAAAGTCCCAATAAAACAAGAATAACATTGACAGGTACATTGTCAGTTTTACATTGAATTTAACAGAAATATTTAGAGACAACAAAAAAGTACAATATATAATGGGTACTTTAGTGAAAAGGAGAAAGTTATTAGTCATGTTTGTATATATATATATATATATATATATATATATATATATATATATATATATATATATATATATATATATATATATATATATATATATATATATATATATATTTATTTATTTATTTATTTATTTTTTTTAGGGCAGGACCAGAGTAGAATATTTGTATGTGCCATTCTGTAACAGTGCATAGACTGAGTAGTCACAGGTGTGTATTTGTACAAACATTAACATATTTGCACTTATAGTTATGAGTGACTATGCAGCCTGCTATACATGTGGCGATTACTCCAAGATGCCTGTTCGCACACAATAGGAAGATGGTACATACCTGAGGTAGTGATACTACTACAGGCATATCATTCTCAAGATAGGTGTAGTGGGTTTTATGTGTAGATCTATCACATACACTGTCATATTGCATACCTCATAGGGTATTATACTGGCAATGTTAACTGGCTGTAGCTGAAGTGCATGTTATAAAGGGCCTGACTTGTCTGTGTATGTTGTTGTGAGTTTGTCTGTTGTGCATGGTAGCAAAGATGAGAAGATGTGGTACTGGTAATGCAGTTGTGGATCCTCATCTGTCTGAATCTGTGTGGATTACCATACATTATCAAGGTAGTAATGTACTGCTTTTGTCTTGCTTCTCACAGGTGAATGGGGGGTTGGAGTCTGTCCCCCTCACAACCTGATGTCAGTGTCTCATCAGACTCTGATGATGATGGTGGTCATAATGAGGCACAGTTGGGGCTGTTGGGGACTGAATCTGTGCCAGATGCTCACAAGCCTGTTCTGCCCCTATTGTCACTGCACAAAGTCAGTATGCCCACACATACCTAGCACCCACAGCCCACAGATATTGGACAGTCAGAGGGTGGCGACATTGAACAGGGCAGTGTGATGACTATGGTGTCAGTGAGTGTAGACACTGCCCATAACCAGAGACCTGGCGAGGTCCCACACAGGTAGATTGACAGGGTGATTGAATGAAGACTGCTGCCCATCCACCACCTCTCACAGGTGCTACATCGTGGGTCACTCACTGCATGTTTCAGGCCATCATGGAGGCACAGGCATGTTCTGAATGCAACACCAGATGGATGCTTAGGGTTATTGATGCAGCACAGTTTGACATCCATGACTGCCTCTACCACACTGGGGACAACCTGGATCAGTTCACTGATATAGTGGGCATTGTCTGTCTTTGACCGCAAATTGTACTGGAACATCTGGTAGGAGTTGGGTGTTGGACATGTGGATGTAGGTCAGCAACACCATCTGCTGAGAGTCCATGTGGCCCTGCATACTCATGGACCCATAATGGCAGCACCTCCAGTGCTACAGAGGGAAGTGGGCTGTCCACACCACAATGTGGCAGGCCAAGAGCACATGATCCTGGGTGGTCCTGTGGGGGACACAGGCCCAGCAGACAGCAGTCACCATCA
>NC_056744.1:1483565539-1483700539 GCF_019279795.1 Protopterus annectens | reverse complement strand
ATGCAAAAGATTTGAATGCTGCCAGATTCAAACCATAAAAATGATCACCTATGCTACCATCCCTAGTGCAGGAGGCACATCATCCATTAGACAGTGAGGTGCCATTCCTCACACAACCAACAGCATATTTGTCACCCATTTGTTACGTGAGGCATACAGCATGTGGCCAGGTTGTATGTCACATGCCTGGAACAGGCTGGTCTGCTGATATATCTGTACAGACTTACAGTTACAGCACTTGTATGGGAACACTGATGTGTTGCTGGTGGGGGATGACCAACTGATACAACTGCCATGTGACCCCAGTGTTTTCCATAACCCTTGAATAATGTAGTGGATTTTCCAGCCATATGGCCTAATGAATATTTTGGAGCACACACTGTTGGACAGAATAACTGTTGTCCCAAGTGGCTGTTAGATCTCCTCAAGTAGCCCAGTATCCCTCTGAATTCCCTTGCATACATGCAGCATATCCATGGATATGCTACCATTTTCTAGTACCCCTTCCAAGTGGTGTATAGATGCCTGAATTACCTTGCAAATGCAGCTGCTATTAGACCTGTAGTTTGGGGCTGACTCTGTCTGATACAAGCATAGACAGCCAATACATGGTTAAGTACAGGTTGCGTAGGCTGGCTGGCATCCTTTTTAGGGTCTATGACAAATCTTCAAATGCTCAAAATTTCTAACGTTACATGGTCGAGACCAAATGTTCGAAATGTTAAGTGTTCGAAGATTGACTTTCAGTGGCACCGTATGGTGCAGATAGAGAGAATTTCTGCACTGAAGTGCAGTCTCGGAGTTGGTATATATAAGTAGGGGGGTGTGGGGGGTGCAGGTGGCATTGCCCCCCCCCCGCTCACACTAATAAAGTGTTATTTTTTTTCTTTTTTTTTTTTATTTGATATTCGAACATCCAAATGTCGAACATTTGGTCTCGACCATGTAATGTTTGACATTTTGGATGTTCGAACATTTAACATAGACCCCCTTTTTACTATATCTATGTGAGTAAGAGTGAGGTTCAGTCCCTAGATTGTCAGTGCATGGGCTACGCATTGTCTCTTGGCCAAGCCAGGGCATACTGGGCACTCATATGTCTGCCTACAGGGACCTCCTCAGAGTCCCCTGTGGGTGTGGCTGTGGGGACCTAGGCACTGGTGGGGGGCTGTGTATCTGTTCCATTTGCTGATCCTACTGCAGCTATTTCCCTAGGATCAAATTGTGTAGCATGGCACATACTGTCAACATCTGTGCTCATGTTCCTGGAGACTACTGCAGAGCTCCACCAGATATATCAAGGCACTGGAATCATAACACATGACATTAGTAGCCTAAACACGCACTCTATGATGTTCCTAGATTCTGTGTGTGCCTCATTATGGCATTGCTCTGTGGCTGTGTGTGTGTTTTTTGATGGGTGTCATCATCAGCGGTTCCAGTGCATAGCCATTATCCCCCATTAAATGGCTATGCAGGATGTCACCCCTAGCAAACATCTGGTACAGCTGTGATGCATGCTAGATATGGGAATCATGATAACTGCCAGGGCTGTCAGCACACACAGCACATTCATGATAATGCACTTGGCATCGCACATGACATGGCAGTTGATAGAGTGTTACCCCGTGAAGTTGACTCAAATTCTACCTTCCTCTCAGGGTGGTGCCTTGATGTGTACATGAGTGCAATCTATGGCACCCAGTACCTTAGGGTAGTGTGCTACATGGAAGAAGGGGGTGTGGGGAAAATAAATGTACTCACGGGCATGCAGCAGCATGGCATCCAGGAAATGGTGGAGTACCCTGGACACAGATGCCTGCAAGACCCCCATCATGTGCCCAGTTGGTCTTTGAAAAGTACCCTGTAGCTAGTATCCTGAGAGCTACACATACCTTTGTTTCTGCTGGGATGAGTTCCCCTCTGTTGGCTCTGGGTCTGAGATGAGGAAGGCAGAGCTCAGTGAGTTCTTGTAGTATGTCTCTGTCCACCCTGTAGTGCTCTACAATCTCCAGCTCATGTAGCTCATGAAAGATTACCCTGGGCCTGAACACTCTTCTCCTTCTCAGTCTAGGCCTATTGTCAGCAGCAGCAGCAGCATTGACCTCAGCATCTAGCACATACAGATGTAGCAGACCTGCAGCAGCCACTAGCATTCCTTCAGTTAAAAATCCCAAGTCTGTACTCTACTGGTGCAGAGTATTGGGGTGAAATCAGATTGCAGGATGTATTCAACCTTTATAGTGCTCTGCTGTAGGTGCAGTCTGTGTGATTGGCTACCTATGATGCATTCCACCTGCCAAGTTCATCATTACGGACTGTTAATGGCCCTAGTTTAAGTGAAACAGGGGTCATGAGCAATTAATATACCATTGGCTTTCTCAGTCAAGTTTTTTTTTTTTTGACAGCCTTCCTCACTCAGCACTGCAGTGAGCTGCTCAAAGGCACAATGCACAGGTAAACAATGCTCAGCAGTTACTGTACACACCTGCATGAAAGGTCACAGTTAGCATGGTGGCCTCTGTGCAAACTCACTCAAACATGATGAAACACACACCCCAAAGATAAACAAAGCTTAGCAGACACTGTACACAGCCCCTGCCCCTGCTCAGCATAGCAGTGCACAAAGCAAATGGGTGCAGCTGAGCTCCAATGAGCTTACAAGTCATCAGAAACACCACCCTTTAATGTCAGCTACTTCTTCTGTGGGCACCAACATGGTTCTATGCCTACACAGATGGGATCTGTGGACACGGATACCCATTTGTGCTGTTCAGTAGCCCCAGCTCATTTGCATATAGATCTGTGCACACAACCTGGGAACTACATGGTTCCAGGCCCTGCCTCTTTAGCAACCACAGCAGTCGACCATTGTACATACTCCACACAAAGTCCTATAATGCATTATTGTCATATACTACTGAACTTTGTTTGTACACTTTTTATTTTTTTTTTCATAAAAGCATGTTTGCACACTGTGGCGCACTGCACAAAACATACCCAGATTATTAAAAAAAAAAAAAAAATATTTTAAATTATTTTCCATACAGTTTTGGACACACAGTGGATAGTTTTGCACTTATCCGTGTCTACTATGCTATTTCTGGCAATCTAAATGAACTTTTACAGTCCCTGTTTTCGGTTTTACATCCTGTACATGGAATTTTTCTGTGTACACTAGGACACCAATACAAGATCTTCAGGACTGCTTATCTGCTTGCTGGATCACTCTATCTCCCTCATTTGCATGAAATTCACCTGCTTATGAGGTGATTTGCATGCCATGGATACTTCTGTGTTGGCGAGCTCATGCACACCCCTCAGCTCTATTTACTGGATCTCACATCTGCTTACTTTCATGTAAGTACCGTGCAACCATGCCTACATGGAAAAAATTCTGTATAGGCTTTATTAAATTCCCCAGTAAGTCTTAGACTATATAATATCAAAAGCAATAGACTAAAACCATAAGGGTAGAAAGAAACAGCAGTAATACAGCAAGTTGTTATCAGTGAAACTTCAGGGCATGGAAAAGGGAAAAGGAAAACCAATGCAGAACTGCCTATACAGGCAAAGAGAGAGACTCACAAAAACAGTAATTTGATAGAGTAATTAAGAAAATGCAGGCTGCCATCAGGAGTAGGGTGCGGTTTATTAGTAAGAGAGGGATGAACTTAAATGTATGATTGTTAAATATACTGCAAACAAAATAGCTTAACAGTGTGGTAACATCTGTGAAGCAAGACAAAGTCAGAATCTGTTTAAACTCACAAAGGTTTAGCAAACTGATTCAGATAGCACAGTATCCTATACATACAATAAAATAAATAATTATTAAAATACCTAATGCAAATCCCGTTCAGTGATGAGTGCTAATTGGCAAGTCAAGTTAGAAAATGATAATTTAAAGCTTTGTACTTTTAATACACTGTTGGGCAGATATAAATTTCTGAGACTACCATATAGCATTTCAACAGAATTTAATTCTTTCAAAGAGCTGTAACTAATATTAAAGCTTGGAAAGATGTGCAAATAACTGATGACATATTGTTCTGGAATGCTGCCAAGCAACAACATGATACTAAGTTAAGGTCTAGGTCACCCTCTGTATCTTATGAATCCCGTAGCTCATACTTAGACCAATTTTAGACACCCACCACTCAAACAAATATAATAAAGGGGGATTTAATTATCCAAAAAAAGAAAGGGAGACTGAAATTTAAAGGGCTATCATTATTTAGTGAATTCCATTCTCACTGATTTACCAGAAAACCATAAATTTTAAGAGGAACAGAACAAAAGTACGATCCAAATATTCTGTGAAAATTTAGAGAGTTGAGAGCTATGGACTCAAATCCCTGAATGACAAGTGGTGGTGTAGGTAGAGAATGCAAGCTCCTGTACCTACTGCCAGTTATAAGTAACTGGGGCATCACACACACACACACACACACACACACACACACACACACACACACACACACACACACACACACACACAAACAACCTTTCTAAAACACATACTACCATCCTAAAACACACACACACTACCTTCATAAAATACACATACACAAGCTTCCTAAAGCACACATGCACAAAGTACACACACACACTATCTTCCTAACACACTCACACACACACACACACACACACACACACACACACACACACACACACACACACACACACAAACACACACACACACACTACCTTCCTAAAACCCACATACACAACCTTCCTAAGACACACACGCACAACCTTCCTAAAACACACACACACACACACACACACACACACACACACACACACACACACACACACACACACACTACCTTCCTAAAACCCACATACACAACCTTCCTAAGACACACACGCACAACCTTCCTAAAACACACACACACACACAAACACACACACACACACATGCATGCATGCATGCACACTCACACACACACACACACACACACACACACACACACACACACACACACACACACACACACACACAAACACACACACAAACACACTACCTTCCTAAAGCAGCATAATAACAGAGCCAAAACACATAAAATCCCTTCTTACTAACCAGGCTTGATGTGATGTGGAACATAGTTATTTCCGCACACTTTTGCATTTTGAATTTACATTAGCATGCAATGCACGCATGAGCCCTCCATTGGGTCCGGGTCTTGCAGTTGTAAAAGTTGGGGGTACTCCATTCCTCTCACTCAGTGGTTCTGGTGCCTATGCTCCAGACTAGTTACTGCATACACCTACTAGAGCTACAAAGATATTAGACATTGTACTCACAAATATGGGAGAATGCTACATACCCCCCCCGAAGACGTGTAATTTCTGGTAAAGTCAAGACCACAAAGCAGTCTCCATCAAAATAAGAATCAATCTTGGAAAATATGTAACCCCAGCAAACCTTTTAATGGTTTGAAGTTACACCAAGGAAAACTACCTTCCATTAAAGGATAACCTGTCAAAATTTCAAGCCTCTCCAATCTCAGATAATGTAGCAGCCTAGGCAGAATTATTCATCAAAGTTATGTACAACCTTGTTAGTGATTGCATAGAGGCTGCTCTTCCAAACAAAAGTAAGCCAAAAACTAAAAAAATAAACTACCCTGGTGGGACACAAAATTAAACAAATTATATAATAAAAAAGGCATAGCTAAAATTAGGAAGTGTAACACAAAAAAAAGATAAAAACTTTCTCATCAAATTGAATAGACATCTATGATAACTAATTAAATCCAACAAAGCAAATTTTGGGGTAAAGATAGCATTCCAGGCCAAGGACAACCATTTTCTTTAACTATGTCTGAAACCTCAATGGCAGTATGCAACAGTGTGCTGAACTGTTGGTAAATGAAAACACATTCACAGAACCAGAAGATAAAACAAATCTTTTGGCTGACAAATTCATCTCCAACTTTAGCCCTCTCTAATCCCCAGCTGCACTCCCCCCTGGAAATACCATCTAATATAATCCCTTCAACTAACACTAGGGAGTAGGCATACCTTTTAACTGTAAAGATCATGCAGAATGTCCAGATGTGTGTCCCACAATTTTGGTCTTCATA
This sequence comes from Protopterus annectens, assembly GCF_019279795.1. Lineage (NCBI taxonomy): Eukaryota > Metazoa > Chordata > Ceratodontiformes > Protopteridae > Protopterus > Protopterus annectens. The sequence continues at coordinate 1,483,694,447 of NC_056744.1, read as the reverse complement.
AAATGTGTGGTTTACTGGCAAATAACTGAGGATTGAAGTCACTTAATAATAAGAGACATTTTAATTTCAGACTTTATATCCTTCAGAAAATGTATGCTAACACAGCACCTTTTATTCTGGCAACATTCTAAGTTTATAAGAGCAATATTTAAAAGCTGTCCCTATTTTTGTGCTTTTGTCCCCAATTAATTTGGCTCCCTCATGCTTTCACTTCATCCTGACCCTCCTCTATTAATTTAGCTTACTTCATTTGTGCTTTTTCACACTGTGTCTTTTTAGCATCCCCCATGCATTTAACACAGCTTATCTGACCAATATTCTATTGCAATAATTATGAAAGATGCAACTTAAATAAACTGTGGCTCTGGTAACTGCAAGAATCTGTAGAGCTAGAGATGCTTTAAGGTGCAGCTTAGAAATTTTTAGAAACTTTTTATTTAGTGATGTCCTGAACAAAAAATCATGTATAAGGAAAAATACAGTCATTTTTTTTCTTTCAAAGTTTAGTAAGTTGCGTCTAAAGATTATTGTTCAAAGCTAACAGAACCCTAGTTCCCCACTAAAGTGAGAAGGCAAATGCAAACATATATAAATTCTATCTATGAATAGTGCATGCCTTCCTTCCCTCAAATAGAAATAATTACATTGTGTGAATCCTTCTGGTGTTAAACTGAGATGAAAGTAAAAGCACAAATGGTGAGGGGGCATACAAATCTCATGGATAAAACTTACATAGAGACAGAGAGTAAATTCAGACTCCATGAATAAAGAATAAGAGCCAAACACTCACCTAGAGGACCAAGCACTGTTAGCAACAGTGATCAGTGTGACACTCTGCCAATAACCAGCTATCACAAGCATAATGCCCAAATGCCACAGGCAGCCACTCAGTACAATGCTGAGGTTTGGCTGTGATAGAAAGTGAAAGAAAACTATGATCAACATGTTACTGTAACTCCTTTCCCACTCACACTCAATGATTTTTATCACAATCAATCCCCATACTCATCAATTACAGCTACTTTGTTGATTGTGATCTACTCAAATATCTGAACATCTTAAAACAGTTATAGTACAGTATTCTGTCTAGCTTCACACAGATGCACACTGCTTCTGTAAACCTAGGATAATAACTGCTTAACTTGAATAAATGACAATAGTGTCAATCACTTTAATCCAAATGCATCCCCTGAACCCAGCAATTAAAGCCTGTTTTATTGACTGTATTCCTCAAATATCAGAATGTGATGAAATAAAAACTATAGCTACTCACCATTGTAATTTATTTACCCCCCCCCCCACATACTCAGATGACACCATCAATTTCACCCACTTGTGGTATTGTGACTGTATAAATCAGGTACTGGGGTGTAGCGAATCAATCAAAAAATATAATAAATATTTGCATCCAGGAAGAAAGAGGTCATCATCTCTTTCTACTCTTCCCTCATTAGACCAGTCATTGAGTATAATGCCCCATTTGGCATGTACCTCACTAAACACCTGCAACAGCTGGAAAGGCCACAAAAGAACCTCATGAAGATGATCCCATGCATTAAACATATGCCCTACATGGACAGACTCAAAAAACTCCAGCTTTTCTCTGTCTCATATCGTCTATTAAGAGGTGGTCTCTGCTTAACTTACAAAGCCATATCTGACCCAGTCCTGTTAGAAATGTTATCCCTAAAGAAATCCCAATCTCTCCACACCACATGCTGCAGGGACCTCAACCTTACTATCACAATCAACAGAACATGCTGGAGGGACAGGTTTATAACCCAGAGACTGCCCATGCTCTGGAATAGACTTCCCATACATGTCAAGCAGAGCACCTCACTGGCCCTTTTCAAGAGAAATCTTGATGAGTGGATGGGAAATAGCAAGTTCATCCTGGGGATCACTCCAGTGGCTCTACTTGATAGAGGCACCGGGAATTAATGGCGGCCTGATGCCAGGGTAATTCTATGGGCTAGGCTTGTAAAAGCTCCAGGGCTGTTGGCCTGGTACACACCTATGCACCTTTAAATAGAAACTTGCCAGAATAATATGCTTTCCATTAGCAAATTTTTAAAGGCTATTAAGTCTGAAAGACAAATTTCTGTCATTATTTCCTGACTGCAATCCCCACTGACTGACTAGAAAAAAAACACAAACTTTCTGATGAATAGACCACATAACAAGGCATACAACTGTTTCCTATTTTATTATTTTTTACAGGACCTACATTTGTTGGTTTCTCTCACATGTTTATTGGACTTTGTAAACCCACATGTATGTAGTCCACTATCCTGGGCTGCCATTATCAGTCTTTCATTCTTTGGTTTCAATTCACCTCTCCTTAACCATTCTTGCATCAAATCCTAATCTACATGAGGTCGTTCCAGGAGATCTGTATACTTGCAACTATATTTATGGCTTTTTCACTTTCTTTTCCATCACATCTGATCCTTTTCCTTAATATCCTTTCTTTTATTTTTTGCACATTCATTTGCTGTCTGATTTTTTTTCTGATTTCCATTTTTGCTTGGCACCTGAATGCTTCAGCTAAACTAAACAGAGAGATCATCTTAGACTTCCTCCCTTCACTTTTTCAAACTTCTACTATGTTTGGATCTCATGAGGTCAGCAGATATGTATGTAGTCCCATGACTGCAGAGCTATACATGTAATCAATTTTGAGGATGCCCATACCTCCTTCAGAGCAAGGGATATATAATCTTGGTATGCACTGTTTTTTATGTATCACTTGCTAAGCATGAAGCATTTTTCTTGTTTTTCTGTCCAACTGGTTCAATATCTTTTGCAGCCAGTCAATCATGCCAACAATGTAAGTTAGAAAAGGAAAGGCACATTGGTTTACTGCTTGGACTTCCTAGAGGTCAGGGGTGTTTTAAATATCAGTTTTAGTCTTCTGAAATATTCCTTACTGAGTTTTATTTGCATTTGTTAATGTTTTGTTGCAGATCCTTCATCAATTCCCAATATTTATACATTCCTTCCTGCTCAAGTTCCTTTATATCACATTCCTGTCCTAGATAGATATTTTCTTTGTACTGCAACTTTCCTGCTTTTACACATTTATCCAAACAAAATGTCTTTATTGTATCATCCGAGAACATTTTAACCAACTGCAGTTGTGCTTTCAACTCCTCATCTGATGAACTATATAATTTTAAGTCATCCACAAAAAATAGATAAAAATTCTTTAAGCAAGTTTGTTTTCTAGGAGCCAAGTTATAACCAAGACCTAATCTGTTAATTAAACATCTTTATAGGTTAAGGGCAAAACAAAACAACAGCAATGACAAGGAATCACCGTGGAATATCCCTCTTCAAATTTTTATCCCTGAGATAATAAGTGGTTTGCCACTGTTTCATGGTCATTGAAATGTAATTGATTAGTTTAGGATGTATCTTACACATCTGTAAACACTTCTTTATCCATGAATGTGGAATGCTGTCACATGCTTTTTTGTAATTTATTCATGGCATACATAGATTCTTACCTTTTTTACAAATCTCCATTATGACTTTATTTAACAAAAAAATGACCTATCAGTGTAAACCCTGGCTCAATATGATTGTCACTGTTGAAAGTGACACCCTGAGCCATGTGGAAAAATGGGAAAAAGGGCCTGTGGATGGATGAATCCTTTGTTCTATATAACTTTCTTTTGCTACCGTTTTGTTCTATTGCCATGATTGAGTTTTCTTATAAATGGCTATAACCTCTGTTGGCCTCAGTTCCAGTATATAGTGATTGGTCTATAGTTTTTAGGATAGCTTACAGGTTGACTCTTACGGATCATTTTTCCTGTTGTTAACTAGGATGATGTTTGTTCATGCTGCATACATAAGTAGTTCTTACCCACAATATATAACAACAAATGTGCACTTAACAATTGTATACCACTGCAATACAAGACTTATGAAAACCCAAATTGTATACACCTGTAACGCACATAATAAAGACCCAATGAGGCAGGAGTAAAAGAATCTCCCTGAATCTAGTGCCATTATTATAATATTTCACTGTGGCATTTTCACAATATAATATCATTTAAATAATAATTATAATAATAATAATTAATAATAATACTATGGGCAGTTAACGCCAAGCTCACAACTACCTTCTGACCACACTTTTATGAAATATTTAATATTATAGCAATGACCCACACCTGGGTGTGGGTAATGCTGGATTTACCACGGTTGGTGTGGTTTGATTACGAGGGCAAAGCATGAGTGGCCAAACAAAGACAACCATGGGTAAATCCAGCAATGCCCACATCCAAAAGTGGGTTATTGCTATTATACAATGACATTATTTAAAAAAATAAATAATTACTTTTCTTAAATAATGGCATTGTATAATGCCTCCTTGCTGCCCTTCAGCAGCTGTCTGGTATTCTGCGACAGTTCTGATGTACTGTACATGCGTATGCTTACGCAGTACATCAGAGCTGTGGGTGGAAGCAACGGAGAAAGCAACATCTTCATTGCTTTTTACAAACTGTCTCGCTATGTTAAAGGAGTTTAACATAGCGAGACAGCATTAAAAAAAGCAACGGAGAATCTCTTGCTTTTTTTAAAGCTGTTTCGCTATGTTAAACCCATTTAACATAGCGAGACAGCTTTAGATCTCTGTTGCTTTTACAGTGTTTCGCTATGTTAAAGGAGTTTAACATAGCGAGACATAAAAAAAGCAACAGAGAAAGCAAGATCTCTGTTGCTTTTTAAAGCTGTCTCGCTATGTTAAACTCCTTTAACATAGCGAGACAGTGTGTAAAAAGCAACAGAGATCTTGTGTTCTCCATTGCTGTAAAAAAAGACATACTAATGGAAAAAGTCCGGGCAACTGGACCTTTTTCCATTAGTATAAGTCTGATTTACAACATGCATGCTGACCAATCAGCATGTACATTTTGGAATATTAATGGGGAGTCATAGTAAAATATTGTATTTAGTGTTACTGACACATATTAACTGACTTCTGCTAGGAGTCTAGTGTTGTTATTCAATCAAAGAACTAAACAACTACATTCCACAAATTAGGAAAAATAAAATAAAATTTTCTAATACAAGTTTTGGAAGTTCATTAGTATAGTGTTTATTGCATCTATTAAAGAGCTGCTCAAATCAGTGAATGACTTTATGTTATTAGTACTGCTTAGCTACAGAGTGCTTATTATGTACAGAATTATGTAAACTAATATATGTCTAGCTAGGTCTCCCTTCATGTAGTGTTGATGGGAACACCTGTCAAGTTTGCCGGCAAATTTTCATTAAATGTCAATACCTGACTCTGACATAAATGAGGCTGAGGTTATTACAATGAATTTTGTAGTTCATCTCATTATGAATAGAAAATGTTGCTGAGGTTGGGCAGTTATTAGTCAAGGTGGGAGGGGGTGGAACCACTTGAAGGACAAATCTTTGTAGCCTTAAATTCAAGTAATTAGTGAACATTTGGATAAATATTGGGTGGCTGAAGAAAATCTAATGTAAATGGTATTTAAACAATAAACCTCTCTGTGAGCTATATATGATGTATTACTGCATTATGTGATGAAAGCAACAGACAAGTATTTTCAAGGATGACAAACATTCTCAAAGATAAAGTGGGATAAGGGTTCTAAATCAGCACTACTATAACTCTCAGGTGTCTTTTACTTTAAATTTCACATACTTCCCTATAGGGTCAGCTTTGAGGGGAAATGTTAAGAAGAAACAGGGAATGCTGTGTCTTATGAGAAGGGACACTCCATTTGTCCTGGTCACTTCAATAAACACATCACACTGAATAACATTTGACGACCTTTATTAAACTTCCATAAAAATAATTTTGTTAACCAATATTTATTAATTAATTACAACTGACACATGGTATAGTTGAGCATAACGTCCATGTAATGATAACTAGGACAGTGTGACTCGACTCATCCTGGCCCAGTATGCAGGGTCCATACCTCCACTCACTTACTTATGAAGCAGCATACCACCACTCACTTCATCTGCCATTTTTTGAATTACACATCCAATCAAATAAGCAACTTACCTCCGCTGTCCATACCTCCACTCACTTACTTATGAAGCAGCATACCACCACTCACTTCATCTACCATTTATTGAATTACACATCCAACCAAATAAGCAACTTACATCCGCTTGCTTATTTTACTTATCAAGCAGCGTCCAACTACTCACTTTCTTTTCCCAAATCATTGAACTGGACATCCAACACTAGAGGAGGAAGAGAAAAGGGCAAGCCTACCCCTCTTCTCCACCCACCAGTCTGACCAGGCTGTTCCCCCTCTCTTCGACCAAACTTCCAACAATCTAACCACCATTAAAAGGCATTAAGCCAAACATCATTTGGTGTATCCCATCCTCTCTAACCAAACTGGATCCATGTCATCACCTCCAAGAACCCTATCACATAAATAACAAAAGTAGCCAGTTTCCTAAATGGCTGAAAGTAAACCACTGATCTCTCTTCTATGCTAACGTAACAAACTATAACCTCATAACCCAGCATAACCACTGTGTATTAACAAATAACTCACTTAACTACTAACAGAAGCTTTATTTTTATTTTTATTTTACATTTGTTAACCGGGATGGTCCGACTGCACAGGTCCATTTTCAGTGTAGGCCCAGGGAGAAAAGCTCCACAGTGAGTAAAATTTGCACAATGTTAAAATACAGTATACAGAGAATGTTCAAACAATATGTTAAAATACAGTATACAGCAGAAGACATAACAAGACCTATATATACATGAAAAAAATAGTTACACATGGTTAATAACAGAATAAGTATACAAATTCAATCAGCATTAGGAGAAGACCTAGACTGTAATATGTATTACAGTAGGTATATTAGGAAGTGAGGTATATAAGTGGAATAATATGAGGACTTATGTAATACATGGGAATAGCCACTTATTCTTTAAGTGTGTTCTAAGTGAGTTTATAAAGTGAGAAGAGGTAGGGGCAGAAATCAAAGCAGGAGGGAGATTATTCCAGGTTCTGGCTATGGAGTGGGAAAACAGTGCTTTTCCTGCAGTATTGTTAGCCCTAGATATATAGAGGAGGGGTTTGTTGGAAGATCGGGGATGACGATTTGCATTATATTGAGTGAAAAGTTGGCCTAGTGTAGGTTTTTTTTTCCTGGATGTGTTACCACATTGTAGGCAATGACTAATTGGTGATAGGTTAGTAGCTGAGGAAGTTCCAGCCATTGCAGTTCCCTTTGAGCCTGGAAATGGTGGGTTCTAAAGGTGGAGTTGTTTGCAAACTTGGGGATTTTATTATAACATGATTCGAGTCTGGCAAAGTCAAGTTTTCTAAGCTGGATAAGAATTGAGGCAGCATATATTAGGGTAGACAAGAGGTGAGTTTGGGCTAGGGTAATCCGTGCTTGTTTTGAGAGGGATTTCCTGTCCCTATATAGTGTTCCCATTTTTGTGGACTTTTTTGATAGTTTGTGAAATGTGGTATGGTCAGTTAATAGTTTTGTTTATGGAGGAGATAGTGAAGGATAGAGGAGTGGAAATTGTTTTGTTGGGGGTGAAAAGTAGTCATTTGGTTTTATTAGGGTTTAAGATAAGTTGGATCTGAGCGATCCAACCTTCCACAGAGCTAAAGGATTCCTGGGTGAGTTTTTGTAGGATGGGAAGTGATGGAGCTGAACAGTCAAGAGTTGAATCGTCAGCGTATTATATAAGTGAAGCATGCTGTATGGTGGTATGGAGATTTTTGGTAAATATGGAGAAAAGAAGTGTGCCTAATATGGAGCCTTGTGGTACATCTATGGTAGTTGGGAGTGAGGGGGATAGTACACTTTGCCATTGAACAGATTGTTGCCTATTTGACATAACTTTTAAACCAGGTTATAGCAGAAGGGGCAAAGGATAGGGATGTCAGGGTGTCTAGTAGTAAGGGATGTGAAACCATGTCAAATGCTTTGGAGAGGTCTAGAAATATTGCCGATATAAAGTTATTATTATTTCTATGTTGATTTATCAGATTGGTGAAAGAGAGCAGAGCGGTGGTTGTGCTATGGTGTTATCGGAAGCCATGCTGTGTGGGAGAGGAGATGGTTTGAGTTTAGGAATTGTGTTACCTGAGAATGTATACATTTCTGTAGTATTTCAGACAAGGGGGCTAGAATGGCAATGGGGTGATAATTTGAGTATTCATAAGAGTTTCCACCTTTATGTAGTGGAATAATGTATGATACCTTCCATAGTTGTGGGACATATGCTTCTTGTATGGAGCAATTGATAAGAATAGAAATAGGGTAGGATAAGGATTCAGCAGCTATTTTTAGGAAGTTGGCTGGTAGATTGTCAGCAGCAAGGGTGGTAGGATTCAGTTTTAGGAGGGGGGTTTTAATTGTTAAGGTGGGAACGGATGAGAGTGTAAAGGATGGGGTGTTGTCAGGGCATTTGGTTGGGTTATATATAGGGCTGTTTTGGGATATTTGGGAGGATAGTGTTAAGATGGATTCTGTGAAGTGGTGATTGAATTGGGAGGCAATGTCCTTGTTGTCATTCATGGAGTTAGGATTGGGAGTGGGAGTTTTAACTGGTTTTAGGACATAGTTAATGGCATGCCAAAACTTTGGGGGATCTTTTGAATGTTTGTTTTTTGGAAATTGAGGAAGTAATTTTGTCTACTGAGTTTAGTTTGTCTCTTGGTCTGGTTTCTAAGTTGTAGGTAACTTTGTCTGGCTAGGCTAGTATTGTATTTCATCCAAATTCTCCAAACCTTATCCCTTGATTTTAGAAGGGCTCTAGTTTCCCTAGTTAGCCATGGTACATAGCTTGACTTGGCTCTCATTTTCCTAATTGATATGAGTCTATCAAGGACATTGATGAGAATATTGTTGAAGTAGTCAATGGCTTGGTCTAGATTTTGGTTTGTAGTGGTTTCCAGTTACTATGTTTAAGAGTAATGTTTACTTCTTGTATATTTAGTTTACGATTGTCTCTGACTTGTCTAAAAACAATGTGTTTGGCTATGTTGGCATGTTTCCACAGGAGGAAGGTGGGGAGATGGTCGCTAAAAACATCAGGAAGGCATCCTGTCTGATAGTTTTGTTTGGGGCAGTTAACTAGTGTCCAATATAAAACAGACTGTTTGTGGGGTTTTTTTTGTAGATTCTAGTGGGTTCTTGGATAAGTTGGGTAAAAATGTAAAGATTAATATGGTTAGTGGGATTGTTAGAGGTACAGGCTGACCAATCAGTGTTCCAGTCACCTAGTAAGATGGTTTCTTGGAGGAGATTATCTGTGGCCCATTGCAACATTTCTTCAATGATGGGAGTGTTATTACCTGGGGGAATATAACAGCAGAGAATGATGATAGTTTTTGTGTCATTTATGCTTAGGGTTGAACCTAAGGTTTTGGCATTTAGAAATTTAGGTGTGGGGGTTTGTAGAGGTTTGATGTTGATTGTATCTTTGTAGAGGATAGCAACTCCACCTCCTATTTTGCCCACTCTATCCAGTCTTAGGATATTATATCCTGGTGGGAGAATTTCTTCATTTTGGGTACTAGCCACCCACATCTCGGTAATGGTTAGTATGTCAGGGGAGTATTGAGCTATAAATGAATGTCGGTCAGAAAGCTTGTTAGACATACTTTCGATGCTGACATTCAGAATCAGCAAGAAAGAGATTTGCCTAGCAGAAAGTAGAGAGTTTTTTGGTCCAGGGTTTGGGTGTATGTCTCCAGATATAAGTAGATGTTTAGTGATAAACAGTATGTGTTTAATTGTGTGCACTATTTCTATGCTGGATGTAAATTATGTTTTTCTAGTGTAAGACAGTCTTATGTGAGACTTATGAATGTGTAGGATTAAGCTGTCTTTAAATCATGTAGAAGAGATAGGAAAGAAAATGTGTGAGTGTATATTTGTTTATGAAAGTGTGATGTGTCTGTATATAATGATGTGATGTTTGTTAGGTATGTGAGGGTTAGGAAGAGAAATCCTAGGATTAATGGTATTCTATGAGAGAGTAGTGGTTGGGTCTTAGTGGTTTTGGGGTTCAAGTATGGGTGTGAATGTGAATGCATGGCAAGTAGATACTATGCACATTTTTAAGGTAGAAATTTAATAGAGGGTGTGTATTAGAGGTCTTTGATTGGAGGAAGGTGTGGTCAGGTTATCTGGGGTTAGAATAAATGTAGAGGTAGTGGGGGCGGGTGGGGAATGGGGGCATGGTAGGGGAGCAGAGTGAGCCGAGCGTAGCGAGGTGAATGGAGTGGGGCTACACCAGTCCTCGAGACTGCAGAACCTATCTCTAGGGCTGGTCAGGACATAACAGTAAAAGTAAGATACTTCTGTAATTAAGCAGGAGTGGGAGGGAGTTGTGCAGGTTCAAGGTGGGAAGAGGGGGTAGATACAAAGTAATGAGTCAGAAAAGCTGGACTAGGCAAACTGATAAAAAGAAAACAGGCAAACCAAACTAAGTCAATTCCAGGTCAGTGTAGTGCAGTATCTTCCTCATAACTACAAATCTTATGCTATTAATCTAATACAGTGTGGTGAAAAGGGCCACCACTTCTGCAGGGAAAAACAATTAAAGTGTGGGCTGCAGGTACATAGGCAAACTTTTTGCAGGAGAAAGTAGTTTTAAGTAATTGACCTAGGAGTACAGTAGGAAGAGAAAAATGGGGGGGATCAGTAATGTACATGTGTACAGTGAAAGGGGAAAGAGTCCTCAGTTTAGAAGACATATTAAATACAACTCTAACATATGCTAGTGTAGCTGAAAGCACTTTAGTGGTCCACCGACGCAGGGTCTCAGTGCAGGGCAATGAGACAGCCTTGGGTTGATTGGAGGTTGGCCAAGACACAGGATGAAACTTTTGCTGAGGGGAGCTATTGTAGCTGAAAGCACTTTAGTGTTCCACCAACACAGGGCCTCACAGTGCAGGACAATGAGACAGCTTTGGTTGACTGGAGGTTGGTCAAGACACAGGATGAAACTTTTGCTGAGGGGTCTTGTAATAAACAGCACAATTGCTAGTGTAGCTGAAAGCACTTTAGTGTTCCACCGATGCAGGGTCACACAGTGCAGGGCAACGAGACAGCCTTGGGTTGATTGGAGGATGGCCAAGACACAGGATGAAACTTTTTCTGAGGGGAGCTAGTGTAGCTGAAAGCACTTTAGTGTTCCACTGATGCAGGGTCTCACAGTGCAGGGCAATGAGACAGCCTGGAGGTTGGCAAAGACACAGTATGAAACTTTTGCTGAGGGGATTTAGTGTAGCTGAAAGCACTTTAGTGTTCCATCAATGTAGGGTCTTACAGTGCAGGGCAACGAGACAGCCTTGGGTAGACAGCCTTGGGTTGACTGGAGATTGGCCAAGACACAGGATGAAACTTTTGCTGAGGGGAATGCGAGCACACTACTGGGGATTCCTATGAAACAAGGCACAAAACCTAAGTAAAAAAAAACATATATATATATATATATATATATATATATATATATATATATATAGATATATATAGATATATATATATACATATATATTATACTACATTATAATGATTTCCAGGTCATTACAAGCCAACTGGACAATCCAAACACTAAACCACTAAACCCACTGCCACTTGAAACCACACAGAGTCAAATGAACACCATCATGACAAATTGCAGCCCCATTTTGCCGCCCAATGAATATAATAACCAAATGAGATCTATTTTCAAAATTCCATTTAATAAGAGTGCTACCATCACACCAAGTATACATTATGGGCAATAAGACATTAAATGACTATCAGAGCATTTTAGCAGCATGACCATCACAAGCCATACCACTTCCATATTAAACAAATGAAAATGAACCCTAATCCCCAACCACTCCAGCTGAAACTCCTATGCCAGCTTAACATGAAACTACCAATATTCAACATCCCCTCAATCACCCTTCTATACATCCAGCAAGCCACCAATCCAACCCCCCCAAATCATATCCCTCGAATGAACATCAGATGCCTAATTTGTCAACAAATGAAAATACCCATCAACCTTCCTGTCTATCTGCCAAAAGGCCTGACTGAACCGATTCTCAGGTAATCACCTGCCAAATGCACTACAAAAATACTAAAACCAAGCCAGGCAAAACCACGCAAGCACAATGTACCCCAGGACCATAAAATTCCCAATGTCATGAAAAACAAAAGAAGGTCAGTGACATGCCATCATGTCTAACTGCAGTCTGTTTATTCACCCAACAGATACACTAATGACCCAAATGAGATTTCCTTTCCTAATGGATCAATGAAGAGCAAACCTGCCATCACACCAACTATCCAGAATAAGCAGAAAAACATAATGACCATCCTAGCTTTTGCTGACCAATGAACTACCTTCTGAATGACCGGAATATATCCACAATGAATTCACTACATCCATAAATGCAATAACCTCCATATACCAGTGACAGCCCTCACAACAGTACATTTTGTCAATAGCTATAGTCTGCCAGTCTTCATACTATCCAGCCTATCCTAACCTTTCAAACATATGACCCATCCTCCCAGATTTAGTAAAGTTGCATAACCCTGTCACCTGTGCAACTGTACAAATCGGAGATAAATCCACCTCGACTAGCTGAACTGCCCTCCTTGTTCCCCAGCCTAAACATAACTTAAAAAACTCTGCAATCCCCTACCATATACCTTCCTATCAAAACTGCCCCAGAATCCTGTACCACAACTGATCACTGCAAGCCAGCCTAACACACCTCACCTTGATAACCCCAAAAACTCATACCATTGTCATACAGCCCAAATGAAAATTAACCGTTTACCCCATGACCTCTACTAAACTTTTGATGCTAGACAGTGAAACTAACTCCAAATAGTAACATCCCTCCTCCAAATGTCCTTTCATCCTGTACATCCCTCCTCCCAACATCCTTCCATCCTGCCACCCAACAAGCCAAAACCATTCCCCTCAAAATATGCAAAATTCAGGAGAGCAGTGAGCTCCATGACATCCATAATCTACCCCTGCCCCAACACTTCACCCCTGAATTTTTTTTTGTATCACCTTCACATCTGGCAAATCAAACAAACCCCAACCTGTATCCCCTCAACCCCTGAAACAATGCCTTACTTAGACCTTTGGCCTTCTGCTTAAACAACAGATGCTGGTTCCTCACACCTCTCCATACACACACACACACACACACACACACACACACACACACACACACACACACACACACACACACACACACACACACACACACACACACACACACACACCCATACCTTGCAATGTTCTGTCAAACCTTTCATCTAGTCTTAGAATTTCAGCCACTGCTGCCAACTCCAGTGGCAAGCAGTGCTAACTTCCAGTAGCACCAATCACTGAGAAACCCATCTACATAGCCTTGTCACGAAAAAACTCAAACCAACTATCTTGCCCACAAAAGACAACCTCACTTCATGATTTTGTGACTCCACCCCACCTGCAGACAACCCCAAACCTGCTTCATCCTGCCCTGATGTACCTTCTACTCCCTGTTCTCACTCTATTCCAAAACTGCACTGACTGACATGCCTTAATGAGCACTAATAAAGTAGCATTACCTACAACCTCCTTGAGCACCACTCCAACAGTAGAAAACAGCCACCCCTGCAAAATCCATCACTTTTGAGATTCACTTCTTTCAGGGCACTGAAGATGCCCACTCTGCACTTCCCCATCTGCAAAAAAAAAGAAAACTGTAAATCATCTGCACCTCAAAGCAAAACTTCATAATAACATTACAAATCTTTGACTTGTGTCACAAGCAGAAATAGCTGACCCTATGCGTTTAAATGACACCTACTAAAACACAGAACATAAAGTGAGGTACCAACTAGACACTGCATATGAAGTATAATTTAAATCTCAAAAATACCTGAGTCAACCAGTGATTTCTATACAAAACCAATAAACACTGTACGGGCCAGGTTCACTTCTGCTCCAATGGTCATAAGAACATTTCTATGAATGAGCAGTACATTAGCATCCCGTTCAATTACTCGTACCCAAATTAACAGTTTAAACAAAAGGCCATATTCATCTATTAGAAAGTGCGATCTTGGCAGCCTCTCCAGTTTGCTGCTTTGATCAGCAAATGACTGTAACCACAACATTAAACTGCAATGAAACCTAAGATGCTTAAACTGTAAAATACCTTCATGCCCATACCTCTCAAGTATACCTCGCCCTGAGGAACATTCCTCACTTGGGTCATAAAAAAGTCATGTTCCTCAAATTTCCACATCAAAAAAGTCTGGTGCGCATTCCTTGTTAACCATCTAACTGATATCTGAGGTAAACAATAGTGAAGCATCATGTCATTAAAAGGCCTATACTATAAATAAAAACAACATATTTTTAACCATCCTATGGTCATTATAGCTAAAGCTGTTATTGAACCATTAGAAAATATTTCACCTTTTACTCGTTTATACAACACAATTTTAACCATCCTATACAGGGATGGCCATGGTGGTGCAGCGGTTAGCATTGTCATCTCACAGCAAGAAGATCTCCGGTTCAATTCTCAGCTGGACCACCTTCTGTGCAGGCTCTGCATGTCCTCCCTGGGGTCGAGTAAATTTAAAGACATGCAGGTAGGTGCAATCATGTGTGGGTGTGCCTACATTGAAGGTTGGGTGCCAGTCTAGCAACTCAACACTGTAAAAATTCACTGCCAATCATTAGCAGACCAGAGTCCAGCTGTGGTGACCCCTTACTGGGAAACAACAGAGATTTTTAACCATCCTATGATCATTATAGTTAAAGTTATTGAGCCATTAGAAAATATTCCAGCTTTTACCCATTTATACCACATTTTATAAGTGTCAGGATTCCTCATCTTGGAGATGGAAGACAAGACAATATACAGGGTGAAGAAAATTTAATCAGTCCATACTTCTGCCAGTACAGATTTCAGAGTCTGCAATGGTTTTTGTGTTAATGCGGAGGCTTTACCTAACATAACCCATAACACAAACACACATAGATCCCACCACACATTATCGTTATACCCCCCCAACAGCAACTACTGGGAACACAGAATTCTAGAAACCTTCCATGTTTAACAGATGGCCTAAATTATTAGATAAAATTTGTCCATTCATAGGTTCATAGGTGTGTACTAGGCTAATGGCCCTGGAGCTTTTACAAGCCTAGCCCATAGGATTAATCTGGCAACGTGCCAGCTGACCTTAGTTTTCAGTGCCTCTGTCGAGTAGAGCCACTGGAGTGATCCCCAGGGTGAAGTTTCTATTTCCCATCCACTCATCAAGATTTCTCTTGAAGAGGGCCAGTGAGGTGCTCTGTTTGACATGTATGGGAAGTCTATTCCATAGCATGGGCAGTGTCTGGGTTATGAACCTGTCCCTCCAGCATGTTCTGTTGATTGTGGTAATGAGGTTGAGGTCTCTGGAGCATGTGTGTGGAAGGATTTGGATTTCTTTAGATGTAGCATTTCTAACAGAGCTGGGTCAGACATGGCTTTATAAGTCAAGCAGAGATTGCCTCTAAGTAGGTGATATGAGACAGAGAATAGTTGGAGTTTTGTGTGTCTGCCCATATAGGACAAGTGTTTAAGGCTTTGGAACCTCTTTGTGAGGTACTTTTGCGGCCTCTCCAGTTGTTGCAGGTGTCTAGTGAAGTACATGCCAAATGGGGCATTGTACTCGATGATTGGCCTAATGAGGGAAGAGTAGAGGGAGACAATGACCTCTTTCTTCCTGGATGGAAAAACCTTAGTAATGAGATGTGCAACATAGAAGGACTTTCTGACCACAGTGGCAGTGTGGTGGTCAAAAGAGAGGTTGCTGTCAACCTGTGTTACCAGATCTCTTATAACGCCTTCTGTGATCAGTGGACTACCATCTATGTGGAAGTTCATGGGAACTGGGTGTTTCCCAAAGGGGATGACGACACATTTTTGGCATTGAGTTTAAGGCCAGTCGTTGGTCTCAGTGAGGCCTTTCTTTAGGATGTGAACATCACTTGGGGAGTTAATAATGGCTCGCAACTTGCAATCGTCTGAAAACTTTGTCAACCAGAGTCCCTTCATGTTGGACTGGACTTCTGAGAAGTCGATACCAAACAGGAGAGGACCCAGGACTGATCCCTGTGGGACTCCACTCGTGACTGATTGGCAGTCTGACTTGGAGTCAGCTCCTTTCACACTGTGGTTTCTATCTGTGAGCCAGTTTGCAACCCACCTAGTGATATAGGGGTTGATGCCTAGCTTAGTGAGTTTTTCTGATTCATGAGTGGGGAATGGTATTAAAGGCCTTAGCCAGATCAAGGTAGACTGTATAAACCACCTTGCCTTCATCCACTCTGGTGACTGACTCAAAGAAGTCACCAATTTGAGTAGGAATGATCTACCCTTCAAAAAAACAAACTGTGTGGGATCCACAGTTTGGATATTCCCTATATCCTTGTTTATTAGGTCCATGATGATGCGTTCCATAGTTGCATATCAGACTTGTCAAGCTAATGGGCGATAGTTACCAGGGTCTGTAGTCACTCCTCCTTTGTGGAGAGGGATGACTATAGCAGTGCACCATTTGTTAGGGACAAAGGCTGAGGTGAGGATGTGATTGAACAGGGCACAAAGGTGAGGTGCCAGTTCGCTATATAGTTCATGTAGAACACAGCCAGCGATATTGTCAAGTCCCATAGAAGCTGTATTCTTGGCTTTGCACAGTGCTGTTTTAACCTCTGCTGCAGTAATACTGGGTTCCTGGCAATCTACTGGTATTGTGATTGGTCTTTTGTGGGGGCACTGAATCTGTTAGCCAGTATATTGGCAATATCTGTTGGCTCGGTATAGGAGGTACCATTGTGCAGTAGCTCAGAGCAAATCTGGGTATTGCTGTGGAGGTTCTTTACATAACTATAGAAGGCCTTGTGGTTGTCTTTACTATCTGCTGCAATTCTGTTTTCATAGCTAGCTTTAGAGGATTTGATGAGGGATCTCAACTTTTTGTTGAGGCTGATAAGGGAGTTTTTCCAGTCGTGGGACTTCACCTTATTCTGCATCAGTTTCCTCCTTCTGTTGTAGAGTTTGTTTATGGCAGGGGACCACCAGATTTGCTTCCTTATTTTGAAGGAGAACGTCTTGGTTCTATAGTGTATGGAGAGATCTATTCATTTGTGTACATGTTCATACAGTGCATTGGTGTATGATTCAGTGGTCATGCAACTATTCTCCATTTGCATGGGTGCCTTGAAGTTAGCCACCTCTGTTCTTAGGAGCCCAAACTTAGCTTTGGAGAAGTTTTTCATGGTGGTTACCTTTGTGTGTGGGGGGGGCTGGGATGGATGTGAATTTCCAAGGTGATTAATTTGTGGTTGGATCTAACCAGGGAGGAGTTGACTATTGCTGTAGAGCAATGGTCACCCATGTTAGTAATGACCATGTCAATGATGTTGCTACTTATAGTGGGGGTAAGAATGAGCTTGTCCAGGGCATTGGAATTAATGAATTCCAGGAAACGATGGGCAAGTGTATTGGTACATGAGTAGTTTTCCCAGTTAATGGAGGGGTAGCTGAAGTCTCCCGGTATGAGTGCGTTAGGTTGGACCCTAATATTCTCCAGGGTGCTTAGGAATGTGGAGTGAGTGTCTTAGGACATGGTTGTGGACCTATAACAGGCTGCAACCTGAATCGCTGTCTTACCCAATGTTAACTGCACCTGAAGTATCTCTGATGCATTATGATGGGCTACCAGTCTATAGGGGTGCACATCCTTTATAAATATGGAAACACTACAACATTTGGAGCTTCAGTCCAAGTTCTGGGGTTGAAAGGTGTGGAATGAGTTATAGCCTGGTAGTGCAGGGGTGCTTTCTGCTGCCTTGAACCAGGTCTCTGTTACAGTGCAAATGTCGATGCTCTCCATTTCAAGGACTGCTTTGAGTGAGTGCATTTTGAGATTTAGACTTCTAGCATTAAGCAGCATGACCCTCAGATTGCACTTGTTTTTAGCTGTTATGGTGCTAATTTAGTGTTTGGAACACTACCTAAAAAAGGTACTATAGGGATGGCAACAGCCTTGTCCAGTATCTGGAAGCCCAGGGGTGACAGATGCAGGCCATCTCTGGCAAAGCATCGAGGTCTGTCAATCATGTCATCCCAGGCAGACAGATACTGAATCCCCTTAGAATAACACCAGAAGCATAGCCAATTGTTGAAATCAATCATTTTCTGCTTGTACTGTGATATAATTCTGGGAGATTGTAGAATGCTGCTCAGGGCTAGGGTCATACCCACCTGGGCTACATAATCCGAGAGCTCCTCCGTGTCTCTTTTCATGTATCCCAGGGAGGTACATCTCAGATCATTCACACCCACATGTACAATGACAGAGTCATATTTGTACTTGTTGTTGAGGGATCTGAGTGCATGCATTATATGGTGGATCCTGGCAACTGACAGGCAGCTGACAGTTACTTTCTCCTTATTTAACCTAGTGAGTGGGACATCAGTGTGCCTCACTATTGCGTCACCTATGACTAGTGTGCTGGGCATGCTGTTTCACCTTAGGGTCTTTGGTTGAGTTGCACACTGTTTAGGAGAGCTATGTGCCTCGTGATTAGTGTTGTGTTGTGGTGGTTGAGTGCATTTCTGCCTTGGAGGGCTGTGCTGTTTGGGTAGATTTTTATTGAGAGCCTCTGTGAAGATGGGTGTTTGGTTTGTGTTTTTATGTGAAGGCAGTGCTGGTGTGTGTTCTGGAGGGCTATGTGTTCCATGTAATGTGGTGGAAGTGTTGACCTCCTCTTTACCAGCTATTCCAGTCTTGGCTGGAGAGTGTGTGGTTTCCAGTTTGGATATATAGGTGCATCTGTCGCAAGTCTGAGTGTTAGAAGGTAAGAGGAGAGGGTTGTTGGTGTACATGAGGCAGTTGCGACATTGCCTTAGGATGCCCAAGTTCACCAGGTTGACAGGAAAAAGCACAGAGAACTGACCTTTAGATATGCCTGGAGGGGTGGGCATTAATAATAAGTACTGGAGTTGTTTCCTTGTAGAATGTTTAGTGCTGGCAGCACTTTTGTGTGCTACAATGATTGCTACAAGAAGTCTGGTATGGTAAAGTGCTAAACTAACAAGCTAATAAAATTGCAGGAGAGGAGAGAACGAGCAGATCTAAGGGGAAAATTGAAGAGCAGACTTTGGCACCTCTCAGAAGCTTACAAACAGTCCTGGATGCAGCAAATCTGTATCTGGACTAGACTAGTTACAGGAAAGGCAGGAAACAAGCACAATGTGGGCTTTAAAACCAGAAAGTTGAAAGAGATGGAAAAATTCTCAAACAGCCAATAAACTACAAATTCTGGGCCAGAAACCACTCCTCTTGTAGCAGATAGGCTATCTAGTGCTTACCACTCCCACTGATAAGCTAGAAGGCTTCCGTCCAACACAGAAAGGCTTGGGGGGCTCAGAAGCTTACATACAGTCCTGGATACAGCAAATCTGTATCTGGACTAGACTAGTTACAGGAAAGGTGGGGAAAGTGCAAACATGGGCTTTTAGACCAGAAAGTTGAAGGAGATGGACAAAACTGCCCAAACAGCCAATAAACTACAATTTCTGAGACAGAAACCACTACTCTTGTGGTAGATAGGCTACCTAGTGCTTACCACTCCCACTGACAATCTAGAAGGCTTCCATCTGACACAGAGAGGCTTGGGAGCCTCAGTGGCTTACAAATAGTCTTGTATACAGCAAATCTGTATCTGGACTAGACTAGTTATAGGAAAGGTGCGGAGCAAGTGGAAATGTAGGCTTTTAAGCCGGAAAGTTTAAGGAGATGGAAAAAAGTACTCAAACAGCCAATAAACTACTATTTCTGTGCCAGAAACCACTCCTCTTGTGGTAGATAGGCTACCTAGTGCTTACCACTCCCACTGCTAAGTTAGAAAGCTTCCTTCAACACAGAAAGGCTTGGGGGGGGGGCTCAGAAGCTTACATACAGTCCTGGATACAGCAAATCTGTATCTGGACTAGACTAGTTACAGGAACGGCCCCATCTAGGCAGAAGCAAAGTCTGCTAAATGCAAATCACAGAAACAGTGCATGCCATGCATATCTCTCAACCTCCTAGAGTAAAACATCTGGTTAAAGCTATAAATGAAGAGGGAAAAAAGGGGTCAGAATAGGGACTTGTATACACACATAATATAAATATTGCTCTTGCAACTTATAAAGCTCCGGACTCCACACTCAAGTGTACCTCAATATGAGGCACATAACTCATTTGGAGAAACAGAAAAAAATATATATCCTTGAAGTCTGCACTCAAATGCCTACAAACCATACTATTTCCACTTTTATATATATATATATATATATATATATATATATATATATATATATATATATATATAAATAGACTTAATGTGGGTCCATTCTTCTCAGCCTTTTAGTGCAAGAACACTAATAGAACCTAAAATAATAGGATGGAGGGACAAAGGCCTACAATAGTGACAGATCTTATATATTGTTCTTATAAACTCAATAACTGCTAGATTAGCCGAATTGGTATTAGCATGCTTTGCCTGAGAAACATGGAATCCGAAACTAAGATGTATGGCACCAGACTACCACAAGCTTTATGAAGGACAGACCAAAACTAAGGCAACATCTGGATGTTATACTGAAATCTGTAAAATTTACAGCTATCGGCTGAAAATAAAGTTCTTACCGACTGTTAATTGTGCTTTGTGCATGTGCAATTAACAGCTTTTACAAAGCTGATATACTTTTACCAGCAAAACACACTCCTGCCATACCTCTCAACCTCTTCGAACAAAAAATCTGGACAAAGCCATAAATAATGGGGGACAAAGGCCCAGAAATAGACATTCTTTAAATATTGTTCTTACAAACATGGAAATATGTGGGATAACAGGTTTTTCATTAGCATGAATTTTCTGAAGAGTATGAAGTCTGCAACTCAAATATCTGACATTATTTTCTGACATAAATCTTTAGTGATTTGCTAGAAAACTAAAGTTAATAAAAAATGGATAAAAAATCAGAGGCAAAAATCTGGACATTCGGCAAAAATCTGTACATTTGAGAGGTATGACTTCCCACCTGTGAACCCCTTCAAAAGGAAATTGGCAGCCGAGCTACTATGCTCTGCACCTGAACCAACCTCACTGCCATTCAGAATCTCCATTAACAAAATGTCTGCTTCCCACAATGAAGGTCCACTACTCCATGACCAGCCCCAGATAACTTTATGAAAACAAACAAATCAATATAATAAATCAGACCATTGTTACCACTGCACCACGTGAGTATGTGAACAACCATGACTCCAAGTCCCCCAATGTCCACTTAAACACTCAGTCTCATCAGAAGGATACTAAAATGGTAGAAGAAAAGCTCTTCCCCACCCTAACCATCCTCTGATATCACGCTCCTCTCACAGATGAAATTCAAACATATGCTGCTGCTGCGACCTGCCCCCACCAGAAAACCACCCCTCTTAGGAGCCATACCAAATTACAAGCCCACATCTGGACATTCTGTGAAAACCTGAGACCTTTATGAGGATCAAAGGAGCAGCATGACAAATTCAGATGTTTAGTGGCTCCAGCCACAATGCGCAATTACTCGCCATCACTTCCCAGCCTGCAAATGGCCCAGGACTGCTGCATCCAACCACTGTACACCCCCAATGCCCCAAATCAAAGTAACTGTAACTGCGTTGCCCAATGGCTTAGGACTGTTGCCCTCACTGTAGGATTCAATATTATGTCCAATGGCAAGTTCATGCCAAAATGTGATTCCTTCCCCAGTTACACTTGCCTAAACCCCTTAAGCCCCTACCTATCCTTACATCATTTCCTCCCAATCCTCTCACATTCCCATTTAATCCTTTCATCCCCCCACCCTCTTAATTCCTGCTACTATATTTATCTGACCCCACCTAAAGATGTCCCTGGACAAATTGGTTTATCAAACCTCATATTCTGTATTCACTTCATGTTGCAAGTTATGAAAGGAACAGTACAAGGCAGCCAGAGTAGGAGAAATAAAATAATCCCCACCATAACTACTAAATATAAATGCTATACTGTTCATCTACTTAAGTACAAAAGTTGTATACCCTGTCCTTGCTTGAAGCTGTTCTAATTATAGTTCATTCACTAACTACTCTCATTAGCAATTTATCCTTCAGCACAGGAAGCACAGTCATCCCAGCATGCAGGTGTCCAGCTTCACACAGCTTTTCTAAGTCCTGAGGGACAGCTTTCACTACAGACATATCTTGGGGACTGTAGAGAAGAAGCAGTCATATCGAAAACATTTATAAAACACAGCAAAGCTCTTTAATACTTTGTAAATGTTTACCTCACATTAAAATAATTGTAATAAATGTTTCTAATATCATACCCAGTAATTCAGATAGTAATGTCTCTCCTATTTTCTAATAAACTGTATCACGTATAATAGGCGTCAGTGGCGTAACAAGCAGCACAGTCACCTGTGGTAAAGATGGCTATGAGTTCTCTTCCCACACCAGATAGATTGCTGACACTCCTGAGTGTGCTGTCCTTCATATGACATGTTAAGACCCTCTCTGCTTGAGTTGGTGGTAGCTCAGATGGATGTAAAAGTTCCCACAGCACCTATCAAAAAGAGTACTGATCCTTTATTTTATATTATTTACAAAATATTCGTCTTTACATTATTTATACTTCATAAGTATTTACAAAATCAAAATTTCTTACAAACACATATCAGATCATTTTTTTAAGATCCCACTTTGTTATCATACCCAAAATCTAACATTATTAAGTATTTCTGCTGCCAGCAAACTTTATTAAATATAACTTCTTTCCTCCTTGCAATCCAAACATTCCAAATAATGGCAAACGAGTTTATCGATTTTCCAACACATTATCTACATTTGACCCCATAATACCCATATACAATTGTATTCATATCTAAATTCTCCATCTTTTTATATCACTCAAAAATTACTTAAAAAAAATTGCCCATATCACAACCCCAAAAACATGTTCAAAATCTTCTAAATTTTAGAAAACAGACGCAGTCTTTCAGACACTACTTTATATAAGATATTTCCTTTCATTGGCTAGTTATTTAAACCTAACCTCCACAAAAACCCTGACATTCTATGATTTTCCTAAATCTAATGTTCATTGCCCTAACTGCATCAACAATATTTTTTTAACATAACATTAGGATTAACAACAGAATAGTTATTCAGAATACCTCTATTCCTCAGATTCCTGTTGCACTTAACATTATCAACTTCCAAATCCCACAATGTCATTTTTCCCTGATATATCATTATTTCCCAGTTCTCATGATTCCTTTTCCTTTTCAGTTGTCCTTTACACTGCCACCATTCCACACATAACCCATAAAACCTTAGCTAAACCTCCTTTCTTTTTACTATTTTTTTCTTCCAATACCTTATATAAACTCATTGAAACAGCAAAAACTATGATATTTATTAATCTTAACCCCCTTCATCTTTTAAATATACAATCTCTCTTTTTACAGGATTCCATCTACACCACCAAAGACAGGAAACACAGCTTTTATTATCTCATGTTCTTTTTTATCTGAAATCATATATAGCTTATCCAAATGTCCAATTTAATCAACATTCTTTTTTATGACACCTTTAAAAAAAAAACGTTCATAGGTTACCAGTCATCTTGATTTTATTTATTATTTTCCATTGTCAGTCAACCACTTCCTTTTTCACAAATTTAATTCCTAGTAAACTTATTTCTTCTTTGCAAAAGGTGAAACTTTTTGCAAAATCTACCTTTCCTATCCCTATACTTTTTTCTTTGCTCAATGTACCTTCACATTCTTAAGACACTTTATAATACACCATTTCATCCTCTCCATCCCAATTATGTTTTTGCTGTAACTATAGTGTCGATTGCATATAACAAAACATTCAAATAAAAACTCAGTGATTAACATAATAATGCCCTATATCACACTGCATTCATAACTAATGAAAAGAGTGTTCCACTTTTACTAATTGATGGGGAACTAGGCCAACCATTTACCAAAACCATAACTCTTGCATTACTATATACATACTGCAACACTCCTAAAATATGCTCTTAAAACACATATTCCTTTAAAATATTATGCAAACACCCATGCTCAACACAATCAAATGTCTTTCTCACATCCCCAGTACCATTCTTGTATCACTTTCAACACTTTAATATATCATCAACAATTTCTCTTATTAATAACAATAAATTATGACTATGTTTCCTTGAGACTGAAAATGCCCTCAACTAAAACTCTTGCAGCATATCATTGAATCTTAATTGTAACAATTTCATAAAAATCTTGTAATCCATATTATTTAACATAATCGACCTCCAATTATTTATCTCACCTTTTCACCTTTCTCTTTCCATAAAAACCTGAAAATCCCCTCACACGATGTCATTTTTTGCAAATCTTTATCTAAACATTCATTAAAAAATATATTAAAAACTCCTTCTGCCACAATTTGAAACTTTCTATATATTGCATACGATATCATCCTTACCAGATACAGAATTTTCCCTAACCTTACCTAAAACTAAATCCAGCTCTAACAAATTAACTTTTTGCTTCAAACTTGTTATAGTCTTTTCTGAAAACTTTTTAACACCCCATCTAATATTTTAAACATAACCTGTTTTTATATATACACTCCTAAAATACCTTTCTACTTTATACATTATTTATTTTGGTCAAATTTAATACTCCCATCTTCATTTATCCTTCAGAATACCTACTTTATTTCTGACCAAAATGGTTATTCAAAAAATGAGAGACTTTCTCCTTTTTCCTTTTAAAATATCTTTGTTTTTATTGCAATTCTCTTCAAACATTTCTTTCTCAAAGCTAAATAAATCCCAGTTATCTAATAAATGGTCTAACATTTCAGTATATAATTTATAACAATACTCCCAATTATCATTTTCCCTTATGGACACAGGCAGCATATAAATTGTCTGCCAATCTCTGGGCTAATCATACTTAAATTACAAAGAAGTAAAACTTAGTGGGAATGCAGGGTTAGGCCTCTAAAGATCTTCATAAATCGATAGCCTAGTTAGTACCTATAAACTTATGGAAAGCATCACAGATAGACTTTCTCTCCAGCAGAAATAAGTATAAAATAACAAGGTAGATGTTACAAAGGTTTACCTTTACATGTGTGCATTGCACAAGGGTGAACAGCAATTTTCCAAAAAGGTAGTTTGCAAAGTTTGCATACGCCGAATGGAAAAAGGTTTGAATGTGCAATGAGTGAATGCACATTGAGATTCGTTCATTGCACATTCGACATTCTAGGGCGGATTGCACTATAGTGGTGATAGGAAAATGTTCCCTTTCCCCACTTTAGTGCAATCTCGGAGTTAGAATATTAAAGTAAGGGGGGTGTGGGGGGCACATACCCCCACATGGGGGTGCAGGGGGGATTGCCCCCCTTCTTTACACTTCATTAGATTTTCCTTTCGATATGTATGTTCAAAAATCAGCGAATCTGCTTTTCAATTTGCTGATTTTTGAACATATTAACTAGTTGTTGTTTTGACTTTTGTGGTTGCGATTCGCTCATATGAGCAATCGCAACACTGTGGTTCAGTTATGTAAAGGTAAACCTGTTACAAATCAATATTATCCACTGACTACACTGCCCAACCCAGTAATAATTACTGTCAGTTGGAAATACACTTTCAGGGCCAGAAATAAAGGTAGCAGAGTAAAATCTATTGAAACCTCCGGAGTGAGCCAGCTAAAACCACACAGTACTCTAACTGGATCAAATAATATAATCCTGACACAGAACATGTGAGGGATGTAGGGCTATAAATTTTGGGCTCAGTTAAAAGTAAATGCAGTCACAGAGCCTAGAGGAGCTACTGGATTATCAAAGTGTGGACTCTGTGGGTAATACCAAAAAGAGTAAATCACTTTGGGTTATCTGTTGTAAAGTATAATTTTTTTGTACATGAGAGGGATATAGGTGAGAGAGGGAGGGTTATTTTATTTATGTATTTATTATTATTTATTGACGTTTGGTTACTGGGAGAGTCTGACTGGGTAGAAGCCCATTTTCAGTGAAGGTCTAGGAAGAAAAACTCCAAATTATTATAAAACATTTTAAGAAAAATAATTTCCAATCTTCAAAAATAAAACAAAAACATCTCCAGTTTAAAAAATTATAACAAATTAGACAAAAGCATTGGTTAAGAATTGATACAAGGTATATGACAACAATTTAAATTTTAGAGAAATGTTAAACAGTTTGCAGAAAAATTAAAGGTAAGTTGGTTTAATACAAATAGGAATTGCAATATGAAGTGAGGGGAAAACAGGCTTATGGTATATCTAGAAAGAAAGTTAGGGAAGAGAATTAGATAGCAGTAAGGAAGTAAGTGAAGAAGGGAGAGTATGGAAGTATAAGAAATGAAAAGGTGATTGACATTTAGGGATATAGTTTATCCTGGATTAGAACAAGAACAGAACCAGATTTTAGCTAGGAAGTTTTCAGAGTAGTTTTGAAAGATGGGAGGGAGGTATAGACCTGATTGTTACAAATAAGGAGTTCCAGGCCATAACAACCTTGTATGAATAGAGACGATACCCAGCAGATTTGCTAAGTTTGTAGACAGGCAGGAGTTTTTGGTCACTGGATCTCAATGACCGACTGGGAACATAGATGTGTAGATTATTTTTTAGTGCTGGACAGGTAGATGGATGCTGGATAATGTTATAGGTGGTAAGAAGTTGTGGGGTCTATATCAAAAACCTGAAAGCTCTAAATTGCAAATAGATCTACATCAACACATAAAGGTTGATGTACAAAAACAGCGAAATACGTAATCGGCAAAAATGAAAACACCAAACGTATTTTGTCAACCAACAGAGCCATGCATGTATGCTCAAGCTAACTAAATAAAATTAAATTGACACACTTTTGCAGGGGGGCAAGCCCACCTGCACCACCAACCCCCCTACTTAAATATACCAACTCCGAGACTGCACTACAGTGGGGAAAAGGATATATTTCCTCATCTCCACGATCGTGCTCCTGGCCAAGCAAATATGTTCGGTGTTTTCATTTTTGCTGATTACATATTTTGCAGTTTTTGTACATTGGCCTTTATGTGTCGATGTAGATGTATTCGCTATTTAGAGCTTTTGGGTTTACAATATACACCCGAAGTTGTGTATATGTTATTCAATGTGGCAGTTCTAACCAACTTAGGCATTTCAGTGCTATACGGTGGAGGGTTTTGAAAGGGGTATGTGCTGCAAATTTAGCGACTTTGTTACAGCATTGTTCAAGTTTTAATTTTTATTAAACCTGAAGTTTAGTAAGGATGAGAGCACAATAAAGAAGTGTTGGGGGAGGTAAGTACTGCTTAGTGTAGCTTTAGTTGCATTGGTGAAATAGTTTTTGGTTCTGTAAAGCAGCCCTAGTTTTTGATGAGTTTTTCATATGCAATTTTGCATATGTAGGTCGAATATAAGATTATCATCACCTATCACCCCTAATAGTTTACTATGAGAAGTAACGTCAACGGTTGTATTTTCAAGAGACAGGACTTAAAATGTTGTTTATTCATGAGGGAGGGATTTGGGGAAAAAAGTAGTAGTTTGGTCTTTTTTGGGGTTGAACATGAGTTGTGAGTTATGAAGCCATATTTCAGTGGCTGTTAAAGCTTCCAGAGTAATGTTTTAGAGGAGTACCATGTTATCAGATGAGAGTGGAATCATCTGTGTATTGTATTAGGGTGGCCTGTTGTTTGGAAGTATAGAGAGTGTCGGTGAAAATGTTAAACAGGTGTGGAACAAGGATAGAGCCTTGTGGTATACTGGTGGTGACTGGGAGGTAAGGAGAGAATATGGAGTGCCATTTTATTGACAGATACCTATTGGATAGGTAGCTTTTGAACCACAGAAGGGCGGGCTGACAGAGTCCTAGTAAGGACATTTGAAGTAGAAGTTTGCTATGACAAACTGTATTGAAAGCTTTAGACATGTCTAGATATAAGGAAGAGATTAGTTTGCCATTATGTCTAGCTTTACTGACAGTATATATGTGTCAGAAGGGCAGTGCTAGTAATATGGGAAGGATGAAAGCCATGTAGTGTAGTGGATAGGAGTTCTTCCTGCAGGAGATAGTCTAGCAATTGTTTTTGAATACATTTTTCAAGTAATTTGTTGAAGGGAGATAAGATTGCTATAGGTCTGAGTTATTAATGCCTGTTGAACTTCCTCCTTTGTGCAGAGAGATAATGAGTGGCTTTCCAGGGAGAGGGAAGGTGGGATTCCTGGACTGACCTATTTATAAGGATTGAGGCAGGACAGGGAATGCTATTGGGCTGTTATTTTCAGATACTCACTTAGAAGGTCATCAGCTGAAGATGAGCATGGTTTAAGTTTGTTTAAGAGTAGTTTTATAAATGACATGGGCACAGATTTGAAGGTGAAAGTGGATGCATTGATATATGGCTGTTGGGCAGGGTTGGGATTAGATGTTGAGGAATCTTTGGTTAGAGATGCTGTATTATCTATAAATTAAGAGTTGAACTGTATTGCATTTTCGAGTAGTGAGTTATTGGGAGAGGGCTTTGTGTTGTATTACTGGATGGGATGCAATTTTCTTTAATGGATGTCCAACATTTTTTTAGAGTATGTTTAGTGTTATTCTAAAAGTTACGATGTAGTTTTTTGTATTCATTTATTTGCTTTCTAGTTCAATTGCAAAGCATTCTGACGTGTTGAAGACATTGAGGTATTGGATATCTTTGCCATTCTTTCCATGCTTTTTTCTCTAGCCTGCATTAACATTCTACTCTTTTTGGATAGCTAAATTGCATTATTTATTTTCACTCTCTTCCTTCTAAGAGGTGCACGGTTATGCAGGATATTTAGAAAAGTTGTATTCAGTTCAATTACAGTATTGTCTAAGGGGAGGAATTTTAGGAAGCTCCAGTTAATAGAAGATAGTGAAGTAATGAACGTTTCTGGGTTAAACTTGGAAAAGGTTACATGTTGTT
This sequence comes from Protopterus annectens, assembly GCF_019279795.1. Lineage (NCBI taxonomy): Eukaryota > Metazoa > Chordata > Ceratodontiformes > Protopteridae > Protopterus > Protopterus annectens. The sequence continues at coordinate 1,483,665,310 of NC_056744.1, read as the reverse complement.
TTATAAATATGCTGTTTAACTGGATGTGTGAGTTGCATAGATTGGGAGATGATCACTGGAACAGTCCGACACTGTACTTTGTGGTGGAGTATTTGCTAGGGTCTGATACTAGGATCCTGTCTAATAGAGAATTTGATGTATTGCTATAATGTGTGAGCTATTCATTAGTTGTGTGAAACCATATAGGTTCATGCTAGATGTAGGGGAGTTAGAGTTTATGTCCAACTAACTAACATTCACATCACCTAGTAATATTTTTTTCTTGTGGAAATGTTATGGATATCCAAAATAGGATATCTTCCAGTATAATTGTGTTGTCACCAGGAGGGATATAAAGGATAGTAATACATATTTGTTTATGATTGTTTATTTTGAGGAAAGAAAAAAGAAGCTCTGCTGAACTGAATTTTGGTGTTGGTTTCTTGTAAGGGGAAATGTGGTAGGTATTGGGAAATATTAAAGCAATACTACCACCTTTCTTCTTTATATGGTCATTATGGATAATATTATAGCCAGGAGGTATTACTTCATAACCATTTATGATGGGTTTAAGCCAAGTTTCATTTACAGCAAGAAATCAGGCTTATGTTGGGTAATCCAGGCATTTAGTTCAACAGTTTTATTTCTTATATTTCTAATATTTATTGCAGCAAATATTGAATCACTAGGGTTTGGGATTGGCCATTTGTGAGTTACAGAAGTGTGTGGGAGAGAATTATCTTTGTGTTCGTTGTGATAGCTGAGGGCAGGATTACAATATATGTCTCATCCTAGAAGGATTTGAGTATATTGGGGGATTATGCATACTTGCCTTTTGGAGAGGATTCTTGCACTTAATTTTGTTTTGGTTTGAGATGAAGTGCAATTAATCAGCCTATATTTTTGAAAATGATGAGGGGCAATATTAAATAGGTTTGGTGTAATGTGTGGACAGTGAAAAGAGGAAGTATGGATAGGCAGTTGGGACAAAGCTGGAGAGATGTTGTGATATATTATTAACTCATGGTAAGATGAAAGATGGCACATTAGGAGCAGAAGAATAGAGGCTAAGCTGAAGAGTTCCATAATTAAGTAAGGAATCTGTAGTCTATAGATGCCAGGTAGTGGGGAAGTAGCAATTAAGAAAGAAATAAGAAGTTGCAGGACAGCAGGAGACTCGGTGATTGTGGATTCTGAAAGCTGGAAAAGGACAGGTAAGGACAGAAGTATGTTCTATAAAAGACAAGATGTAGGTTGCCCTAGTATCTTCTCTGGAATGTAAGGAATAGAGGGGTATTGAAGGCTAGAGTATAATGATGTAGTCAAAATAAGAAGAAATGAGGGCTTATTTGGGAAAATAAATACAATGTGAAATTGATAGGTACTATTAGGGAGGGTTGTGATTATAAATGGGCAAATTGTAAAGCAGTACGGGAGGGAGACAGATAATTGGGAATGGGACTAAAAAATAAGTAGAGATAAAGAAGTTGGAAAAAAGAAGTGTAGTGAGGTCATTTGTGGAGGGTTTGGAATGAGCCACAAGTGAAATGTGTTTGCAGGAAGTACAATATTAGAGTGAAAGGGGGAGGATGGGAATTGAGGGTAGGGTAGGGCAGTGAAGTGAAGTCAAGCATAGCAAAGCTCAGTGGAATGGACTTCCCACCCTCAGGTCAAATTATAACCAATAGTAGTCAGTTTACAGCCAGGCCAAAGCAATTAACAAAGAGATTGAAGTAAAACAGGTTGTCTGTCTTTTCCTGAGAATAAATAACTGACATATGCAGCACAGTCTACTGGTCAAGCTAAAGGGGACAGTGGCCAGCTTAGTAGTATGTCCTTAGAGTGCACAGACTATTTCAAGGAGATTTTCAATCACAGAGCAGGCATGTATGTAAATGATTAAAGTTAATACACAGCAAGTTTCTTCATGATAAATATGCTTACATTAAGCATTGACAAAATTCTCAGTAAACTTGTAGGTGTCGGGCCTTGTGGCACAGCTCCTTCAATATCAAGGTCAGATGTAGTAATCACAGGCTCTGAAATGAAAGAAAGAAAAAAAAACTCTACTATGCTGAAAAATTATATTGAGGCAATAGTACTTCTTGTACAAAAAAAGAGCTGGAGGAAGGACCAAGTCAGAGCAACAGAATACAGGGAAATATAAGACTAGACTGACAGGGAAAAGTGTATGAATGTAAGCTCAAAGTAGTTTTAGCAGGAAGTATTCTGAACCACCGTAATGCAGTGCAAATATACAGCTGTATCAAGCAAATTATCAGAACATAGCACTAAAAGGTTAAGCAAAATATAACATCATGTAGAAAACATTGATAGTATTAACCAATGTGTCTAAATATATAGAGTACATCTAAACAGTGCAATATATATACATATATATATATGAAAAGCAAAGACAAGTGGAAACCCTCCAGTAACCCTCTGGTAGTTGAACAGCTCAGATATCTTGCATAAATCACTCGAGACGTAGAATACACACTGCACATTTATTTAAGCTCAAAATTCCAGCTTTTCGTCAGTTACAAAAAACAACTTCCTCAGAACGGAAACAACGTCATGTCATTTAAACCCCTTCTTATAGTTTTGCCTTCCCCTCACATGATCAAATAAAAAACAAAATGCATTACTATTTTAATTTAAAAGATCTAAAAAGCTAAAAAAAACTTTATTCAGAAACCGTACTGGTCAAACTATACACAATTACATTTATTATGAAATGTATATATATGCACATGCCCCTAGCAACTTGTACTAAGTAAATTTGTGCAATATCTATAATGAAATAGTGAACTCATCACCAGATAAATTACTAAAGCTAAACTGTTAACTTTTAGGTCAGACCATGCAGCAGTTACTCTGGCAGATCATAATACAGCAGCCTCACCTGCTTTGACCTGAGGGTGGGAAGCCCATTCCACTGAGCCAGGTTTGACCCATTATAATTAAAAGCTGCCCAATCTAGGGAAATTCTGAGGCACTGGAATTGCTTGGTGTGAAGACACAGCACTACTTTCGACTCCATCCAGCCTGCTGACTCCATCTGCTGCTTCATTTACTAAATAACTTTATCTTTGTTGACCTCTACATGAAACCCTAATATGATGTACTTTTTGTCAGTTTATTTATTTCATTTATTATTGACTGAGTTGGTCCCACAAGGCCTGCAGAGGAGAACCATTGTTTGGCCACTCTACTCCTTTTTTTTATAGGGAGCACACTGACGTTCTGTCCCTATGGTAGATGGAGGAAAAAATGAGGAAGCAAACGGAAGTGAAGGTCGAGATGCTTTGTAGAAAAGTTTTTTTCCTCACCAAAATAGCGCAGCTGATGTTTGAATTGTTGATAATACTTTGGATGACAGTAATTTAGACATTGTATCATTAAATAAAAAGATAAATAAGGAGGGTTCAAGTGAAAAAGAAAAAGCTTTCTCATAGTTAAAAGCTGTGGAGGAGTGCAGAAAGGAAGCTAATTTGAGGAACCTTTAAAACTAGGAGAAGGGAGCTGGCAGCATAGCCGGCCTTAGGCATAGGCGATCTAGGCAGATGGGTACTTTTCCAGTATTTATTTGGTGTAGGTAGATCATGGATGGGGGCACTGGGTGGTGTGGTGGGGGGTGCCGTGGACCCCTTTTGGCTAGGGCACCAGTTGACCTAAGGCCGCTCCTGGCTGGCAAGACCTTTTAGATGGCAGTGCATGCACACAGCAACATGATACTGAGTTCCAGAGTCAGAAACTGTGAAAGAAAAAAAGTATGCAGCAGTGGCAGCTGCTGCTGAATGGAAGTTAAAGTGGATTAATTTTCTGGAAGAAAGTGTCCTATGGTCATAATATCTGCAAAACAGATTGAAGTTTGATAGCTATATTTGGGGTAAACTAATTGTTACTTTGGCTTTTCTTCATCTGATATTTCATCCTTAATTCTTTTTGGTAATTAAAAGTTTTCTGATGTTGCTTTTCAATCTGTTGCATTAATGGGTATGATTTTGGATACAGTACAGTACAGGCAAAAACATGTTTTCCAAGGACCAATTTTTATTATGTTGGAAATGTACACATTCAGAAAAAGAAAGTACTTATAGATTTCAGGAATGGCATTCTTTGTAAAATAAATATAAAGTTGTACGAGGATCTGTGTAAAATGTCAAATTCTATTTCTAAATATTTTATGTTCTTGTAGAATGGTGCTTTTGAGGCATGGGTTATGTTGACTGATAAAAATATTGTTATAAATTATCATACATTCTGTGCTGAGTATTGAGGGAGTAAATGGAATTTTGAGATATGTAAGACAGCTAAAACTGTTTTAGTATTATAAATGTAACATCACTCCTGTGTTATTAATAAGTAAGTTTAAGAAATATCTCGACCAGTATGGACAAGCTGCCCAAGTTCTTGAAAACTTTGCAATCCCACCATCAATAACATCTTTTCCCATTTTTGCACATGGGGTCAGGGTGGCACTTCAACAGTGACAATCATCTAGAGCCAACACCTACACCATAGGTTAAAATGTAAACAGCAAGGGCATTTATAATTGAACTGTATAAATGAATAAATTCCTGTACAAGAACTGATAACTAACATACTAGTTAAGTGGAGTGGTTTCGGTATAATGTTGTGTAGTAAATCCAAGTTACAGTTCTGATGCAGTTGTTCAATTCCTCGGTCAAGAAACTTCTCCGATATAAATCCAAGTTGTTTATTAACATAAACAGACAGAACAGAGAACAAAGATAAGCGCTTTCACTAATGTTAGCTTCTTCAGATCATTACATTCTCATTTTACGTTAGTGGTTTATATGATCTTCCATTAATTGTTAAGTGAATAATTTGTAACAATGGGATAATTACATAAAAAAGTGTGGGAAAATGAATCATTTAAGTATTTAAAAAGAAGCATCATCACATTATATTTTATACATACTGAATCTCAACAATATATTGCACTACATAAAAATGCTCAAATACATAAAAAATGCTCAAATATGTAAGAAATATATGTATAAAAGATTGTATAAAAACATATTAAAAACATATTCGACATATTAAGAATATTAGAAAAAACCTAAACCTTACTATAAGGGGGTCAGTTAAACTTTGCATGTAATGTAAAACATGAACATAAATGTGTGATTTTATATATGCTGGTGGTCTGAATACAAACTAACAAGACCTTGATATCATCTCTGTGTGTCAGTGTCTGAATGACATTAACTACAAAGGGAATATAATTAAAAATATATATAATATGTGCAGTATATTCTAGTGTGTTAAATATGTATATATGTGTATAAAAATGATGTAAAGATATGTGTATGTAACAAATATATGAGTACATGTGTATTGATAGATGTATATAAAAACCTATAAATGTATATAAATGTATATATATATATGACAAATATTAAAAACTAGTATGTATATATATAAAAAATGTGTATGTAAATATGAATATAAATGTAAATACAAATATGTATGTAATTATAAATAGAAAAATAAATAAATAAATAAATAAATAAATGAATAAATATGTAAATTCATGTTTGATATTTGTATGGAATTGTGTAGAGTGTATAGGAAAATGTATATATATTGTATTTGCTATGTTTGGTGAATAAACTTGATGTATGAATGTCAACTGTAAAAATGGGTCTCAAAATCTATCTATGTGTAAACATGCTAATGTATATAGTATAAAGTATGTGGGGCTATATATATTGTTCATGACATCCTATTAGTGGTTGGATAAATCATGCAATATATAGATGTATATGTATAAGCATGAAATATCTTAAATGTAAAAAGTATACAAAAATGGGTATATGTATAAATAGGTGAAAATATTATTAAATAAATAAATGGACATTGCTAAATAATTATTATTTAATGTGTCTTCTTTGTTTTAGGTATGGTTTGATCGACGCCCTCTCGTTCAAACCATGCCCTCTATCAGCTCTTAACAAAATAATCCAACCACTCTCCTTGTTTTCAGTGTGGCACCTTATATCTCCTCCCCTTGGATTTGGTGTTATAACCTCTAAGGCTCTAAAAGTAAAAGTATGTTGTGCACCTGCTTCCTTTACATGTTTTGCTAGAGCATTATTGGTGTTCAGCTTCCTGATATTATAGCAGTGCTCCCTCATCCTATCACGTAGGCATCTGTTAGTTTTGCCCACATAGAAGGATGAGCATATCGAACACACTGCTAAATAAACTACGTGACATGTCATGCAGTTAGCATTTGCATTTATAATAAATTCTCTATTGGAGTCAGGATGCAAGAAAATAGGCTCTGTGTTAATTAATTTGCAGAAGTTACATTTACCACAGGGTGTTGTGGTATTTAAGGTGTCTAAATCTTTTTTATATGTATTATAACACAACATCCTTTTCAAATTCATCTTATTCCTATATAAGAATGAGGGTCTTTCACCAACTATGCTCTTTATGTCTTCGTCAATAGTTAAAATGTCCCAATATTTATTTATAATGAGTCTAATTTCATCATTGTCTCTAGTATAAAACGTTGGAAACTTGACTTTATTTAAATCTCCATTGGTGCCCATATTAGTTATATTCGCTGGTCCGAAATATGGTGCACCTCTGGTTGCCCTTATTTCAGGTGTTATTTCTAAGTGTTCTTTAACTTCATTCGATTTGTAACCTCTTTCTATTAATTGATTACTTAATTCATTTAAGTCCCTTTCTAAGCCTAATGTATTAGAATTCATCCTAGACATCCTGAGAGCCTGTCCTTTCATAACATTTTTGAAAACATATGTAGGATGCATGCTAGTTCTAAACAAAAGCATATTTCTGTGACAATTCTTTCTATAAATCCCAGTGTTTATCAAACCACATGGCAATTTTTCAATGAATAGATCTAAAAACTCAATTCTGGTCTCATTAAATTGTGTTGTGAATTTAAGGCACTCTGTTAAGTCATTGATTGTTACAATAAAGTCTTTCAAGGCTGTTATACTACCTTTCCATAGAATGAATAAATCATCCACAAAGCGCCTATAAAATATTACATTGGATTTAAATAATGTATGGTCAAACAATGTTGTCTCTTCCCAGTGGGCTAGGAACATATTAGCGTAGCTATTTGCGCACGGAGTGCCCATAGCTTCTATAAACATTCTTATTAAACATAAAAGCATTGTTATCCAAGATCAATTCAAGAAAGTGTGTTATCAAATCAATGAGAACCTCAGAATAATCACTGTGCTTTTTAAGATAGCATGTTACATAATGTAAACCCAGTTCATTCGGGATTATTGTGAATAATGATTGAATATCTAGCGTAACCAGTATCAATTTATCTATAGCTATACAATCTCTCAATGCTTCATAAAGATCTGTTAAAAAGTGTTTAGAATCTCTTAAAACATATTGATTATGATTTAAAATACATCTCAGATGTTTCTCTATAAAAACAGAAATGTGCTCTGTCACCCATCCTTTCCCAGATACGATTGGTCGCATCGGTGGGTCAGTATGGTTTTTATGGATTTTAGGTAGGCCCTGTATAATGGGAATGGTGGGTGAAGGTATATACAAGTACTCATATAAATTTTTATCAATAAGTCCACTTTTGAAGATATCAGTTAATACATTGTGTACATAAATGCACATATCATTTATGGAATTCATACATTCATTCTTATAAAACTTATCATGCAGCATTGTATTCATTTTATATACATAGTATTCTGTGTCTAAAATCACTATTCCAGACCCTTTGTCAGCCGGTCTAATGGTGATGTTGTTGTCATTTTTTAATTTATTCAAGCTGACTCTCTCATTGTAGGTTAAATTATTAAATCTTCTCTTCTTATTTCGATTAGATTTATTATTAATGTAGAATTTATGAAGCTCTCCTTCTGTTAATTTAAAATAAGTTTCTACCAAGGGGTGATTATTTGGTACGAAATCACTTAGGTTCTTAAAATGGAACTGTTTCTTTACATTAACAGATGTATTTATTGTTTCAGGGTTAACATCAGGTTTGAATAAGTACTTCAACATCAAGTTGCGACAGAATACTTTAAGATCCCTCACTGTATCTATCACATTACTATTAGTATGTGGGATGAAGTTTAAACCCTTGTTCAAAAGTTTAACTTCATCATTTGTCAAATCTATACTGGATAAATTAACAATTAATCCTTGTGGTTGTTGTTCCACATTTTCTTTATAGTCGTGTGATGAAGAGGCTCCCCTGATGGTTTTCTTTTCTGCCTCCCCCTGCTCATTGATCTGGACCTCCTCTGCTCCTTGGCCTGGCGTATAGCTAAAGGGAATGACAGATCAATGCGTGTGCCTGTGGTAGTGGCATTTTCTTGTGTTTTGGGTTTTACAGTAGGAGTGATTGTAGACTCATCCTTACTTCTGATATTGGTGATATTAACATTTGGATATAAATTAGTGTTGTTACCAGTCCCATCATGCGTTATATGTATAACGTCAGATGAGTCATTACAGTTTGTAATTGCATCGTCCTCAATTGTGATGTTATTATCCATATCAGCTGAAACATTACTAATAATATTATGTGAATTGACATCATTTTTCTTATGTGTTACTTTATTTTCTGGTATATGCACAGTTCTAGGTTTGTCTGTTGGGATGTTATCATTAGTGAATATTATTTTCCTTTGAGTGTTGTTATTTCTTAGGTTCCTACCATTGGTTGTTTGTTGATTTTCATTAATTTCATTGGGATTAGCTATGTTGTTGCTTGTTCTTTCACTCATATACAATGTTGGATTGTTATCCCTAACAGAATTGCCATTATAGGGAGTGTTTCTAGGCCAAGTGAAGACATTCCCTGATCTAAAATCCCTAAAATCTCGGGAAACTTTTGTTCGTTTCTGCTGGTATAATTTATGTTCATATGCTGATACACAATCAAGCATATTATCAAACAAAGCATTAACAATATTGTCAGGAAAATCATTGAACAGTTCAGAGTGTTTAGCATTTAAACTATCAGCCAATATTTTTTCTTCTGGTAGAAAAAAGTCAATCAGTAGCCTTAGGTACTTGTTAATCCGTTGCCATAACGCCAGCAACTCAGGGTAGTCTTTTCCTTGACTAGGCATGGAAAAGACCCTTAAACCCCGTGGTATGATATTATTCTGCAAACAGAATTCAAAATGAGCTCTTTGTGCTTGTAATCGCTTGAGTTTGTAAAAATCTTTTTCTATGTTATCGAGCAGCCTATGTAATCTGTCCATGTCCACCGCTGCTACTGAATTGTCACTAATTCCATCAGTTTCCTCAATAAACCAAGTTGATGTGTTGGTACCTTTTAAATGTTTAATAAAACGTGTTGTTAGATCATTCATACTTCGGTATTCACCTCCAGTTGTCCGTATATTCTCTAAACCCTGATTTTCATCTCCGGGTGCTGATATCATCTCAATAGTATCCTCGCCTCGGTGTTCACCTCTCGGCCGGTACGGGAGTTCAATCTGCGCCATGTCGTTCTATTTCCTTATGGTTAACGTAAAAGTGTCTTCTTTAAAGTTCACGTAAAATTCGTAGTAGTCAAGCTTGTATGTTTAGTCAAAGATCACAGCCAATATAACTTAAAGTACACCTACTACAATCGTTGAAAAGCACAATTGTTGAGAATATGTACTATTTACTCAACCACCAACCTCTCGTTGTACGTAAATATAAACCGTGACTTCAGCCTTATATTGCTGATTCAGTTCTTTTGTATAGGTTTCATAGTCCACCCTCCGTTTGAACTGTTAAGAATAGAAGATTATAAATAAACAAATTAACGATCCAACGGATGAACGCACCAAGTACCTGTAATAAAAAGTATAGTTCAAATTGAGAAAGTTGGGTGCTGTATAATGTTGTGTAGTAAATCCAAGTTACAGTTCTGATGCAGTTGTTCAATTCCTCGGTCAAGAAACTTCTCCGATATAAATCCAAGTTGTTTATTAACATAAACAGACAGAACAGAGAACAAAGATAAGCGCTTTCACTAATGTTAGCTTCTTCAGATCATTACATTCTCATTTTACGTTAGTGGTTTATATGATCTTCCATTAATTGTTAAGTGAATAATTTGTAACAATGGGATAATTACATGGAAAATGAATCATTTAAGTATTTAAAAGAAGCATCATCACATTATATTTTATACATACTGAATCTCAACAATATATTGCACTACATAAAAATGCTCAAATACATAAAAAATGCTCAAATATGTAAGAAATATATGTATAAAAGATTGTATAAAAACATATTAAAAACATATTCGACATATTAAGAATATTAGAAAAAACCTAAACCTTACTATAAGGGGGTCAGTTAAACTTTGCATGTAATGTAAAACATGAACATAAATGTGTGATTTTATATATGCTGGTGGTCTGAGTACAAACTAAAAAGACCTTGATATCATCTCTGTGTGTCAGTGTCTGAATTACACATAGATAGATTTTGAGACCCATTTTTACAGTTGACATTCATACATCAAGTTTATTCACCAAACATAGCATGCAAATACAATATATATACATTTTCCTATACACTCTACACAATTCCATACAAATATCAAACATGAATTTACATATTTATTCATTTATTTATTTATTTATTTATTTATTTTTCTATTTATAATTACATACATATTTGTATTTACATTTATATTCATATTTACATACACATTTTTTATATATATACATACTAGTTTTTAATATTTGTCATATATATATACATTTATATACATTTATAGGTTTTTATATACATCTATCAATACACATGTACTCATATATTTGTTACATACACATATCTTTACATCATTTTTATACACATATATACATATTTAACACACTAGAATATACTGCACATATTATATATATTTTTAATTATATTCCCTTTGTAGTTAATGTCATTCAGACACTGACACACAGAGATGATATCAAGGTCTTTTTAGTTTGTATTCAGACCACCAGCATATATAAAATCACACATTTATGTTCATGTTTTACATTACATGCAAAGTTTAACTGACCCCCCTTATAGTAAGGTTTAGGTTTTTTCTAATATTTTTAAGATGTTGAATATGTTTCTAACATTTCTATACAATTTTTTATATATATTTTTTACATATTCGAGCATTTTTTATGTATTTGAGCATTTTTATGTAGTGCAATATACTGTTGAGATTTAGCATGTATAAGATATAATGTGATGATGCTTCTTTTTTAAATACTTAAATGATTCATTTTCCCACTCTTTTTATGTAATTATCCCATTGTTACAAATTATTCACTTAACAATTAATGGAAGATCATATAAATTACTAACGTGAAATGAGAATGTAATGATCTGAAGAAGCTAACATTAGTGAAAGCGCTTATCTTTGTTCTCTGTTCTGTCTGTTTATGTTAATAAACAACTTGGATTTATATCGGAGAAGTTTCTTGACCGAGGAATTGAACAACTGCATCAGAACTGTAACTTGGATTTACTACACAACATTATACCGAAACCACTCCACTCCACGCACAAGCACCCAACTTTCTCAATTTGAACTATACTTTTTATTACAGGTACTTGGTGCGTTCATCCGTTGGATCGTTAATTTGTTTATTTATAACATACTAGTTAGTTTTATTAAAGTAGGATGGTTAACACAGAGGAATCTTTTAGATATGGGGGTTAGCAGATCAATTTGTAAAAAAAACTCAGAAAGAATACAGGTAACATGTCTATATAATAAGTTAAACAGGATAAAATATTTTAACCATTACAAAGTGGGAAGAAACTTCAGATGCTGGTCTTATGGAAGTTTCAGTAGGCAAGAAACTCTGATACAGACAAATGAACAAAACGTATTGAAAACAGGGACAAAAATGGTAAAGGATATCTTTTGTTTCAGTTATGACTTTAAATATGAGGAACATAAAAAACACTGGCAGGTATCTGTATAAAAACTGTAAAAATACTTAAGAAGAGATATTATATGTTTGCTAACTGTTAGAATTCCAAGGTATTGTCAAAGTTGCTTAGAACAAGAACAGTGGAGACCTACCATTTATTTTTGGGCAAAAAAACTACTCAGACATGGTACTATTGTTAGGCTCCACCCCATACAAATTTTTGATGTTAAAACAATATTGTTATGAAGGATGATTGCATTAGACTGTCTTCTTATGTGTAATATGTTTGCATTGTAAAAAAATACTTAATTTCAAATGCCTGTAGTACTACTTAGGGACATTAACACCAGCATAAGGCAAAAAGATGACAATCGGAAGTGATAAAAACACGTAAAGACAATTGTGGGTGACTTTTATATGAATACAAAGTTAGGAGAAAGAAAGAGAGATTTCAATAACTAAAAATAGGCTATGTCCTATATAGTAACTATCAAAAGAAAATTAATGCTGTTTAATTGGTGACTGGCTTTTCACATAATTTAGCAGTGTGGGTGGAGTTTGGGGATAATACCAACTTTAGTATGGAAGGCAGATGAATAAAATGACTGACAGCTTGGTGTAGTACACTACATCCATTTCAAAAGGAAAAACATTTGTTTAAGGAACATGTTCCTATAAAAGCCGTTTATCACAATTGAACTGTGTATTGGGTTAATAAGAAATAGAAATAAAGAACATTCGTTGGGATTCAAAAAAATATTACCATGAGTTATATGTCATACAATGACATGCTAGCCATCACTGTAATCTTTGCTGATTCTGTTACTACCCTGATGAATGGATTTTCAACTAGCATAAAAATATGCATGCGAGGTGGTCCCACTGACTGTGCTACAGTATAAAGAGGTAATCCAGGGGAGCAGTTAATGCTAATTAGTCAAATATTCTTTCCTCCTAATATGCTTGTGGCTACCTCTTTATAATTCTGTCACTCAGTTGCATACAATAACATGGTCAGCAACATTAATTAACAAACTAAAAGAGAACGGTCACGCATTTAAGTCAATGAGAGGGACCATGCTGTAGGTAAGTGCAATGATGTTCACTGCTGCCATAGTGGTTAATGTGTCAGAGTGTGTGAGGCAGTGCATGTGTGCAAGTCTACAGCAGTGGGAATAGAGCCAGATGATGCTTAGTTTGTCTGTGTCTGTTTGTCTGTCTGCCAGGGTGTTCACAGTAGTAGAGGTAGGTAGGAGATTGTGAGTTTAGAAGTGTGTGTGCGTGTGATGTTGCGTGCATGTTGGTGAATGGGTGAATGTTTCTGGGAGTCAGATAGTCTGTGTGTGTGTGTGTGTGTGTGTGTGTGTGTGTGTGTGTGTGTGTGTGTGTGTGTGTGTGTGTGTGTGTGTGTGTGTGTGTGTGTGTGTGTGTGCACGTGCGTGTGTGGGTACATACACCTCTGAATGTGAATATGGCAATGTGTGGTGGGTGTCTGTGCCAACAGGATCCATGGGCCACCAGAGTAACTTACTGCCAGAAAATGTTTGTTAGCATGGACAGTAATAGAAATCTATTCAGAGTTATGCAAATTACCTCATAATGAGGTCTTCCTCATCAGAGCTAAATTTATTCTGAATTGCTTTTCTGTGATTGTATGCAATGACCTACCTGAGGTAGACAGTTTATATGGAAACAGCTGATTTCTGTGAGAACCAGCAATTGAATATGGATCTTGAGAAAGAATTGCATTAATTTAACCAAAGATTTATGAGGAACTTTATCAGCACTATAAACAAGCTATGTTTTTTTTCCAGGAAGTAAACAGCAATTTAGGAATGAGAAAGAACTATTTGTGTTAAATAGGTTAGCAGCACTAACAATATTGGATGCTTTGCAGAGGCAAACACATCTGATTCTTGAAAAGAAAAAAGGTAATTCACTTTGGGTAAAAAATTAACTATCAATAAAATGTCATATGGGAAGTCCATAATGAGAAAGTTGTGCTAGTTGTACAAAATGCTGAGATTATGAAAGTGGTAGAACAATATCTTACAAAGATGTATACAGAGGACAGAACTGTAAAAAGTTTAAAATGACAAATTGGAGAAATATTAATTTAGAGGAAGTGAATACAGCAAATAGTAAGGGTGTGTAGAAAGTTTCCATGTGTTCAAAACAGTATTGTTATTTCTCTTAAAAACAGAAGAGTGAGGACAAAAAAAAATACTGTTTGATGGATTAATGAGCATGTATGGTGCAAGGATATTTGTTGGTGTCACAAAAATGTTTATGGAAAAAGAATAACAAGACTGATTTACAAAACTAGAAACTTATGCCATATAATATTGATTATACAATTATGAATATTTTACAAGAAAGGTTTGCAACAGTATACAAGGAAGTCGTAGTGGAAGGGGTATATTTTCTGCATGGTAAAAACATTTTTTTTTACTAAAAACTAAATGATAATATAAGAAAAGATGCACTGGAGAAAGGGTATATGACATGGCATTATGTATGACAGCATTATGTATAATAAAGTGGTGACAATTTTTCTTTTTATAGTATTCCATTGAAAACAGTTGGAATTTTACAGTCCTTTTATTATAGTTCGTGGATTAAGCCTCTTGTAAAAGGTGGGTGGGTCATAATGTTAAGGCTAACAAGGGTGTCAGCCAAAGTAGCCTTATGTGCACAGTATTTTTTGGACTAGTAATAAATGGAGTTATCCAGTATGTAAATAATAGATTTAGACCAGACTGATACAGTATATGGGGTTGGGTGACCTCCCTTTGTTAGGAATTAGTGGATAGAAATAATACTTATTTATATGAAAGAACTAATAACATTTTTCAGTAGTATACTGAACAGTGTGGGGTTATACATGAGTAGGGATACCACAAAAATAGGTGGAAATGTATTTTAATATAAATGAAATTGAAGTTTTAGTAATAAAATTCACTTGTGAAGATACAGCAAGAGTTTATTACAATATTTGACTAGTATAATTAAAACACAGAAAATTTCATTAAAGGGCCTAAGGCTCATGCTAAAAAGGCCCTGCTCCCACAACATGCCCATTTGTAATTCAGGAACATGTTAGCTACAATGAACATGAACACACACATATACTCCACAGTTCCCAAACCTGTCCTAAACTTGCCTGATTCCGGTGGTTAACCCCCAACCCATAATAGTTGTGCCATTACAGCACTCATCTATTAGGATCTGGTGGTCTAGTGAATCCCTCCAACTTGATCCTCATACTGCTGCCAGTGGCATTATAGTGATTCACAAGTAATTTCTGATTGTCTAGCTTATCCCTATCACAGATCCCTGTCCTGATGTTGTAGCCATTATGGAACTTTAAGCGTAATCCCTGTTGGTCTAGTGAATCCCTCCTCCCTATCCCAGTTGTGCTGTTAGTGCCATTATTGCACTTGTTTTAAGAGTATTTCATGATGTCGGGTGGTTCACCCACAACCAATCACCATTGTGCTGTCAGTGCATTTTGGCTGTGCACAATATTGTGACTTGGTTGATTCTGCTATTCTGATCTACAAGGCCGAGAGGTTTCCTGAAATACTTGGCCATTTAAATTCCTTCCTGGATTCAGTTCTGGAGTGACAGCACATAACTAATTAGCATATTCTCCTCCTCAGAATACCTCATTAGCATTCAACTTGGCTGTGGGGACTGCTCTATTCAGCATTGTGCATCTTCATGGTAGTGGACTGTGCAGCACCGTGTTAGGTTAGTTGTACATCAAGAAAAGATACCACAATGGAGATGTATACATGGATGTACCTCATTGAATCCAGACCATTGTCTAAATGTATTTAGTGCATTCTGTTCTTTTACAGAAGTTGTATTGTTTGAGCAGGTGGGTTATATATGCCTGGGAAAGCTAGAAAATAATTTGTTACAGTTGTATTTTTCTGTTTTGTGGGGGCATGATTAACTCTGATAAAAAGGAGGAGTTTTATATAATACAATGGATAAGGCAGGTATTGCCATGAATTCCTTTTTATGTTATTTAGATTTTTTTATTTTTTGGATTCTGACTTATGTTAATCAACATACAATATCTGTCTGAGAAAAACTGATGAGAGTTATATTTGGGTACATGTTTCTGGCGTGAAGAAAAAAGCAAGTTAAAAAGATAGGAGATGGTGTTGGCCTTTTTTCTTTTTAATGTAAAGAATGGAAGATGAAATTGTGTGGTAAAGAATAGTATGGCAAGACAAGGTAATGAAATATGTTATAGGCTGATCCATTGAATAAGTTATCAGACACAGTTAAGATAAGTATTAAAAAAAGAACAGTGGGATAAAGAGCAGTGGAATATCAACAGGAATCTAAAGATTTTCTATGGCAGATGACATTGAATGAACTGCCTTTAAATGTAATGAAATATGAAAAGCTCAGCAAAGGATGTGTGCTGTTTGCAATGCAGAAGAGTTAAAGTCGCATGCTTTGTGGAATGTCTCAGGATTCAAAGATTTTTGGGGAAAAAGTAAACCTATTTGGCAACAAGATGGTTAAGAAAAAAATGAAGTTTATGATATTATATGAGTTCTCCAAGGTTTTATTGATGATGAAACACATAACAACGAAGTAGATGAACACCAGGCAAAATTTAATCCTGGTACCTCGGCTTTTCGCCTTCAAGGGATAATTTCTTACAAAAACACCAGCAACTTAAATTGCATTTATAATTAATTAACTGTTTCAATAATTCAAGTAACTCAATTAATTACCAAATTCATATTCACAAATACGTTTTATCCAACAAAGATCAACATTTAGAATGACCGTGCAAACTGGAAATAACACTATAAACAATAAAATTGTCACCAGAAAAATATACTGTAGCAAAAATTATTAAAAATTCATAGACTCTTCTTGATTTAATCCTCCTGGATGCAAAGTACCATAATTAAAAATAAATGAAGTTTCCAAGTGGTTGAGCCTTAAATGGAATTTGTCCCTCAATACCTCAACTTTGGCTAGAACACTAAAAAATAAAGAAGAGCCACCCCCCCCATGGACAGATGAAAATGATTAGCAACCTGGCTCTCACTTTTATTATTCCTAATGTCCAAAAGATGCTCTCTAATTCTTATTCTGGCCATCCTTTTTGTTTGTCCTATATGTTCTCACAGCCACATCCCAGTATATATAGTACCCCACAGGACTTACAATTAAACCTCCCCAAGTGAGAGCCCAGTTGCTAATCATTTCTCATCTGTCCATGGGGGTTGGCTCTTCTTTATTTTCTAGTGTCTTCTGTGTGGAGTCTGCATGTCCTCCCCATGGGTGGGTAGCGTTCAAAAGACATGCATGCGTAAATGGGCATGCCTTCATTGAAGGTTAGGCGTTGAGCTGGCACCTTGGTATTTCGTAAAAAATCTACTGCCAATCATTAGCGGACCGGAGTTCCGCTGTGGCGACCCCTTACCGGGAAAAAGCCGGAAGACAAACAACAACAACCTAGATGATAGAAATTTACCTAAAATTATTATGGGAGTATACTTAAGTAATGGTCCACTCTTGGTCAAATTTTTAGCAAACCTACATAATCATAAATGGCTAGCAAAATTGAAGAAGCCAATACTTCATGTAATATAGGAGAAAACACAATTTCTCAATACTGGTATTTTATACTCATTTAAACAAAGTGCGTGGATTTCGCTGATCTAAACTTACATGCAATAGCTGTCATGCTACCGAATCCATTTGCATACAATCCTACAAACTAACAGCTGTGAATCAAAATAGAAGATAGCATTTAAGTAACACCTCCCGTTAAACAATTCTACGGCATGTAAAATGGTCTTCTGTAATGCAGTGTTGGAATTTATTGATATGATGTATGAAACTCTAAAAAAATTGAAATTCACTGGCATTAAACACATACACAGTTTCCTTTCTGGGGACAAACAGAATTGAAAATGAACAGTGTACTCTTATGGTGATCATCCTGGACGAGGAAGGACATAATTAACATGGAGCAGCACTGCCAGTATTCAATGAAACATAGAGTTCTCAGAGAATAAACTAATCTAATCATATTATTCAATAAGAAACTCTTTCTTATATTCCATAACAGTGCTCTGGAATCAAAATGTGCATAAATAAGGGTGAAACACTATGAATTTTCTTTTTTTCTTCTGATTTATTTCTTAGAAAAACTGCATTTCCACCTACTTTTTGGCATTTTCTTGCTTGCAAAAGTTGATATCTGTGTTAGAAACAGTATTTAGAACATACCTAGAGCCTGGTTATTGCATTTTTTGTGTTGCACTTAATTTAAAATCGTTTTTTCTTAAAATTGCATTTTACCTGATCTGACCCAGCACACATGTGTTGGGGTCATTTATTGCTCTGTTCTGACTAGTTGCTACTTGTGTGTCTCTGCTATCCTTAAACAAAATCAAAAAAAAAAAAAACTTGCTATTTTCCCACTTTCTATAATTAAAAAAAAAAAGTTCAGTTGCAGAGCTGCTGTTCTGAACTGTTTGTAAGTTTCTTGGAGGCCAGTGCTTACTTGGGCTAAAGGGAAGTCTCTGTGTTCACCTGTGGCAGTGGTTAACACTAAGCAGCCTGCCTGTCCCTGTAGGAGTGGTTACTGCATAGAAATGGTAGTTTTATTGGCCATTTTGGGTCAATTCCAAACTCCTTGATCTCTCTCTCTTAAAACCCTGCAGCCGCGTGGTTTTGGCATCTTTCCAGGCTTGATAGTTGTTGCTGAAGCACCTACCAAGAGGAGAAAACTCTGAGAGAAGAAAGGAGTCACTTTTGAGATTTTAAGTATTTTATTCTGATTTATTTCTTAGAAAAACTGCATTGCCACCTACTTTTCGGCATTTTCTTGCTTGCAAAAGTTGATATCTGTGTTAGAAACAGTATTTAGAACATACCAAGAGCCTGTTTATTGCATTTTCTGTATTGCACTTAATTTAAAATCGTTTTTTCTTAAAATTGCATTTTACCTGCCTCTGACCTAGGACACACATGTTGGGGTCATTTATTGCACTGTTCTGACTAGTCTGCTACTTGTGTGTCTATGCTATCCTTAACCAAAAACAAAAAAACAAAAATATCTTGCTATTTTCCCACTTTCTATAATTAAAAAAAAAAAAGTTCAGTTACAGAATTGCTGATCTGAACTGTTTGTAAGTTTCTTGGAGGCCAGTGCTTACTTGGGCTAAAGGGAAGTCTCTGTGCTCACCAGTGGCAGTGGTTAACACTGAGCAGCCTGCCTGTCCCTGTGGGAGTGGTTACTGCCTAGAAACTGTAGTTTTATGGCCATTTTGGGTCAATTCCAAATTCCTTGATCTCTCTCTCTTAAAACCATGCAACTCTCTTTTTGCGTGGTCTTGCGCACAGAGCAGTGTCAGGCAGCACCGGTTGTCTGGGGTATACTATTCCTGGCTCCACAAAGTCTGTGCTGCAAATTTTCCCTTAGACCTAGGCAAGCCTCAACTCAAGTGCTTCAGATCAACTGCTCATATTGCAGCACTTGCATAACCCAAATCAGCACTTGTCCAAATCTCCTAGACAGCACTATTATAATACAGCATAAGACCCTCAATTGTCCGCAAGACAAGTGAAATTCACTTTTCCAAGCATGTCCAGAGGTTAGCTTCAGGTGTACTCTCCAGTTCTTCTGGTGGAATTGGGCATCCTGAGGCAATGTCACAACTGTCTCATGTATACAGACAACCATCTCCTCTTACCTCTAGACACAAACACTTGTGAGAGATGCAAATACACAGCCAGACTGGAGGCTAAGCGCTCTCAACCCATGACTGTAACAGACAGTCAAGAGGAGAAGAGACAACCTAGCATTGCACCACCAGTCATACATGGATCTACAAAACAAGCACCGGCAAAACATATACATAAATACACAAAAACATATTCGGAGGCACTAGGTACCAATCTGAGAAAAAAAACAGTGCCCTCCAAAGCAGACAAGCAAGCAACCTGCACCTCCAAACACAAGCCAGAAAACACATAATTCACCTCAGCAGTGTGCCTCATGACAGCCCTAAGGCATAACACCATACCCAACATGCTAGTAATATGAGACTCTATAGTAAGGCACACAGATGTTCCACTCACCAGGCTGAACAAGGAGAAGGTTACTGTCAGCTGCCTGTTGGGTGCTAGGATCTGCCACATAACACAGGCACTTAGGTCACTCCAGAACAAGTACAAGTATGACGCTGTCATTGTACATGTTGGTGTGAATGATCTAAGACGTACCTCCCTGGACTACATGAAAAGAGACATTGAGGAGCTCTCTGATCATGTAGCCCAAGCTGGTATGACCCTGACCTTGAGTAGCATACTACCTTCACCCAGAATGATACCACATTTTGTTTTGTGTCTTTCGGCTTTTCCCGGTTACTTACTGTGAGGCGACAATGCTACCGCAGCACCACCACCGCGGTTCAGAATGATACCACAATACAAAGACAAAATGATCAATTTCAACAATTGGCAAAGCTTCTGGTGTCATTCTAAGGGGATCTAGTGTCTGTCTGCCTGGGATGACATGATAGACAAGCCTTGCTGTTTCGCCAGAGATGGTTTGCACCTGTCACCCCTAGGCTTTCCAATACTGGCCAAGGCTCTTGCTGTCCCATAGTGCCTTTTTTAGGCAAGGCTCAAAGGACAAACCAACCACTGTAACCAGCACAGGTAACCAAAATCTAAGGGTAATGCTACTCAACTCCAGACGTCTCAATCTCAAAATGCATGCACTCGAGGCACTACTCAGTATGGAGAAAATTGATGTTTGTGCAGTGACAGAAACTTGGTTCAAGGCTCCAGAGAGCACCCCAGTACTACCAGGTTACAATTCATATCATACCTTCCAGCCTCAGTTACCAGATCGCAGTACAAAGGGTGGAGGTGTATCCATATTCATCAAGGATACCCACATCCCCAGGTTAGTGGCACAGCAAGATGCCCCAGAGATCATCTATGCGCAACTATCAGCAGGCAAAACCACAGTTCAAGTCGTAGCCTGTTATAGATCACCCACCATGTCTCAAGATGCTCACAGCATTCCTTGTGGCATTGGAAAATATAAAGGTCCTACCCAACACCATAATTTTGGGTGATTTCAACTACCCTGGTATAGACTGGGTGAACTACCAAAGTTCTAACTCCTATAACCAGCGGTTCATAGAATTTATAAATTCAAATTCCCTTGAACAACTGGTATGTTCTCCCACTAGAGGGGACAACATATTGGATATAGTCATCACAAATATGGGCGCCCATTGTACCACACACATTATCACTCCCTCTCTGGTCAGATCAGACCACAAACTGATAACCCTGGATGTCCTCACCTCTCCACCTCCCCCAGTCAAAGAAACCATCGTAAAAAACCTTTCCAAAGCCAACTTCAAACTATTTGTGTCAGAAGTGGAAAGCTTCACTATTCTCTTGCAGAAGGATAATGATATCCAGGATGCAGAATCCTACACCAAGGCACTTTATATACATCTTCAGGATTGCATGGACTGTGCTATCCCAAATAAAAACAAGACTCCTTTCTCAAGCGAGAAGAAACCAGTCTGGTGGACCTCGGCCATACGCAAACTATACAATAAAAGGAGGAGACTTATACAAAAAAGGCCAAAGCTCAAGTAGAAAAAATCATCCCGATCAGCATTAGTAAGAAACTGAGGGCCCTCATCAAGTCAACTAAAGCCAATTTCGAAAAGAAAGTTGCCAAGGATGCCAAGGATAACCATAAGACCTTCTACAGTTACATCAAAAACCTAAATGGCAACGCTCAGGTCTGTTCCGAGCTAGTACAAAATGGAACAAAATACACTGACCAAACTGACATTGCCAACATCTTGGCTGACAGGTTCAGTGCAAATTTCTCCTCCCCCTCACCACCTACAGGGCCTATTACTATTCCAGAGGATTGTGTAACTCCAATTATTCCTGATATGTTGGTTAATAAGGCTCTATTTAAAGCTAAAAACACTGCCTCCATGAGACCAGATGGTGTTCCGGGCTGTGTCATACGCAAGCTCGAAAATGAATTTACCCCGCATCTGAATACCCTGTTCAGTCTCAGTCTCTCAACAGGACATGTGCCCATAGAATGGTGCACAGCAATGGTGGTTCCGCTGCACAAGGGTGGGCCCACAACCAACCCTGGGAACTACCGACCAATAAGCCTAACCAGTCTGATCTGTAAGGCAATGGAGCGAATCGTTATGGAACTCATAAATGGAGAGATTGGAAACCTCCAAACACTTGACCCCACACAGTTCAGCTTCGTCAAGGGAAGATTATGCCTCCTGAACCTGGTGGACTTCTTTGAGACAGTTACTCAGGCTATAGATAAGGGAAATGAGGTACAAACAGCTTACCTTGACCTTGCTAAAGCATTTGACACCATTCCCCATTCAGGTATTATTGATAGACTCACTAACATGGGCATAAACCCTTACGTCACAAGATGGATCGCAAACTGGTTCTCAGACAAATCCCACAAAGTAAGAGTAGTGGGATCAATGTCCGAATCCAGACCAGTAATGAGCGGTGTATCTCAGGACTCTGTCCTGGGGCCCCTCCTGTTTGGCATATACTTCTCAGAAGTACAGGCAAGCACTGAAGGGCTGTAGCTGACCAGGTTTGTGGACGACTGCAAACTGGGTGCTATAATAGAGTCTCCAGCTGACATAGATATCCTCCAGAAGGGCCTTAATGAGACTGATGCATGGTGTCAAAGCCATGGTCTCAAGCTAAATGCTAAAAAATGCGTAGTAATCCCCTTTGGAAAAAACAGAGTACCCACAAACTACCACATAGGAGGTAATCCCCTGAAATCTGAAGATGTAATAAGGGATTTAGGGACCCAAGTTGATAGTCAGCTTTCCTTTAATAACCATGTTGCCAGGGTGGTTAGAAAATCCTTCTATGTGACCCATCTGATAGGAAAGGGTTCACATCAAGATCTAAGGATGTAGTGGTGCCCCTCTACTCTTCCCTCATCAGACCCATTATTGAGTACAATGCACCAATTGGAATGCACCTGGCTAGGCATCTCCAGCAGCTGGAGAAACCACAGAGGTACCTCACTAAGAGGATTACTGCCTCAAACAGTTGCCCTATGCAGCATGATTGAAAAAACTAAGGCTTTTCTCTGTTGCATACTGCCTTCTCGGAGCCGATCTCTGTCTAACATACAGAGCCATGTCCAACCCAGAACTGTTTAACATGCTCCATCTTAGCAAAACCAAATCTACTTGAGCTACATGCTCTAGGGATATAAACCTCAGCACAACAATGAATAGAACATGCTGGAGGGACAGATTCCCTTCACAAAGACTTCACTTGCTATGGAACAAGGTCCCAATCTACATAAGACAGAGCCCCTCACTATCACTCTTCAAGAGGAATCTTAACGAGTGGATGGGTAACAGAAAGTTCACACCAGGGATCATACCGACAGCTCTACTAGATAGGGGCCAAGAGTGCTAGCTGCTAGATCAAGGGCCTAGGAAACTAACCAAAGTGGTGGTGAATACTGCACAACGTGGCTGGGCTAATATATGCCTTTGGGAAGATAGCCCAGTACCTACCTATGAACCTAATAAACAGCAATAACATTGATGATGCAGTGTTGTTATGCATTATTCTACAAGTCTATATCGCATCATCAAAAACACTAATTATCGAATCACTATTCAATAAACCTACTTGGCTGAAATCTCACTTTGTCGAATGGCCATTTAATCAATGTTTTTCATAGGGAAAAACAATGGTTCTCCAACATATTGCCTGTCTCAAAATTCTAAAAAGTTAAAAACCCACTGAAGTGGGGGGGCTTTGCCCTCCACAGCCCACATCCCCCTAACTAAATATACCAATTCTGAGATCACATTACAGTGGGGAAAAGGGCAAATTCATGATGATGGCCAACTGTTGTCTTCCCATGCAAACTTCAATTAAATGGCCGTTCGACAAAGTGAGATTTCTACAAAGTGGGTTCGCTGAATAATGATTTGACAATTAGTGTTTTTGACGATGTGATAAAATTCTAAAAAGTTAAAAACCCACTGAAGTGGGGGGGCTTTGCCTTCCACAGCCCACATCCCCCTAACTAAATATACCAATTCTGAGATCACATTACAGTGGGGAAAAGGGCAAATTCATGATGATGGCCAACTGTTGTTTTCCCATGCAAACTTCAATTAAATGGCCGTTCGACAAAGTGAGATTTCTACAAAGTGGGTTTGCTGAATAATGTTTTGACAATTAGTGTTTTTGACGATGTGATATAGACCCTTATTCCTCACCTCTTATAAGTGTATAGAATATCAAAACACACTGATAATCAAAATAACCTGAATGTCATCTTGCACATTTATCATTTTAAATGAATGTATTGTGGTAATCGGTCTCGTAAAGATCGTTTTAATAAAGGCTGTTCCAGTGGACTAATTTGTAGAGATTGTAGTATGCTATATGTGAACTCTTCTCATAAATGTGGGAAACTCTAAAAATGTCCATTTTCTTTGAGAATAAGAATACAAGTGTATAGAGAAAGCACTATGGATTTCTCTGTCTCATGTTCCCCAGCATGTTGGCCTTGGATGACCCATCAATGAGCTGCCTTCCTATACAAATGCACATATTAGTCCTCACAAGGCTTTATGGTGTAGTGCACTGGCAATCGTCACAGGGGCTAGTGGTTTCTGGACTCTTCAGCTACTTTAAACACTACTGTGATTTATTATAGTCATGTCAATCTGATTTGTGGGGGACGTCATGTGGCTGTAACAAAAACTTTACAGAATCTATGATGAGATTTCATGTTACAAATATAAAATAATTCTGCCATGTAGATAAAGCCGATTTACTAAGAAATCAGATAAAATAAAACAAAATGTAAAGTAAACCAGCACTGCAACACTTGATACTTAAACAACAGGAAATGTATTAAAGCTTTAATAAATTTCTTGCTGTTTAAGTATTGAGATTTCATGTTACTCCATTGTGCATAATATAAATTTAATTTTCAAGTATGACGTCCTCATAACAATATAATTAGCTGCCCTTGGAACTTACAGTATATCAGGCAAAGCTTGTACATAGTTATAGTGTGTATTCATTGTTTTGTATATTCATATTTAGCACAGACAATTGCATTACTATGGACCCTTAATTAGATTTTATTGCAGGACTAAGCCACTAGCCATCTGAGCATTGGTTCTAGATGACTGTTACTGCTGAAAAAATATCATGATTCCACGTGCAGAAATGGGAACAAGAGGTTATGGATGGATGGATGGATGGATGGATGGATGGATGGATGGATGGATGGATGGATGGATGGATATAAACATTAAGGAGAATGGACTTTACAAGTATAGGTTTTGAAAATAGTATACTTTGTACTTGTTCGTCAGTCTATTACATTGTATTTCTATCCAGTAGGTGTCACGTATAGTTTTGTTCTTCCTAATGATATTAAGATTACTGGGACTGTAATGACTCTGATTATTTATCATGACCAGTTATGAAATTCTGTAGTTTCTTTGCTCATCTAGAATACAGGCATTTTCTATGAATGAAATTATGCCACCTCTAAAAATCAACTTACCACTGTGTGCAAAATGGGCAGGCCAACCTTAATGTTGTGTCATATGTATGCATCTATAGGTAGAATGGTTTCCTTAGGTATAGCAGGTACCTGACAGTCCAAGTATAGTTTCATAAACCTTAACTATAGATTGCTAACAAGTTTTTGGAGATGTTATTTCACTATGTAGGCACCAAGGGCACAACTGTACAGTCCCCAAGTTTTATTTGCAGCAAGTAAGCCTTTAATGGAAGAACTGGAATACAAGGTACATTTTGTAACTGAGTGTCCAGGTATAAATCTGTAAACCATTCAATAAGCATTTGAAAAGGAGCATCCGGGATTGTCTGTTACATGCAGACTGGCATAGTTGTTTCACTGTCACAGTTTTCCAATCTGCATTATATTTAGTTTCCTTTAGTATGTTATAAGATACTATAAATCTGGTGGAAATCAAATGATATGAGTCATAATTAATAATTTCAGCATATTTTAGTAGAAAATAGAATATTTTACTGAAAATTGTGTTATCACTTTGCATATCTCAAACCAAACTGACTCTGTATAGGCAACACATTATTGTATTGACTATGGCTTAAAGTATCAGTGCACTCACATATTTTAAGATGAGAATGATACATTTTATAGTGGCATTATATATAAATTATAGCAGAGTTATTTCAGTAATCATCACAATGAGGTCATATAACTTCTCTTCAGGGTGAAGAATGTTTTATATATATATATATATATATATATATATATATATATATATATATATATATATAGAATCTATTTCTGTTTTGTTGGTATTATGTCAGGAATAAAAATAGTTTTTATTTCTTTCAAAAGTGGCCTCTTGTGTCATTAGATGTTTGCTGACATGTTCCCAACATATAGGCATAAATGAAGTCATACAAAGTAAATTAAATTAAGATGAATATATGTGTGTGTGTGTGTGTGTGTGTGTGTATATATATATATATATATATATATATATATATATATATATACACCAAAAATCCCCACCTAGGTAGTCTGTAGCTGAGATACATGACATACTTATGTAACAATTGTACAAGAGCAGTTAAAATAATTTCTGTGATATAGTTATATGGTTGTGGTTACAACTGATAGATATAGATCATCATCAGCCTGTTTTTTTTTTGTGCTCCTTCAGTTTTTAACAAACATGCTTGTAAGATACATGCTGCGCCTGTCAAGCACAGTAATTATCATACCTGAATTTTTATTGCACTACTACAACATCAAACCTTTAAGCAATGGGGGGGGGGGTGGCCAAGATGCTTGCTGGTTAACAACACTTACTTTCAGCTCTGCTATCTAATATGGATTTCTGACAGAAAATCTTAAAAACAGGACCTGTTAACTTATCAAACTTATGGATTAATATTTCCTATAGTTCCTGGATGACTATAATGGAATATAATTTCTCTTTTTGCTGATTTTTCTGTCCAAATATTCTCAAAAGGGACACTGATATTTCCTCAAGATTTGTTACCAAAGGTAGTGTACAGGACCAGTCTATGAAGAAAGAACCGCAAGCCTTTATTACCACTATGAATGATTTATCCATAAAAAATAATAAAATGGGCAGTAAGCTGGATACTTTCAAAGAAGAGTGCAATAAAGAAATTGAACTGTTGAAAGAAATGATTTTACAATACAAATCCCAGATTGCCTGTGTGGAAGACTCCCTAAATGACCTGGAGGGTAAATTAACTGAACAAGACCTTTATGTGGAACATCTCTTACAGCAAAATACTTTTTACTCGGTAAAATTAATGATCCAGAGAATATATCAAGAAGGAACAATGTATATATTTATGGTTTGCCAGATAAAGCATGGAAAGACAACATGATAAACGTCCTCACATCCTGGCTGCCTAGCAACTTAAATCTACAAGACTCCCTCTCTTTTGGCATAGAGAGGGTTGATAGGTCATTGGCAGCTTCCTCATTTTCTAATAAGACAAACTGTAAACCAAAATCTATTGTTGTATTGTTTCTCTCTTCTCAAGACAAGGAACTTGTATTAAAATAGCATGGGCTAACTCTCCAATTAAATTTAATGACAACATCATAAGGTTTGATAATGATTCCTCCTCTGCAGTGATTACAAGAAGAAATGAATGTTTACCATTAATTAAGGAACTTAAATGAAACATCTTAAAAGTTCATCTTTTGTTCCCTTCAATAAAATATTCTTTCCAGATGGCACCAAAACCTTTAATACATTGGACTCAAATAATTCATATCTTACAAACAACAATATTTTAAATCAAACCAAATAAATGGATTGCTTTTCCTCCTCACTTAAGCATCAAGCCTAACAAAAAAATGGAAAGTAGATGACAATACAAAAAAAAACTAAAAGATAAATAACTTTTTACCTAATGTCCTTTTTCTTATTTATATTATTATCTATCTGTTACACATTCAAACTCACCCAAAAGAATTTACTCTTTTCTCATAAGTCACATGGAAAAAAGTAAACAATTTTGTATTCCCTTTTCATTTCACTTGGGTGCATTTACTTTAAAAAAAAAAAAAAAAAAAAAAACAGTCATCATTTAAATGCATTCAACAAAATATTTAACATTTAGCACAGTTTATTAAAGGTAATATAAAAAGTAGGGATAATGCAACAAAGCCTACATGGACTTTTTTTCTGTGTAGACATAGTGGCATGGACCTTACATGCAAGTAAGCTGCAATACAATCCAGTAAATGGAGCTGAGGGGCGTGCACAAGTGTGCGAATACAGAAGTGTCTGTGCCATGCAAATTACCTCATAAGCAGGTGAATTGCATGCAAATGAGGGTGCTGGAGTAATCAAGCAAGCAGATAGACAGTCCTGCAGACCCGTTTGGTGTCCGATGTGCACACGGTACATTTCTGTGTACAAGAAATTGAAAAGTGAACAGGGGCTATAAAAGCCCAGTTAGAAGGTCAGAAATAGCATAGCAGACACAGATATGTGAAAAACTATGCCCTGTGTGTCCAAAATGTAATGGGAAATAATGAAAAATAAATATTTGTTTAATACCCACATTGTGTTTGCGCTGCATGCAGCAGTCTGCAAACACGCCGTTATGCAAAAAAAAAAAATTCTAAGGAGGCAGGTCCTGGAATAGTGCAGTATCCTGTTTGTGTGCATGGATCTCTGTTCAAATGAGCTGGGGTTATTGAATAGCAAAAATGGGTTTCTGTGCAAACAAATAAAAATCTGTGTAGCCCCAGAACTTTGTTGGTCTCCACAGGAGAGCTAGCTGACATCAAAGGGGGTGTGTCACTAACCCTTTAAGCACACTGGAGCTCAGCAGTGCCCGTTTGTGCTGTGCACCTCCCAGCTGAGCAGTTGGGTGTGTGCAGTGCTGTTCGATGGTGCAGGGGTAGCATTGTCGCCTCACAGCAAGAAGTTCTCTGGTTCAGTTCTCAGCTGGGGTGCCTTCTGTGTGGAGTTTGCATGTCTTCCTTGCATTTGTGTGGGTTTCCTCCAGGTGCTCCTGTTTCCTCCCACATTACAAAGACATGCATCTGGAGCATTTCTCCCCGGGCCTCCGCTGAAAATTGGCTTAGTTCCAAGTCAGACTTTCCCGGTTAACAAATGTTAAATAAAAAATTAGCTTTGGAGCACATGTTTTAGTTGATTTGAGCATGTTTGAGCATGTTTGCACAACTCACCACTGTGCTAAAAGTGCCCGTTGATGGGGATGTGTCCAAACTGCTGAGTATTTTTATAACCGCAGTGCAGTTTTGATTGCCACACCACAGTGCTTAGCAGGGAAGGCAGTTAAAATAAAAATTGCCTGTGAAAGCCAATCATGTATAAATTACTGATGACCCCTGTCCCACTTAAACTGGGCCATTAAATCCCCTCAGTGATGTACTTGTCAGGTAGAATGCATCATAGTTAGCCAAACACACAGGCTGCATCTTCAGCAGAGCACTATAAAGTATGCATACACCTTACAATCTAATTCCCCCCATACTCTGCACCATTGGAGTACATTCTTGGGAAGTTTAACTGAGAGAATGCTAGGGGCTGCTGCTTCTCTGCTACATCTGCATGTGCTACATGCTGAGGTCAATGCTGCTGCTGCTGCTGACAATAGGCCTAGACTGAGAAGGAGAAGAATGTTCAGGCCCAGGATAACCTTCCAGGAGCTACATGAGCTGGAGATTATAAAGTGCTACAGGGTGGACAGGGACATACTACAAGACCTTACTGAGCTCTGTTACCTTCAACTCAGACCCAGAGCCAAGAGAGGGGAACCCATTCCAGTGGAACCAAAGGTGTATGTAGCCCTAAGAATACTAGCTGCAGGTACTTTCCAAAGACCAACTGGGGACAAGATGGGGGTCTCACAGGCATCAGCATCCAGAGTACTGCACCAATTCCTGGATGCCATGCTACAACATGCCGGTGAGCACATTTATTTACCCTGCACCCCTAAGGAGAGGGACAGCAGTATGTTTCTCTTATACTGTGTAGCACACTACCCAGATATTCTGGGTGCCATAGACTGCACTCATGTATACATCAAAGCACCACCCAGTGAGGAGAGTAGAGTCTATGTCAGCTGCAATGGGTATCACTCCATCAACTGCCAGGTCATGTGCAAGGCCCAGAGCATTGTCATGAATGTGTGTGCTGTCAGCCCTGGCAGTTATCACAACTCCCATATCTGGCATACATCACAGCTGTACCAGATGTTTTCTAGGGGGGACATCCCATATGGCCATCTACAGGGAGATGCTGGCTACACACTGGAACTGTGGATGATGACACCCATCAGACGTGCACACACACCCACAGAAGAATGTCATAATGAGACACACACACAAAATAGGAACATCATAGAGCATGTGTTTGGGCTGCTCAAGTCACAGTTCCGGTGCCTTGACATATCTGGTGGAGCCCTGAAGTACTCTCCAACCACATGTACACAGATGTTCACAGTGTGTGCCATGCTACATAATATGATCCCATGGAAACAGCTGTGTCAGGATCAGTGAAGGGAAGGATTACAAAGCCCCCCACCACAGCCTAGGTCCCCACACCCACAGGGGGACTTGGAGGAAGAACCCCATGAGGTGCTCCCTGTAAGCAGACATGAGGTGCCCAGTATGCCCTGGCTTTGGCCAAGAGACACTGCATAGCACACACACTGACAACTTAGGGCCCTAGGTACTGACACCTCACTCCAACTTACATGCATATACTAAAATTGATGCCAGGCAACCCCCACAACCTGTACATAACTATGTATTTGCTGTGTACTGCGTGCATCAGACAGAGTCAACCCTGAAAAACAGGTCTCTCAACTGCTGCATTTGCAAGGTAAGTCACTCTCCTATACAATACATGTACAGGGTACTAGACTATGGTGCATATGTATGGACCTGCTGGATGTATGCAAGGGAATAGACTGGGCTACTGGGCAACCTGCACAGATCTAACAGCCACTTGGGTCAACAGGTACTCTGTCCAACACTGAGTGCCCCATAATATTCATTAGGCCACGTGGCTGGAAAACCACTGCATTGTGCAAGGGAAATGCCAAACAGTGGGGTCATAGGACAGA
Organism: Protopterus annectens; assembly: GCF_019279795.1. Taxonomy (NCBI): domain Eukaryota; kingdom Metazoa; phylum Chordata; order Ceratodontiformes; family Protopteridae; genus Protopterus; species Protopterus annectens. Next base: position 1,483,634,150 of record NC_056744.1, on the reverse strand, counting down.
CACATGACTGTCAAAGCAAAAGTCCTCTACCCCCAAAACATCTTTGTTCCCATACAACTGCAGTAACAGAGTATGTTTGCAAGGATATATCAGCAGACCACACATTTCTAGGGCTGTGACATACAACCTGGCCACATAGTTTACTCACAAAATGGAGGCATCAGTGTATATGCGTCTATGCGGTTGATAGTGTGAGGAATTATACCTCTCTCTCTCTCTCTGGCAGCTGTTGTGCCACACTGGGCTAAGGACATTACCATGGATGCTGATGATGCTGGTTTGAAGCCGGCAGTGTCTACAACTTTTGCATGTGAGTTACTCGTATGGTAGAATGTCCCACAGACTGTCATAATGCCACAATATGTTACTACAAGACAGCTGGATAAAGCCAGGGAAAATGTGGGGACAAAGGGCCAAACCTACAGACAGAAAAATATGTGCTCTGAGTAACCTAGAAGGTGGCTAGTATAACAGCAGGTTGCAAAAGGTCAGAATAGCTGCAGGATGTAAAGGCCATCACATAAATGGATCAGTAGTTACAACACATCAGTGCTGCATTTTACAGTATAGTACCAGAAAACCACAACTGTATGAGTGACAGAGCACACATATGGGACAATAGGCCTGTCTTTCTGCAAAAACATGTACAGGGAGAGGTATGCAAACTGTCACACTGTATGTGGTGTTACAGCATGTACCCCAGTCACATCAAACCTCTCAACCCCTTATAGCAACAAATCTGGCCCAAGCCATGAATATCACTGGGACAAAGGGCCAAAAATAGAGGCAAGTGTTAAATATTTCAATTACAAATGGGCAGAATCGATAGGATAACAGGTCTTGCATTACAATGAATATCCTGCAGTGTCTGCGTCTGAATCTCAAATGTCTGTCATTATTTCCTAATGTGAATCTTTAATTATTTGCCACTAATGTGCCATAAAACAACAATGTTATAGACCAAAGATGTGAGCCCAATAGCTGGAAATTCTGTGCAAACCCCTACAGTTGATAGGGATGAGTCACATATTACATTCAGCAAACAGCCGGGAAATGCCTTGGACAAAATATCAGTGGGGTGCTGGACTGTGAAAACAGGTGCAGCAGGCAATGGTCTGCAGCACAAAAAAATCCCTGAATGGAGTAGAGGTAGGTCTGGCCGGGAGTCACCTTGTAAATACTGACAGTCATAATGGGCATGCTCCTACGCTTAGTTAACTTAGCTAACTTGAGCCCATGTATGTAGCCTCTTCTAGCCAAAGAAATGCTATGTGAAAATAGTCTCTCTCTCTCTCTATATATATATATATATATGTGTGTGTGTGTATATATATATATATATATATATATATATATATATATATATATATATATACATATATAGGTTCATAGGTAGGTACTAGGCTATCGGCCCAAGGGCCTACATAAGCCTAGCCAACAAGGTTCCCTGGCTTACGCCACCCAAGAAAGTTCTTTTTCTGTGCCACTGTCAAGCAGAGACAAAGAAGTGATCCCCGGGATGTATTTCCTATTTCCCATCCACTCATCAAGATATTTCTTGAAGAGTGCTAATGAAGAACTTTTCTTGACATAGATGGGTAGCCTGTTCTAGAGTATGGGAAGTCTCTGGGACAGAAATCTATCCCTCCAGCAAGTCCTGTTTATTGTGGTGACAAGGTTTAGGTCCCTAGTGTAGCTCGGAGGGATTTTGATTTCTTTAGGTGTAGCATGTCCAACAGCTCTGGGTTTGACATAGCTTTATATGTTAGGCAGAGATCACCTCAGAGTAGGCAATATGCTACGGAGTAAAGCTGGAGTTATTTGAGGGGGTCAGTGTAGGGCATTTGTTTGAGGCCAGTGATCCTCTTTGTGAGGCACTTTTGTGGCCTTTCCAGCTGTTGCAGATGTCTTGTGAGGTACATTCCAAAAGGGGCATTGTACTCTATAATGGGTCTAATGAGTGTCGAGTAGAGGGGAACAATGACCTCTTTTTTCCTGGATGAGAACCCTTTTATGATGAGGTGTGCAACGCAGAAGGACTTCCTGACTACTGTGACGATGTGACTATCAAAGGAGAGACTACTGTCCACCTGGGTCCCAAGGTCTCTTATCACACATTCGGTGTTAAGTAGATTGCTGCCTATGTGGTAGTTCATGGTTACAGAGTTTTTACCAAAGGGGATGACACTGCACTTTTTGGCACTGAGCTTGAGGCCATGGCTCTGACACCAGGCATCTGTCTCAGCGAGGCCCTTCTGTAGGCTGTCCATATCATTTGGGGACTTGACTATGGCTCCTAGTTTGCAGTCATCTGTGAACTTCATTAGCCAGAGGCCTTCTGTGTTAGCCTGTATGTCAGAGAAGTAGATACCAAACAGGAGAGGTCCCAGGATGGAACCATGTGGTACTCCACTTGTCACTGCTTTGAGATCAGATTTGGAGTTTGCAACTTTTACAGTGTGGGTTTTGTCAGTGAGCCAGTTGGCAACTGATCTTGTGACATAGGGATTTATACCTAGTTTAGTGAGTTTAGCTATAATTCCAAAATGGGGGATGGTGTAGAAATCCTTGGCGAGGTCAAGATAGGCTGTGTGAACCACCTTACCCTCATCTATGGCTTTGGTGACTGCCTCAAAGAAGTCGATCAGGTTCAGGAGGCATGATCTAACATTCTAAACCCAAACTGGGTGGGATCCAGAGTTTGTAGGTTACCAATGCCTTTGTTTATGAGTTCCATGATGATATGTTCCATGGCCTTGCAGACCAGGCTCGTCTGGCTAATAGGTTGATATTTCCCTGGATCAGTGGTGGCTCCCCCTTTGTAGAGTGAGATAACTGTTGCTGTGTGCCATTCAGTGGGCACAAAGCCTGATGTGAGGCTATTATTAAACATGGTGCTTAAGTGGGGAGCCAGTTGGTTCTAAAGTTCGTGTAAAATGCAGCCTGGGATGTTGTCCAGTCCCATGGATGTTGTGTTTTTTAGATTTAGAGAGTGCAGCTTTTACCTGCGAAGTTGTGATTACAGGGACTCTGCATTATTTCTGTATAGATATGGGCCCTTTAGGGGGTGAGGGGGGGGTAAAGTTAGCACTGAACCTATCTTCCAGGATGTTGGCAATATCAGTTGGTTCTGTAATTTTTGTGCCGTTGTGCTGTAACTCAGAGCAGATCTGGGTGTTGCCATCGAAATTCTTGATATAGCTATAGAACGCTTTGTGGTTGTCCTTAGAATTAGTGGTGATTTTGTTTTCATAGCTAGCTTTGGAGGATCTTATAAGGGATCTCAGCTTCTTACTGAGGCTGAATAGGTAGCTCCTCCACTCATGGGATTTTACTCTCTTTTGCAACAGTTTCTTCCTTCTGTTGTACAGTTTGTTTATGGCAGGGGACCATCAAATTGGCTTCCTTTTTTTGGAGGATAGCATATATATATGTATGCGCATATATATATATATATATATATATATATATATATATATATATATATATATATATATATATATATATATATATATATATATATATATATATATATATATATATATATTTATATATAGACATATATATATATATCTATATACACATAGACATATATATATATATCTATATATATATATATATATAGTTAAATGATATCTGGACTGATATAGACTCCCCACACATATCTAAATAACACATTTACATAATGCACACACACACAGCACGATTTAAGATGACATCCCTGTTCTATGCATGTGTGTGTGTGTGTGTGTGTATGTATATATATATATATATATATATATATATATATATATATATATATATATATATATATACACACACACACACACACACACACACACACACACACACACACACACACACACACATATATATATATATATATATATATATATATATATATATATATATATATATATATATATAAGTCTGTGTGGGGATGTACGAATGTCTCGACTAATGCTGTTGTTATCTACACCTACACATCACAACATTTGTCTGATGGTAACACACCAAGGCCACAACAGGACATAATCCACACATACCCACAGAACTCTGTTCCTGTCAGCTTGTAGACAAGCAATGGTAACCAGGTAGTGTGTTGTACAATGGTTGTAAAGCAGGCCTTGGAGAAGCCATATTGTCCATGGCCAATTGTCCACCTACCAAACTGCAACCAGCCAGATATAGCCATATTGGGAACTGTGCACACATAGCAGGGTTATTAACAGGTATCCCACTCCTATGACACTAGAGACAATAACAGCAGCATGCTGAAGCACTCTGCTGGTCAAACATGCTGTGTACTACAAGGCCACTTTGCGTAGGCCACAAGTACTGTGGCTGCAGCCACAAATGTAGCAGGTATATCCCATGGTGCATGCCATGAGTACTGCAAGCTATAATGTGCAGAGCTGTGTATATAGGGTTTTTAATCTCACAACAAACAATTCTATCTGTGTGTATGTGTATACAGATATATTCACTGTAGAAGTAAAGGCATGCCTATCTGGTCTATGTGTGTGTAATTGGAATCCATTTTATGCTGCTTTCCTGAACAGTGGCTTCCTTTACAAAGCCTGCTGATGTCATCCACCTTAACAGTACTGGGTGACAGCTTAATGTCAAGTAATTTCTGTGGCTCATGTGATAAGTACTGCAAGCCGTAGTGTGTATTACTACATGGGTAGGATTTCAAATCTCACAACAGCCAACTCTTTGTGTGTGTGTATAAGTATCACCCTTTGTAGCAGTGCAGACATGCCTGTCTCTGAACAATGGTTAAACATTTTAAGGCCCTGTGACTACTGGATGGCCTATACATTGGCCTCCTTTACACAGCCTGCTGATGTCATCCACCTTAATAGCATTGGCTGACAGTCTAATGTCAAGTAATCCCTTTTGCACATGCGGTAAGTACTCCAAGCTGTAGTGTGTACTACTACATTGGTAGGGGTTTCAAATCTCACAACAGCTGTCTGTGTGTATACATGTATCCATCTACAGCACTATGGACAAGCACCAAATGTGTAATCTCCATGCAGTGGTTATGCATTTTATGGGCCTAAAACTACATGCAGGCCTCCAAATACCCTCCTCTACAAGCCCTGCTGATGTCTTCCACCCTAACAGTAGTTGCCGACACTCCAAAATCAGATAAACTTCATGGGACATGTGATAATGACTGCAAGCTATACTGTGCAATAGTAGATATGTAGGGGTTCTGTTCTTCGACAAGCCAATTTTGTGTGTGTGTGTGTGTGTGTGTGTGTGTGTGTGTGTGTGTGTGTGTGTGTGTGTGTGTGTGTGTGTGTGTGTCCACATGTGTAGTGTCAGATATATCCTCTGCTATTACTATGGACATGCCTATGAAGGCTATCTCTGTGCAATAGTTATGCATTTCACAGCCCTATGGCAAGCAGAAGCTCCTATATAGGCATCACTGATGTCTGCCACCATTTACGCTTATACAGTGAGAAACCCAGGTGACATGTATAAAGGGTAGAAGACCATCTCACACAGTATGAATGCATCATTATGCTGGCTTCCCCAATGTCCTGGACTACATATTCTACACATATGCACCTAGGGAACCATGCACATCTACTGCTGTACCTTGCTGATGCCATATGTCTGCTGTGCTGCCATGCCATTCTATGCCACTATACTGCCACCCATGTGTCCATAGAATGACCATTCAAACCCCTTGATGTCATTTTGTCACACCACCACCAGTCCAACATCATGCACCTAAAATACACAAGGTGTTCTATGTAGTCATGACATATACCAGCACATAGTACCTGTTGTGGCCACAACACCTGCAATAGCATGACAATACTAAACTAAACAACTACATTGAAAGAAATATAGTCGCCCTGTAAATCAGACATGTATTTGCACATCCATGCATTGATGGCACTGATGGTGGGGATGTGGCACAGGTATAATCACATGCACAGGGTGTAATGTGGGGGTGCTAAAGGCCTAGGCTGTGTCATACAGTTGGCAGCATGTGTGTGAGTCAGGAAGGGGTGCTATTGAGATGTGCCATGGAGAGGTGCCATGTGTGTCTTTTGGTGACCTACATGTGACAGTGATGTTTGAGGGAGTGCATGCACACAGACAAGCCTAATGCTAGCCCTAAATGTATGTATGTTAGACAGCCATAGACTTTACGTCTCAGAGTGGACAGTTCACCATCTCTGGTCATGATCAAGGAAACTTGCTCTGTCAGGACTGGAACTGGCAACACCATGGCCAAGGTCAGATGTAGTGTTACCAGATGATGGTGACTGCTGTCTGTTGGGCCCTTGTACACCAGAGGACCACCCAGGACCATGTACCTAGGGCCTGCCATGTTGTGGTCTGGACAGCACACTTCCCTCTGTAGCTCTGGAAGTACTGCCACTACGGGAGTGTGAGTGTGCATGGAGAGGTACAGTCTCAGCAGATTGTGTTGCTGACCCACGTCCACATGCTCAATGCCCTACCCCAACCAGATGTTTCAGAACAGACAATGTGCGGGCAAAGACAGACACTGTCTCAGTCCACCATCTGTCCACTACACCAGTGTAATTATCCATGGCATCACCAATGCAGTGGAGGCAGTCATGGATGTCAGACTGTGCTGCATCCATGACCCTGAACATCCATCTAGTGTTGCGTTCATTACAAGCTTGTGCCTCCATGATGGCCCGAAACATGCATCAAGAGACCCATGATATGACATATTTGACAGGAGGTGGATGGACAGCAGTCCCCCTTTTAGCATCCCTGTCAATCTGCATGTGTGGGACCTCACCAGCTGTCTGGCTATGGCCAATGTCTGCACTCACTGATTCCATAGCTATCCCACTGTCCTGTTCAATGTCGAGACCATGTGACTGTCCAATATCTGTGGCCTCTGGTGTCTGGGTATGTGTGGGCATACTGACTGTGTGCGGGGACAATGGGAGCAGAAGAGGAATGTCAACCCCTGGGACAGATTCAGCCCGTGACAACCCCACCTGTGCCTCACTATGGTCACCATCATCACCAGAGCCCAATGGGACACTGGCAGCAGGTTGTGAGGGGGACAGACCCCAATCCCCCCCATTCACCTGCGAGGAGGAAGACAAAATCAGTACATTATTACCTGCACTATTATGTATGGTAATCCACATAGACTCATACAGATGAGGAGTCACAACTACAATGCCAGTCACACATCTTCTCACCACTGATCTCATGCACAACACACAAACACACAACAACATACACAGACAGCACAGGCCCTTTCTAACATGCACTTCAGCTACATCAAGTGAATGTTGCCAGTACACTACACCTGTGGGGTACACAATATGACAGTGTATGTGATAGAACTACACATAATACCCAGTACACCTATCCTGTGAATGATATGCCTGCAGTAGTACCACTGCCACAGATATGTTCCATCTCCATATAATGAGCGAACAAGCATCCTGGAGTTATTGCCTCCTATATAGCAGGCTGCATACTTCTTCATGACTATAACTGCAAATGTGTTGGTGTCTTTACCCATACACAACTGTGATTATCCATTGTATGCACTGTAGTCAACTGCTTTGATGTGGAACATACAACTATTCCACTCTGACTAAGCATAACAGTTGTGCCATGAGCTAAATGGCAGTCCTTAATGTCCATATGATATAGATCAGCTGCACAACAATGATATCACTCTTACCAGGTGCAGGATCACAAACTTTGGTTACTCCTCACATACCTATTAAAATGTGAGGGAGAGGGATTGTCAGCAATACCAAATTTTGCACTGTTAGAGGGTAATATGTGCATATATCCACATGTATAGTAGCTAATGTGATAATGCCTACATTGCTGAGATTCTGAGTATGTGTGCACAACTGTGCATTAAAACACCCCCCTCCCCCCATGTAGATAGACCTGGCACCCATGTACTGGCATTCACAGCCTGCCACAATGACTGATACAGTATTATACTGGTGAACAAAGTAAGCTTACCTGGACATCCTCTGATGTGGATGCGGTGGCACCCACCTCCAGGATGTATGTGGTAATGGATGCATGGGAGCTGGTGGTTGAATCCAGATTTTCCAGGAATTCATCTGTGGCTGTGAGTGGTGGTTCTCTTGTAGGCCCTCCACTGGTGGTAGCCCGATCCTTGGCCACAGCAGCTGCCCTTTGATGTGCAACATTGAGCATATCCGTGGCCCTGTTGTGGACCTGCTTGTAAGTCCTGTTCTGATGTCCACTTTCATTAGCCACTCTGACAAGTTCATCTCACAATACTGCATGGCGGTCACAATGTTGGTGACCCCTGGAAAGCACAATTGATGCAATTTGAGGACATCCAGGATAGCAGCATTCTCAGCAACTGTAAATGGGGTATGCCTCATGTGATACATTGTTCCTGAAAGACAGCAAGAGGGGGACACATCACAGGAGCAGATACGTGGACATCCACTATGTACAGACCCTGCATAACCAATACAGCCTGCACTATCCACCACTCCCTCAAATGTCATACGCCACTGTCTAAACACATTATGTGTGGCTATCACTAAGGCAGTAGCAATACTGAGCATGTGTGCTGTGACAGATTCTGCTCTATGTCTCCACACCCATCAATGCATTCTACTGTGCTGTGCCCCCTACAGGCAAACAGCCACTAATATGTCATACAGCCACTGTCGGACAAGTAGCTGTGTGATATTACAACAGTTATATGGGGACAGTCTAGTAACAGCAATGTGCCACAATGTCAGGCAGCAATGCAACCCTGCTGTACTATATGTTCCCTATAGGCATCCCACTTCCCACTACACAGATGTTTTTTGGCTTTTATTATCAACAGGAAAATGAATGTTAAGACTGTTAAGTCATTCTATCTATATGTATATATGTTTCTTACTTTTTTTCTCTCTGATTATTCCACTTATATATACCTGGAAATTCTGTAAATCATAATTTAGTTATCAAATGCATCTCTGTTAATGTAAATGGTTTAAATAATAGATGTAAAACAAGAAGTTTGATAAAATACGTAAACATTTTTAATCCACAACTTATATTTTTACAGGAGACACACCTTTTTACAAGCAGACTTAAACAAATTTTGTATTAGTAATTATTAAGTGTTGACAAGTTCATATCATAAACAAAAGACAAAAGGTGTAATGATTTTATGGAAGAAATCAACCGTAATGCCTAAAGTTATAAATACTTATTAAGACAGTTCAGGGATGCTTTATTTGGTTACTTTACCATTGAATGGGAAAATATATACCTTAGTGAATCTTTACTGGATTCCTGGACTAGAAGTCAAGGTAATTAAAGAACAGATATCATACAATACTCAAAAGGAAATACAATACTAGCTGGATATTTTAGTTGTATAATGTATGACACTGACACTAGTACTATAAACACTTATAGGAAAACAGGTACTTTAAAGGCATTGACTGACTTCACTGACATGTTTAATGTAGTTGACATAAATGAATATCCTGAACCAGATTCATTATTTTATTCATTTTATTCACATAGACGTGGTACTATTTCAAGAACTGATAAAGTCTACATATCAAGAGTATTAAATATAAAGCTTGGCAAGATAAGGTAATTTCATGTCCCCTTTCAGACCACGATGCACGTACATTTCACTTAGATGTAGATGCAAGACAAAGGGTTCCTATTACAAGAATATCATCTTGCATAACAAGTTTAAAAGATTTTTAAGGAATTTTATATCAGGGAAATACAGTCCTTTCTTGATTCAAACCTAAAAGGAGTCACCTCAGAAATATATGTATGGGACTCATTGAAGTCTTATTTGTATGGAACAGTTTTAACCTGCTGCATAAATAAGAGAAAGAAATGGAATAAAGAACTGGTGAAGTTACAAACAAGTATTGTTGACTTAAAACTTAACATTCAAAAAGGGATGAAGCATCTAACTAAGGAACTAGAAGTTTAAAAAAAATAAAGAATTATAGCAATAACCCACACCTGGGTGTGGGTAATGCTAAATTTACCCACGGTTGGCGTGGTTTGGTCCCGAGGGCTGCCCAGGGACCAAACAAAGCCAACCGTGGTAATTTAGCATTACCCACCCAGAATGGTTATTGCTATTATGACATTATTTAAGAAAAGAAACATTACTTTTCTTAAATAATGGCATAGTATAATGCCTGTTTGCTGCCCTTCCGCAGATGTCTGGCATCCGCAGCAGTTCTGATGTACTGCGTGCGCAGTACATCAGAGTTGTGGGCAAAAGCAATGGAAAGCAAGATCTCCGTTGCTTTTTAGTGTTCGCTATGTTAAATGAGTTTAACATAGCGAGACAGTTTAAAATAAACGGAGATGTCCGTTGCTTATTTTAACTGTCTCGCTATGTTAAACTCATTTAACATAGCGAAACACTAAAAAAAAGCAACGAAGATCTTGCTTTTTCCATTGCTTTTTTTTAAAACACTGTCTCGCTATGTTAAATGGGTTTAACATAGCGAGACAGCTTTAAAATAAGAAACAGAGATCTCCGTTGCTTATTTTAAAACTGTCTCGCTATGTTAAACCCATTTAACATAGCGAGACAGTTTTAAAAAGTTACTAATGGAAAAAAGTCCGGGCGACCAGACCTTTTTCCATTAGTATAACTCGATTTACAACGGGTATGCTGGCCAATCAGCGTGCACGTTTTGGGGGGGGTCATGGTATAATTAGAAATATTACATCACAAAACTATGAATGATTTAGAAAACATTAGATTTGTTTCTTATACAATTAATCCAAAAATTCAGAAGACAATAGACAATAGAACTAAAAATAATAAAATCACATAAGATAAAGGAAGTATATACCCAGTACTAAGAAGTAAGTATCAGATTTGGAGGGAATATTAAAGGCATGGATCCTTTAATAAATGCATTACCATAATATTAATTCTCAAAGTGTTAAACTAGAACCACAACATATAATAAGTGCTTTTCTTCAGACAAATATAAAAATTAAGTTACAGAACAGTTACAGTTGTTCATATATTTAATTGGTTGCACATTAACATACCTTGTTCAAATACCATTGTTGGTGGCCTGTTGCTGTCAATGTAACTGGCATGCTGTTACAGTGCTTACTGTTGTTCCATTTATGCATGTGTTCTTCCAGATTAAAAAAAAAAAAATCCTGGGCACTCACAGCTGCAGGCAATAAATAAAGTTTCAATAAAAGTCCAGTAGGCACAAAATCAGTCAATGTATAAAAAAATTATCTAATAGTGAGTGCTTTCGCGGTTCAACTGATCGTTTTTCAGAATACAATAAATTAATGCCACATTTCATTTAAATATTAGTAACAAATCAATCACAATGCTTTAATTATACAGTCTTTAAAAAAAATTTTTAAAACATACATACGCATATACTAAAAAACATGTTAAAATTACAGGATACATTTCTATCAGTGTTTGAGTGGACGACTTTTTAAAAATGGTTTCAAGGAGACTTTATTGTTAAGACCAGGTAACTTATCAACTTTAAAAAACATTATCCATTTCTGCTCATGTGCCTCTGTGATGTTTCTCACATTCCCGTCCCTCATATTGTCATGTATAATTTCAAGAACAAAGAATTTAAAACTATGTTGGTTCCCCTTTTCCATGGCATGATTTGCTAGGGCATTTTCCAACTTCTTATTTTTAATATCTCTAAAATGTTCCAGTACCCTTTCCTTTAAAGTGCAATTAGTTTTGCCTATATAAAACATATGGCAGGTTGTGCAGAAGCTAAAATAAATCAATATTTTTAAGCAAAGCAAAATATAATTCCAACAGTAACCAGGTACCTCTGCAAAAACACAAAACAGATCCAAAGAATAAAAGCAGGCAGAGGCAAGGCTCCAGTTTCTTCAGCTGATTTATTACAAGACACACAAACGCTTTCACCACAAGGCTACTTCAGGTGTATAAAAAGCAGCACTCAACACACCCATTCTTATACTAAGCATTAGCTAGTCACATGATTAAAAGAGAAAACTCTTAAAGGCACAAAGAACAATTGTATTCAGCCCACAGTAAAATGCATAGTAAAATATATAAAAAACTTCATTGCAAAAACCACATTTCATAAAAGCAAAATTACAAAAAATACATATTACAAATACACGTAAACCACATAAATGTAACAGATTCTACCTACGTAATGGTCTATTTTTCAGGATGGGTCTCAATGGTACAATCCATTTAGCCTCCAGGTTCTCAGTTGGAACTCTGGTAGGCGACAACTTTGCAATCCCAGAGACCAAATTAGGACTGAGGATACACTAGGGACTAAACCGTGCACTAGGTGCCAGCTCTGTAAATTTATAAATCAAGATATGGAGTTTCTGCATCCAGACACTTGTGTAACTTACACACTAAGAACCAGTGCAAGGTGTCATACTTCACATGTGGTTTACCTTGCTACTTGCAAAGTATGCAGTAAATTCTACGTGGGAAAGACAGATAGACTATTAAGGGATAGGATCAGGGAACACCTATACCATATTAAGAAGGGTAGTATGTTCAATGCTTTAGCAAAACACATTAAAGAAATGAATGATCAACCCACCTTTACATTTATGGTATTAGGTAAATGTTATGAGAACTTGAGGGGTGGTGACACCAGAGTTCAAACTGAGAACCTGGAGGCTAAATGGATTGTGAGATTAAGAGCTAACACAGGACATGGTCTTAATGACCATGTACCATTGAGACCCATCCTGAAAAATAGACCATTACGTAGGTAGAATCTGTTACATTTATGTGGTTTATGTGTATTTGTAATATGTATTTTTTGTAATATTGCTTTTATGAAATGTGGTTTTTGCAATGAAGTTTTTTATATATTTTACTATGCATTTTACTGTGGGCTGAATACAATTGTTCTTTGTGCCTTTAAGAGTTTTCTCTTTTTAATCATGTGACTAGCTAATGCTTAGTATAAGAATGGGTGTGTTGAGTGCTGCTTTTTATACACCTGAAGAAGCCTTGTGGTGAAAGCGCTTGTGTGTCTTGTAATAAATCAGCTGAAGAAACTGAAGCCTTGCCTCTTCCTGCTTTTATTCTTTAAATCAATATTTTTGTTGTACAATCTGCGTAGAAGTTAAATTCAATGTTGATATTCAATTGCTGATGTACATACTGTCGGCCACTAAAAATATGTTTACAGTCTAGGCAGCCCCTACAGGGATAAGTCCCAAGTCTGTCAGAATATACAGTTCTTTCTCTATCTAAACTGGCTTTATAACAAAGATGTCTTTTCAAAGATTTATTATTCTTAAAGGAGAAACTAGGCTTATTGGTTATGTCATTCTTTAACTCATCTATCGTACTGAGACTATTCCAATTTCTTTTTATAATGTTGCAGAAGACTCTTACGTCATTCGAATATGGTAAAATCATTTTCAAATAATTATTTGTACTATGATTCACAGTCTTTGCTCTGTCAGTATTATTGTTTTCTGCTACATTGTGTTTACCATAATACGGTCTACATCTGCTTTGTCTAAATAGCCATGCATCATTGATGCATTTTTCTATATCTTTCTCCTTGTAGCCTGTATCCATGAACTCATGTTTAAGATCTATTAAGGCTAATTATAACTGTAAGTCTTCATTGTATAGATGCATAACCCTATATACTTGTCCTTTTAATACATTTAATTTTACATGGTACGGGTGCATACTTTTGTTGTGTAACAAATTATTTTTCCTCATTGATTTTTCTATATAAACTGGTTCTAACTCCCTGTAATACATCCTTGTTTACCTTGACATCTAGGAAATCAATTACATGGCTAGAATACTTATGCTTAAATTTCAAAATACCATAAGTACAATATGAATTCCATTAGCCTTTCTTCTGTATCATTCTATAACAAAAAATATCATCAACAAAATGCGTGCACCATTTTATGGACTTTCTAAAACTTTCATTCTGAAGAATTATATTGGTTTCCCATTGTACAAGAGCAAGGCTAGCATAGCTATTGACACAGGGTGTGCCCATAGCCACGTCAACCTTCTGTAAAAATAATTCATCTTCAAAGGTGAATACATTGTTTTCTAAAATAATGTCCAGCAAAGCACATATTAATTTGATCTTATTTCTATTAACACCTTTTGAAAGCAAAAATGTTCTTATATTATCAATGCCCCATGTGTTGGGTATAACTATAAAAAGTGATTCAATATCTAGAGTCACAAACATGTAATCTTCATGCACATCTATCATTTTGAGATATAAATTCTGTAAAACCATCTTTGCATCTCTAAGCACAGTGTTACATCTTTCTAGGAAAGGGTGTAAATTATTTTCAACGAATATAGAGAGCGGCTCTGTAGCCCAACCTCTGCATGAGACTATTAGTCTCATTGGTGGTTTCATGGGGTGTTTATGTACCTCGGATAGACCGTACATAATTGCCACCAAAGGATGTTAAACAGTGAAATAATTAAATAAATATTCTGAGATCATTCCTCTAACTAATAGATCAAAAATTAAAAATTAAATTTTGTCAATAATGCCTTTAACAGCATTCCTAGAGATGCCGGCATATGTATATTCATCACTTAAAAGGTCTCTCATTTGTTGTAAATACAATTCCTTGTCTAAAGCTATAACACCCCCACCCTTATCAGCAAGTCTAATCTCAATGCAAGATATTTCTTTTAATTCCTGCAAAGCATTGAATTCTGTTTGTGACATATTGTAATGATTAGATTTAGTACCTTGACAAATATCCTCCCTTATTTCGCTCACAAATGCCTCTAAAAATGTTTCAATAATAGGATGGGGTGGGGGGATAAATGTGCTTGGTTTCTTAAAAATGTTGTGATGTTCATTATCACCTTTAAACATAGTTTGTAGTGTTAATTGTCTACCAAGTAACTTTAGTTCTTTAAAAACATCAGTCAAGTCTGCTTTCTGTGATGGTATAAAATGTAAACCTTTAGCTAAAAACATTATTTGATCTTCTGACAAAATAAATGATGAAATATTTATTACTGAACCTGGTTGTAACATTTCCATGTCTTGCCTTTGTTCGTTGGGTCGTTCACACTGTTTAGGCGCTGAATTCTGCCTCTCCTCACTCGGCTTCTCAAGCATTGTCTTATCGGTAATGGATCCTTCAATAAATGCATTACCATAATATTAACTCTTAAAGTGTTAAACTAGAACCACAACATATAAGTGCTTTTCTTCAGACAAATATAAAAATTAAGTTACAGAACAGTTGCAGTTGTTCATATATTTAATTGGTAGCATATTAACATACCTTGTTGGTGGCCTGTTGCCGTCAATTTAACTGGCATAGGTTCATAGGTTGGTACTAGGCTATCGGCCCTAGGGCCTATGCAAGCCTAGCCATAACAATTCCCTGGATATTTCTTCTCACAGTATTTACTTCTTTGGACCCCTGTCTAGTAGGGAGACTGACATGATCCCCGGGGTAAATTTCCTATCTCCCATCCAATCATCAAGGTTCCTTTTGAAGAAGGCCAATGAGACATGTATGGGCCGTCTATTCCAGAGTATGGGGAGTCTCTGGGTCAGGAACCTATCCCTCCAGCATGTTTTGTTCATTGTGATGACAAGGTTTAGACCCCTTGAGCATGTGGCTCTGAGGGATTGGGATTTCTTTAAGTGGAGCATGTCCAACAGCTCAGGGTTTGACATGGCCTTGTAAGTTAAGCAGAGATCGCCTCTGAGTAGATGATATGCCACAGAGGATAGCTGGAGTTTTTTTAGACGTTCAGCTAATGGCATCTGCTTTAGGCCTGTGATTCTTTTAGTGAGGTATTTCTCTGGCCTTTCCAGCTGTAGCAGATGTCTTGTGAGGTACATACTAAATGGGGCATTATACTCTATAATGGGTAAAATGAGGGATGAGTACAGTGGGACAATGACCTCCTTTTTTCTGGATGAAAAGCCCTTAGTGATGAGGTGTGCCACATAGAAGGATTTCCTGACTGTTGTGGTGATGTGTTTATCAAAAGTGAGACCACTGTCCACCTGTGTCCCTAAGTCTTTCATCACACTTTCGATGTTTAGTGTCCTGCCACCTATGTGGTAATTCATGGGTACATGTTTTTTTCCAAAGGGGATAACTATACATTTCTTGGCATTAAACTTGAGCCCATGGCTCTGGCACCAGACATCTGTTTCTGTAAGGCCCTTTTGTAGAATAGCCACATCATTTGGGGATTCAATAATGGCTCCCAGTTTGCAGTCATCTGCAAACTTTGTTAGCCAGAGCCCCTTAGTGTTGGCCTGTACTTCAGAGAAGTAGATGCAAAACAAGAGTGGTCCCAGGACTGAACCCTGAGGTACTCCACTTGTCACTTGTCTGGTGCTGGATTTGGAGTCGGCTACTTTTACAGTCTGGGTTCTGTCAGTAAGCCAGTTGGCAACCCATCGAGTGACATAGGGATTTAATCCCAGCTTAGTAAGTTTATCTATGATTCCAGAGTGGGGGATGGTGCCAAAGGCCTTGGCAAGGTCCAGATAGGCTGTGTAGACCAAATTACCCTCGTCCACAGCTCTGTAGACTGATTTGAAAAAGTCAATCAGATTCAGGAGACAAGATCGGCCCTTCACAAACCCAAACTGGGTGGGGTCCAGTGTTTGAAGGTTTAGGGGGTGAGAGGGGGTGAAGTTGGCACTAAATCAATCTGCCAGGATATTGGCAATATCCTTGGGATCAGTATATTTAATGCCATTCTGTTGTTGCTCAGAGCAGATCTGAGCATTGCTATTTAGATTCTTGACGTAACTATAGAATGCCTTGTGGTTGTCTTTGGAATCTTTGGCAATTTTATTTCCGTAACTAGCTTTTGAGGATTTTATGAGGGATCTCAGCTTCTTACTGAGGCTGGTGAGGGCGTTTTTTGCATCCTGGGATTTTCCTCTTTTCTGCAACAGTTTCTTCCTTCTGTTGTATAGTTTGTTTATAGCAGGGGACCACCAGATTGGCTTTCTTTTTTTGGAGAAGAGCATCTTGGTTCTATTTGGGATGGCATGATTCATGCACAAGTGGATGTGCTCGTACAGTGCCTTAGTGTAGGATTCTGCAGTCGAACTTCCAGTTCCCGTCTGCATGGGTGTTGTAAAGTTTGTCACTTCTGACTTCAGTAGCATGAAGGTGGCTTTGGAGAAGTTTTTTAAGGAGGTTTCCTTACTGGGGGGTGGGAGTGGGATGTGGATGTCAAAGGTGATTTTTTTATGGTCAGACCTGACCAATGAGGGGGTGACCACTGATGTGGAGCATCTATCTCCTATGTTGGTAATGACCAGGTCTAGGATATTGGAGCCCCTGGTGGGACAATGGATTAGTTGATCCAGGGCATTGGAATTTATGAATTCCAAGTACCGTTGGGAAAAGGAGTTGGTACCTGAGTAGTTTTCCCAATTAATGGCAGGGTAGTTGAAATCACCCAGTATTAGGGTGTTTGGTTGTATCTTAATATTTTGCTGTATGTTTGGAAAGGTGTAGTGAGAATAATGGGGCATGATGGGGGATCTGTAGCAAGCTACAATTTGGATTGCAGTCTTACCTAGTGTTAGTTGCACCAGGAGAATTTCAGATGCATTGTGTTGGGCAACTACCCTGGAGGTGTGAATATCCTTGGTGAATATGGACACTCCTCCACCTTTAGTGTTTCAGTCTTGGTTTTGTGGTCAGAAAGTGTGGTAAGAATTGTAGCCTGGTATTGCAGGGGTGCCCTCTGGAGCATTGAACCAGGTCTCAGTTACTGCACAGATATCGATGTTCTCCATTTCTAGGAGTGCCTCAAGAGAGTGCATTTTGAGGTTTAGACTTCTAGCATTGAGTAGCATTACCTTCAGATTTTGCATGCTTGTATCTGTTATGGTGGTGGTTTTATCCTTTGAACCTTGCCTAAAAACGGCACTATAGGGGTGGCAAGAGCTTTAACCAGTAACCTGAATCCCAGGAGTGACAGGTGCAGACCATCTCTGGCAAAGCATCATGGTTTGTTGATCATGTCTTCCCAGGCAGACAAATACTGGATCCCCTTTGAATGACACCAGAAGCTTAGCCAATTGTTGAAGTCAATCATTTTTTCCTTATACTGTGGTATCATTCTGGGCAAAGGCAAGATTCTACTCAGGGCTAGGGTCATACCTGCCTGGGTCACATGATCCAAGAGCTCTTCCATGTCTCTTTTCTTGTAGTCCAGGGAGGTACGTCTCAAGTAATTCACTCCAGCATGGACAGTGACAGAGTCGTATTTGTACTTGTTGTGGAGTGACTTGAGTGCATGCGTTATGTGGCGGATCCTGGCACCCGACACAGCTGACTGTAATTTTCTCTTTGTTCAGCCTGGTGAGGGGGACATCAGTGTGCCTGACTATAGAGTCACCTATGACTAAAGTGTTAGGTACATCGTCTTGCCTTAGGGGCCGTTGTTGGGTGGCACACTGGTGCTGTTAGCTATGTGTCACATTGGCTGTGACTGGTGTTTGTTTACGTTTCCGCTTTGGAGGTCCTTGTTGCTTGGGCAGGTTAATGTTAAGGGCCTCCGCATATGTGGGTTTAGTGTTGCTATGTATGGGTGTTGATGGTGTGAGTTTTGAAGGGCTATGAGTTGCTTGAGGTGTAATGCAGGTGTTAACCTTCTCCTCTTGACTGTCTAGCACAATCTTGGCCAGAGAGAACTTTGCTTCCAGTTTGGCTATGTAAGTGCATCTCTCGCAGGTTGTAGTGTTGGGTGGTAGGAGGAGAGGATTGTCTGTGTACATGAGGCAGTTGTCGCACTGCCCCAGTATGCCCAGATTCACCAGGTGGACAGGAGAAATCACTGAAAGCTGACCCTTGGACATGCCTGTTTAGGTGCTTTCTTGTAATGTTTAAGAGCTGTTTTCCCTTACCTTTGTAATATACTTTGCAGTTATAGGCTATTTTGTGCATATGATTATTTTTTCCTTATTGACAAGGAGAGCTGAGTGCTTGAATCAGTTTCAGGCTTCCTAGTGCTTACCAGCAGGTTCTAGAGCAAGTGCTTGTCACAGGGGTTCAGATTTTAGTGCTACTACTGAGAAACCAGCTAGATGTTCTTCATCTCACATTGCTGCAGTCCTAACACTTGGGGTAGTCCACTGTCCTTGGTTGGCCCGAATATCAAAGTATAAGGCTGACGTCGGTCAGGGCGCATTTGACTGACGTCAGGACGTCAGGGTACAAATGCGCATGACCGACGTCATATCCTCAGTCTTTTTTGCCGCATGGTCCGATGCAGAAGCAGTATTGCAAGTGCTGGTTGGCGTTCTGAGATTTTTCGATTTAGAAGTTTCAGACCGAGTTCAAAGTTGGCTAAGTACCCCGTTGGGGAATATTTTGGTTTTTTCTTGCCTCAGTCAGAAAAAGTTACTAATTGCATTTCTTGTGGGAAACAGATACCGCATAGAGATTATCATACTTTGTGTATTCCTTGCTTAGGGCCTGAGCACGACATTGTTGGCTGTCGCTCTTGTGCTAGATTTAATAAACGCACTATAAAGAGAAGGTTGGATTGTGCAAGGTTAGTCTTTGGGAAGCGGTGCAACTATAAAATGCCGTCGGATGCTCCGACGCCCGCTTCTTCGAAGAAGCACAAGGACAAGGCAGTTAAGCCTCGGCTAGAAGAACCGTCTGTACCAGACGCCGGTTCTTTGGAGGTGTCGGTGGAGCCGGTGGCTCCACCGGAGGTTTCTTTGTGTTCCCAGGGTGAGACCTTATTATTGCAGGATGTGGCCTCTCAGGAGACTAGTCAGGCTGAGGGGGCTTCTCATCTTACTATACTCCCCTCCCTTCCCAAGGTGTGTGTGTGTGTGTGTGTGTGTGTGTGTGTGTGTATATATATATATATATATATATATATATATATATATATATATATATATATATATATATATATATATATATATATATATATATATATATATATATATATATATCTATATATATATATATATATATATATATATATATATATATATATATATATATATATGGATCTCGTACTATTGAGAGAAAGCTCAAAAAAACAAAACCACATTGGCTGAACACACTTTAGTGAAAGTGCTTTTCACCGAAAAAGCACTTTTGCTAAAGCTTGTTAAAAAAACTATAAAACAAAAAAAAAATAAAAATAAAAACTCATCACTCATATTTATAAAGTGGGGCAAGCCCCCTTGCACCCCCCACACCCCCCTAGTTTAATATTCTCACTCCAAGATTGTACTACAGTGGGGAAAAGGGAATATTTCCTTATTCCCACTGTGCTACAATCTCAGCAGCCATCTCCCCACATTTTCATCCTTATTTAAGCACACTTTTGCAAAAGTGCTTTTTCGGTAAAAAGCGCTTTCGCAAAAGTGTGCTCGGCCATTTCACCATGGATTCTATATGTATATATATATATATATATATATATATATATATATATATATATATATATATATATATATCTCATGCAGTGCAGTCATACCTCTCAACCTCTTAGTGCAAGACATCTGGACACAGCCTGACAAATGGGGGGGGGGTCAAAAACCCCAAAATAGGGACATATTTTATATATTGATTTTATAAGCTTAAAAACTTGCTACAGTAACACACTTTGTTTCAATGTATATTTTCTGAATTATTTCAGGTCTGAGACCCAAATGCTTTTCATTATTTACTGACTTCAGTCCTTACATCATCCCACTGATTTGTCAGAAACCCACAAACGTTATGGGGAACAGACCAGAGATATGAGCCAAACATCTGGACATTCTATGAAAATCTGGATAGTTGAGAGGTATGAGTGCAGTCATGTAACATCAGGGAAAAAGAATACTGAGCTGCCAAGCATGTCACCCAGCAACTTTTGAACTACTGTCAGAGGAACACGGCACTACACCAAATCAGCTCTGAGATTTGCTGATGTATTTATATCATGCACTACAGGGATGTAACTGTAGGGAAAAACAGACATCAGTGAGACATTGTCTACCCAGAACCATTTGCACTACAGTCACAGCAACATTCCAGTAAGCCTACTGATCTCTACAGTATAACGACTGTTTTAACTAACATATCCCTTTTTGCCAGTCACACAACTCCTATATATACTGCCCCAAATCACTCTGTACTTGGAATCCTGAGGTTCTAAGGGATATGTCTCAGTCTGCACCTACAAACATACACAGCTGATAGACCACCAGCAACTGTAGCAGCATGCACAGTCAGATAGAAATGGATCCATTCACATCTGCCCCTCTCCCTACACAGCCCAACAAACATTTACACACTACACTGCTACACAATATTGAAAGTCTGTTACCAGTGGCCAGACATACATAACTCTCAACTGTACAGATTTCCACAGAATGTCCAGTTTTTGCCCTCATATTTATGGCCTCTTCCTCATAACATTTATGGGATTCTGCTAAATCTCTGTGATGATATCAGGAATGAAGTCACTAAATAATGATATGCCATACCTCTCAACCTCTTACTGCAAGAAATCCGGACAAAGCCTGACATAACTAGGGGACAGAGGCCCAAAAATAGGGACATATTTTAAACAGTGGTGTTATAAATGTAAAGAATTGCTGGAGTGACAGGGTTTGTTCTAACATATACATTTTCTGAAGGATATGAAGTCTGAAACACAAATGGATGTCATTATTTAGTGACTTCAGTCCTCAGATCATCATAGTGATTTGCCAAGAAAATTCATTGTATGAGGACAGATCAAACATGAGAGCCAAACATCTGGATATTCTGTTAAAATGTGGACATTTGAGAGGTATGTCATATACATATCAGTTTCAGGCATCAAATCACGCAGAAAATGCATGTCCAAAAAATCCTGTTAATTTAGCAAGTTTCTAACTGTATAACAGCAATACTTACAAGCTGTCCCTAATGTTGGAACTTTGTCCCCCATTTTGTTGGGCTTTCTCCACATTTCCTGTGCTAAGAGGTTGACAGGTATGCAGCCACAGCATGCAAAACTGTAGACATAGCACATCAATCTAAACAGTGGACAGTATTTCCACCTACACTCTGAGATGCTGTAGCTCCCACACCTCCAAAATGTTCTCCTCACAGGCAAGGAAAAGGGGCAATGCCCACATGAAGGACATAATTATAGCATTGTGTTGCCATGCCATTGGCTAATGGAAAGACGACACAGCTGTTCTGGATGCAATTAGCAAGTGGGACACACTGCTTGGTGCATAGGCCATCACCTGCTTATGAACATTACCTAAATAAGGCAAGCTGCTTCCTATGCAAAATAGGTCTGAACCTTTGTATGAGAAGACAGATTGCGCTTACCAAAAACCTATACTTCTGGAGTACTCTGAGAAAACACTACTGCACTACAGCAGGTATGTCAAACAATTAAGCATGTAATGGAATGCAGATGGGGAAATGCAATCAGAGGAAATAGGAAGTTAAACAATAGGTCTCAACAAGACTTGCTGGACTGACATGTTGCTGTCCAGCACCCACTGCCATCCCTGTCTGCAGTGACATAGATCACATCTCTGGACCCTGAGTCACCCCAGAAAAGGTCAGCTCACATATGACTACTACTGGAGCATATGTTGTACAATACTGACTGTGACACTTCCAGGCCAGCTACCTTGGATATTGTAAATATTCATATGTTACATATGAATACTACTATGATGCATATGCTTGTCCTACAAATGTAAGAGACCTATATAGGTTCTGTGCATAGTACACAACTGGTGCAGAAGTGTGGGTTGAACTATACGTTATATACTGAGCTCATACCTTACTGCATTAATAGAATGCTCTCTTGTTCCTTTATTAGTTATTATCACATATCATTAAAACTTGTCATTGTGTCTGGTCAGTATAGCACTAAGTCAGCTCTTAGAGTATTTGTATATGCATGTAGTGACACTGTATAGCTCACTAAAAATAGCCTTGGTTTTGGCCACACTTACCATTTTGCTAATAGACTCATCACACAGTATGATTTGTCACCCTTTTCTGAGGGCCTTACAATACCTGTTAAAGAGATGGATTGTGGCAGCCAAAACTACCTTAAAGTCTGGGCTGAAGGGCCCATATGTAGCAAAGTTGTGCCAGACTTTACCAGGAGTGTGTGTGTGTGTGTGTGTGTGTGTGTGTGTGTGTGTGTGTGTGTGTGTGTGTGTGTGTGTGTGTGTGTGTGTGTGAGAGAGAGAGAGATAGAGAGATTCAAACCTCTAATAGCAAAGTGTGTGTGTCAACTACTTTTGACAGGGACCCAAAGTACTGGTTGGACAGAGAGGCAGGCAGATGTTTTGGATTGACTGCTCTGCTGAGATGTTAACCTCGTAGGTGTGCCAGTGGTTAATGTTATTAGGGATGTGGAGGAAGAGAGAGAGAGAGAGAGAGAGAGAGAGAGAGACGATCCACACACTGACTGTGACCTCTGTGTGCTCTGAAGGGTAATTGTACTTTAATGTGTGTGTACTTGTCATCCTGCCATTGTGTACATCCCTCATTGGTGGTAGTGGTGAGTATTTTGGCTCCCTAATGATTGGGCTAGTGCAGGGGCATCACACTGACAGTACATACTGGTAGATACAGGTGGCATATCACAGCATGTACCATCATTGAGCCCTTCTCAGTCTGACAATGTCATACAGGGTTATTTCACAGATTGTCCAGATCTCCTTGACCATTCCTGACATACTCTGCCTAGGTGAGTGTGTATTCCACACCTGTACCTGATTGCCTCACGCCTATGGCTAGCGCACCTGGTGACCCCTGCAGCAGGACAGCAAGTCATAGGTAGTAGTAGTGGGTGGATGCTGGCACTGGCTCAGCAGAAGTGCATACATACTGAGCATACAATGTAAGGGAATGGATACATTACCAGATACCCAGGTACTATCACTGTGCCCCCAGGGATCTGGCATGCCACAGACACATTCCCCAAACTATGTGGATAAACATCATGTATTGTTTAATTTGTGTGCTGTAATACACATTTGTCTAGCAGGGAGGTCTACATCTTTCAGGCACATATACACATTCCACAAACATCTGGGTGCTGAAGATGACAAACACCTATAAGGAGGTCACCCTACAACACATATGCACTGATCTTAGTTATTGTGTAGTCCAGATGGTCTGGAATGTCTACATGCATCAGTAGGAGCACTCATCTGTTTGTGGGATGAAAGTTTGAAGATATGGTACTGTAACACTGCCCATAGGGGGCACCCAGCAGTCAATGGCACTGATGTGTGTGAACACATAACAACACAGTCTGTCACAGCAGACAGGGCACCTATGGTATTCTATGCACCATACCAGGTTACTAGGATGTGGCCCTGAGCAGTCATATCCCTAGGCCACATGTTAACCCATGTGTATGCAAGGCAGCAGCTGATGTCCCCATCCAACAGGGACAGAAATGGTATCCCAAGTGTGTATGTGCCATTAACCATCCAGTTGACCATGTTATGCCTGCAAATGTGTAGGTAGATACTCTGCTTGATGTGGGCAGGGTGCCCATACCCCCACAGAATGATTGTGTGTGACCCACATCCAAGCTGACAACAAGGCCAGTCCAGGTCACTCACAAGGTAGAGCCTGTTTATCTGTGTGTGTGTGTGTGTGTGTGTGTGTGTGTGTGTGTGTGTGTGTGTGTGTGTGTGTGTGTGTGTGTGTGTGTGTGTGTGTGTGTGTGTGTGTGTGTGTGTGTGTGTGTGTGTGTGTGTGTGTGTGTGTGTGTGTGTGTGTGTGTGTGTGTGTTTGCGTGTGTGTGTGTTAACAGAGTGGAGCATAACCTGCACTCGTGTGCCAGTCCCAGCAATGTGGAATGTTTGATTCCCTGACAAGCCAGATTGAGGTAACTCTTGAGGTGTATGTATGACACCGGGTAGAGGGTTGGCCTCATAGCCTATAGGTGTACAGTAGCTGTCTGATGGGCTTTTATGCCCTGGTAGGGAAGTCCTGTGATGTCTCCAGCTGTTGCATGTGCCATCTGATGTGAATTATGAATGGAGGATTATGCATATTAATGGTCCTCATTATGGGGAACATATAACATCAGGATCAGGAGTGCAATGCATGCTGTAATGCCAGTATGGTGAAACTACCTACACACATACTGTGCTGATAAATGGCAGGGGTATGATGTGGGTGCTAGCGGTGGATAGTGCTAGCAAATGTGGATGTTCAAGATCTGTACATAACACTGCCCAATGTATGAGGTCCTGTGATATGTTTCCCTGTTCATGTCTTTCAGGTGGAATGTCTTGACAATGCCAGTATGCATTTTAAGACGCAGAGACTGCAACAATTTTAGATGCCATAAAACTACATCACACAGTCATGTTTGGGAGGGGGAGACAGCAGCTGCAACAGTGGACCACACTGTGATCAGACCTAGTGGCCACTGTCAACAACCTGGGGCAGCATATCCAAACCTATGCACAGGTCAGGCACAGGGCCACTGACCTAATCCACCATGCCCGGCAAAGGGCTGCAGCTGTGGCCAGGGATCAGACAGCCACAGGTGTTGGTCCTGGTACTCAACCCCCACTAACACCAACAGAGGAGTTCCTCACCAACCTTGGGGCAGCAACCACACCCCAGGAAACCATATAAACATCTGCCATGGAGGTGGGTGGCACAGAGTCAACAGATGAGGAGTATCAGGGTGAGGCCCCAGTGGATATTACTTCAATACTGTATCATTCATACTGGCTTCCTTGGAGTATCTAGACATATATGTCAGGACAAATTGCATTTGTGGGTGGGGCTTTATAATGCACACAAGTGCACATCTATAGTGAATAACAACAAACTGTGTAGTATCAGAGCTTGTACAGTCCATGTTCAAAAATGTATTATTTATCCTATACCAATGCCACATGTGAGCATGCTGACAATACCTGTACCCCACAACTACATAGGTCCCTCTGGTCTAGCTGGAGAGCAGCAGCCTGAAGCCAGGGATTATGGAAATGTCTTGTTGTAGCTCACCAATACCCAAGGCATGCTAATGGCATGCATTTTTCCATGCACACAACTATTATTCTTAGCCATATTGCAATATGTGCATGTTCACTTATAGTGGGGTCAACTGCAGTGCATTACAGTGGTCATCACAGGAGCCTATTCACAGGAGCTGTAACATATTGGCACATACATTTCTGCAGGTGTTAATACTGTGCTATACAGGGGTACATCAATATTGTGTACACAGGTGCAGTGTGTGTGTTAGGTGAAGGTCCATCACATAATACCACTCCTCACATATCTGAGAGGTGTACATTAGTAGCAACATTAAGTGGACATAGCTGCTCTGCATGTAGTTGAGGGCCTGACCAGAGTGTGTGCTGTGGTGTGATTGTGTGCAATGCATGTATAATGATGCATGTGTGCCACCCTTACCTCTGTGTGTGTGTGTGTGTGTGTGTGTGTGTGTGTGTGTGTGTGTGTGTGTGTGTGTGTGTGTGTGTGTGTGTCTATGTATCAACAAACATTATAGTGCAGGTATTAATTTACATATGTTGTCTTCTCCTCACAGGTGAACATGGGGGTTGATGTCTGTCCCCCTCATAACCTGATGTCAGTGTCTTAGTGGACTCTGACGATGATGGTGGTGATAGTGAGGTACAGGTGGGGTTGTCAGGGGTTGAATCTGTGACAATGATAGATATCTCACTTTCACCCACAATGTTCCCGCTCATAGTCAGTATGACCCCACATACCCAGTCCCCAGCAGCCACAGATAATAGACAGTTGGAGGGTGGTGGCATGGAACAGGCTAGTGTGGTGACTATGGCAAGTGCAAGTGTAGACACTAGCCATAGCCAGAGAACAGGTGTGGTCCCACACAGGCAGATGGACAGGGGTACTCGAAGGAGGACTGCTGCCCATCAAGCCCCTGTCACAAGTGTCACAGCAGGTGACAATAGATGCATGTTTCGGTCCATCATGGAGGCACAGGCACATTCTGAATGCAGCACCAGACAGATGCTCAGGGTCATGAATGCAACACTTTCTGCCATGCATGACCACCTCCATTGCCTTGGTGATGCCATACGTTATTATGTTGATGTCGTGGATAGACAGTGGGGTGACCCATTGCCATTGCTTGACCGTGCAATGCCTGTGCTTGAGCATGTGTTGGGAGTAGGGCATTGGTCACATGGATGTAGGTCAGCAACAAGATCAGCTGAGAGTCCATGTGACCATGCACATTCACACTCCCATAGTGGCAGTACCATCAGCACTACCTAAGGAAGGGTGCTGTCCACACCACAATGGAGCAGGCCATGGGTACGTGGTCCTGGCCGGTCCTGTCAGGGACATGGATCCAACAGACAGCAGTAACCATCAGGGAGTATTATTGCATCTAGCCTTGGGCCTGGTGGTGCCAGGGAGACTCCTGACAAAAGTAGTTCCCATGTCTGTGGCTGGAGATGGTGAACTGTACATCCTGCCATGTACTGTCCATGGCTGTCCAACATATCCCTGTGTAGGGCAACCACATGACTTGACTGTGTGCATACAAACACTCACACATCTCTATCACAGGTAGGTCACCATCAGACACACACAGCTCTTCTGCATGGCCCAGTTGAACACCACCTCCCCAGACATGCACATACTTTATAACAACTGTATGACACAGCCTAGGTCTCTGGCAAACCCACACCACACCCTGTGCATTTGATGATTCCTGTGCCACATCCTTGTTATACATACCATCGATGCAGGGACATGCTAATATGGGTATGATGCACAGGATCAATATAGTACAGTGTAGTAATGTAATGCTGTGTAAGGTGTTGTTTGGTGGCAATTGTTATGGATACACATCAAAGTGTATGTACCTTTTTACACATGATGCATTATTGCTGTTAGTACTGCTGACTGACTGTACTCTCACATACTGTATTCTGTTCTGTTCCAGGTATCTGTGTGTATGCAGGATGTGGGCCTGCTAGCATTACCAATGATGAGTATGGCAGAGTGGAAACACAGTGACCTTTTCATAGCCAAGGTACAGCTGTATATGTACATGTATACCAGGTGTGTATGCATGGAACAGTGTGTGAGGGACAATGGGGGCAGACAGTGTGACCTTGCATACATACACCTTGACACAGCCAGCTAGCCTTCATACATTTCACCTGGGTGTTCTGTAGTACCACAGGCTCATACATACAGAGGAGATTACTTGAGTACTGGCACTAAGTCCCTCAAAAGCCTAGCCATTACTTTAACCCCAACAGATTCACCTATTAGTACCTGCTGCCCCTGCCATTTCTTTCCCATCCACTCAACCTTGATACAGCTGATGAGGATATGCATGGTACTGTGTTTGGCAGGTTTGGTGAGTATATTCTTACACAGGTCAACCTGTGTTAGTCTAACCTGACAATCACCAGCATGTGTGTCTGCTATCTCATAAGCAAGTCTGGCCTCTCATGCTGGTAGCGCACACAGTCTTGTTCATGGAGCAGCTGTTGAAGGGCTGAGCACAACCTCTACCTGCCCAGTTTCACAAACGATAGTGATAGCTACATAACACAAACACCACAGAGGTAATGTAATGTTGCAGTGTCTGCCACTACTATTCAAGTGAATGACAATTGCAGGGGCTGTTAGGATTGCCAATGGTGGGTTCAGAGGCCCTTAACATGGTAGGGCCATCTGTAACACACACACTGCTGCATGGGGACATGCATTGAAACTCACATGCACACAGTGTTGACACTTCTCACATTAGATGACCTACCTATCTATTTATGTACAATACACAGTAATATGACTCTTGCATGCACCACATTGCATTTGTGTTAGAAACTGTGTAACTGTGCTTGTAAGGTGGATGACACCTGTAGGGGCTGAAACTAGGTTGGCAATGGGGGACTTAACAGGGTGGAAGAGGCATACAAAATGGTATAACCATTGCATACACACAGTAAAGACAACCACAGGGGATACACATATAGAAACACATTAGCAGTTACCAATAGACAGATTAGTAACCCTAAATATCTACTTGTATGTACTATGGTGCTACGGATACATTACATGCACCACAGAGATGATATGCTTGGGACATGACTTACTACCTCTTACAACAAGTAATCTTGGGAATGTCTTCATGGATGGTGGGATAAACCACTCAAAATAGTGACTGGTCTCATATATTGCTCTTACAAACCTGGACAAGTGAGAGAGTAACAGATGTGGTATCAGCATGATGTTTCAGGCAGGTACAAAGTCTTATGCTGACATGTCTGTCACTATGGTAACTGTGACATATTTGGCAATGATGTCTCATAAATGACCATTGTTAGGAACACAGACCACATATAAGTTGCAAACATCTGGATATTCCATATACATTTGTACAGATGACTGGTATGGGCTGTATAGTTTAACATGGTGCATGTAAGGCAGATGTCATTAACTGGTTCTTTAAAGTAATGGCATGTAGAGGGTGTTAATAGGCCATAAAATGGTATAACCAACACACACAACAACCACTGGGGATCTGCTTCACACACAGTACTATAGTTGTTAGTACTGAGATTAGAACCCCTACCTGTCTAATTATTTGTATTATTGTATTATGTAGTTGTTGCATGCACCACAGATTTTATAGGGATGAAGAGTGTATACAAGTACTTCTAAGGTGAATGACATATGTGGACCTTGTAAAGTAGGGCAATGGAAATTGTACTTGGTGGAACATGCCTCAAAATGGCATAACCCACATGCACAGGGACATGGTTCTCATCCAAACACACACAGAGGATATGGTTCTCACATACATATACACAGTATCACAGTTGCCAGTAATGAGTTTAGAACCCCTACCTATTTAGTTATTTGTACTATGGTGTTACACAGTTATTGCACATGCCACAGAGTGTATAGGGATAAGGGCTCTCCAAAGGTACTTCTAACGTGACTGACATCAGCAGCCCTTGTAAAGTAGAGGTAAGGGAAATGTACTGGGTGAGAATACTTTAACCTACAAACATGCACACTTATATGCGCACACACATTTACACGAATGGAGATTAGATCCCCTGCCTATCTAGTTATTTGTACTACACTATGTAGTTATCTTACACACCACAGACCTTATAGGGATGAGAGCTGTCCAAAGGTACTTCTAAGGTGAATGACATCAGCAGTCCTTGTAAATTAGGGCAATGGGAAGTGTACTGGGTGGAACACACAACACACACACACACACACACACACACACACACACACACACACACACACACACACACACACACACACAAACACACACATTATCACAGTTGCTAGTATTGAGTCACACAGTATCACAGTTGTCAGTACTGAGTTTAAAACCCCTACCTCTCCAGTTATTTGTACTCCAGTGCTACGTAGTTATCACACGTGCCATGGAGCTTATAGGGCTAAGGGCTGTCCAAAGGTACTTCTAAGGTGGATGACATCAGCAGCCCTTTTAAAGGCCTAAGGAAATGTACTGGGTGAGAATACTTTAACCTACAAACATGCACACTTATATATGCACACACATTATTTACAATGGAGATTAGATCCCCCCTATATCTAGTTATTTGTACTACACTATGTAGTTATCTTACACACCACAGACCTTAGGGATGAGAGAGAGCTGTCCAAAGGTACTTCTGTGAATGACACATGCAGTCCTCCTTGTAAATTAGGCAATGAAGTGTACTGGAACACACAACACACACACACACACACACACACACACACACACACACACACACACACACACACACACACACACACACACACACACACACACACACACACACACACTTATATTTGTCAGTTATTGCATGCACCACAGAGCTTATAGGGCTAAAGGCTGTCCAAAGGTACTTCTAAGGTGAATTACATCAGCAGCCATGTAAAGTAGGGCAATGGGCAGAGGACTGGATGTGAATGACCTAAAAAGCTTTAACCTACAAACCCACAAACTTACATTTTCCAGGACTGAGATTATAACCCCTACCTATCTAGTTACATGTACTATATGGTTACATCGTTATTGCACATGCCACAGAGCTTATAGGGCTAATAATTGTCCAAAAGTACTTCTAAGGTGACTGACATCAGCGCCTTTGTAAAGTAAGGAAATGGGAAGTGTACTGGGTGGGAAAGGCCTCAAAACACTTTAACCTACACACACACACACACACACACACACACACACATACACACACACACACACACACACACACACACACACACACACACACACACACACCCACACACACACACACACACACACACACTTATGCACACATACACACATTTGCTAGAACTGAGATTTGAACTCCTGCTTACCTAGTTATTTGTACTATAGAGTTATGCAGTTATCGCATGCACCACAGAGCTTATAGGACTGAGGGTTGTCCAAAGGTACTTCTAAGGTAACTGACATCAGCGGTCCTTGTAAAGTAGGGCAATGGGAAGTGTACTGGGTGGAAAGGCCTCAAAACACTTTAACATACAAACACTTATACAAACATTTGCAGAAACAGTTAGTAGAACCCCTGCCTATCTAGTTATTTGTACTATAGTGTTACATAGTTATCACACATGCCACAGAGCTAATAGGGCTGAAGGTTGTCCAAAGGAACTTCTAAGGTGACTGACATCAGCAGCCCTTGTAAAGTAGGGAAATGGGAAGTGTACTGGGTGGGAAAGGCCTCAAAATACTTAAACCAACAAGCATACACACTTACAAACTCACTTTTGCCAGGATTGAGATTAGAACCTCTACCTATCTAGTTATTTATACTAGCAGTTATCAGACACACCAAAGAGCTCATAGAGCTGACAAGTGTCCAAAGGTACTCCTAAGGTGAATGACATCAGCAGATCCTGTACAGTAGGGTAATGGGATGTGTACTGAGGGTGAAAGGCCTCATAATACTTTAACCTACAAACACACACTCACACACACACACACACACACACACACACACACACACACACACACACACACACACACACACACACACACACACACACACAGACACACACACACACACACACACACACACACACACACACACAGGCAGATGATGTGATATTACAACCCCTACCTCAGTACTATTACACAATGGAGCTCAACTTCATGCTGGAAAATGTGACTGATTACAACTGGTATGCAACTGTCCACAACAGGACATCAGTCTATGCCTTTCAGGGTATCCCTGTCTATGACTCACTCTCTGTGTGTGTCTCCATGTGTCTCTCTCTATCACTGTCTGTCTCTCTCTTCCCCATGTCTATGTGTGTGTATGCTTGAAATCTTGTTATATGTTGGCCATATATATGTCTGTGTGTCACACGCAACAGATGCAGATATATCCCATATGGGCCACCTACAGCTAACTGAGGGTAATTCTGTCTGATGGGTGTGGGTAGAGACAGTTAAGGTGTATATAGCTGTCTGTACGCAAAGACATATATGCACAATAAATTATATACTCCGATATGGGTTTAGACATGGGCTGTAATTCTCTAAGCATAGAAGCAAGCCCAGTATGACCTTCTATACTAAAAGTGGGACTCCATTCCAGAGTTAGTTTTACTCCGGTCTGGGGTTTTGTGTGCAACAGCCATACCTCTCAACCTGTTTGTGCAAAAAATCTGGAGATAGTCTAACACAATGTGGGGTAAATGGGCTAAACATAGGGGGAGATACTATAAATATTGCTCTTATTAATGTAGAAACTTGCTAAAGTGGCAGGGTTTGTTTTAGCAGACATTTTCTGACATATGTGACATCTGACATTGAAATGTATTGTGTCATTACTTACCGATAGAAATCCTCAGATCTTCACAGTGATTTACCTGAGAAATACAAGATGTATGATGCACAGAACAAAATTATGAGACAAATGATGGACATTCTTGCCCAATCCAGCCAGTTGAGAGTGGCTACAGCTGATTGCATGATGAAGCTGTGCAAACAGCCCAGCACTTCAGTGATATACTGGCTGGGGATCTCTTGCTTGTGTAGTATTCTTCTTAACTGAAAAGTCACATTCTGGTGTGGGTACTGAGTACATTCTACTGAGCAGAGATGTCCATTATATGTGTGGTATATTCCACATAGCACGGTGAACCACTGACTGACATTTGTTTATAGGTTGATAGGTTGATATGAGGTTACCAGGCTATTGGCCCTGATGCCTTATAACCCTCGCATACAAGAATGTAGTCCATTTTAAGACATATCAGCACCCAGAGGCCCTGTCCAACAGGGAAACAGGTAGAATCACAGGACTGTATTTTCTGTTTCCCATGCACTTCTACTGGGAGCACTTCACAAGGAGTATTGAGGCACTCGGCTTGATGTGGAGAAGGAGTGTATTCCACAGATGGGGGAGTCTGTGGGACATGTATATGTCACACCAATAAGCCCTAGTGATATCACATACCAGGTTGCTGCTGCACCTGCAGATTAAACGAGTGGGCCTTGACTTCCAAATGTGCAACAGTCCCATCAAGGCAGGGTCTAGATTACTTCATATGCCAGACAGAGGCCACCTCTGAAGAGTCTGTATAGAACTGAGTAGAGGGACAGTGCTGTTAGCCTATCTGTGTAGGGTAGGTGTTTGGTGTCCTGGATTCTCACAGAGAAGAACCTCTGTGGTCTCTCCAGCTTGCTGCCTGTGCTTTGTGAGATACATGCCGAAGGGGGCATTGTACAAAAGTATTGGCCTTATATGCTTAGAATACATGGAGCTTATGACCTTTTTCTCCCTGGATAAGATACCCTTATGTTTAAGTTGACCCATCTATGAAGCTTTCTGTACAACAGAAGCAACATGGTGCTCAGACTTCAGGTTGCTATCAAGCTGGGGGGTCTAATGCCTCACTACTGATTGTGTATGTAGAACATTGTTGCTCATGTGATAATATGTGGGGATGTCAGTCTCCCCAAAGGGGATGATGATGTTGCATCTACAGGCATTCTGCTTGAGGTCATGTTTCTGGCAGCAGTCATTTGTTTTGGTGAGACCCTGTTGTAGGATGTCAACATCTCTTTGGGTATTGACTGTTCCCAGCTTGTAGTCATCTGCCGACTTGGTCAGCCATAGGCTAGTGTTTTTGACCACACCTCAGGAAAGTATATCCCATATACCAGGGGCCCCCAGACCGATCCCTGGGGAATGCCACTCATTACGGGTGTACTTCTTGAGTTGGCTATCCCTATTATGATTATGTGGGTTCTATCAATGAACCAGACTGTGACCCATCTGGTAACATATGGATTGCTGCCTAGTTGACAGAGTTCATGTACTATAGCCAAGTGGGGAATACTGTGTAAGGCATTGTCCAAGTCAAGGTGGCCGGAGTGCACCATCTTTCCCTCATCCATGCCTTTGTTGGCTGTCTCAAGGATGTCATCTGGAGCTCACTGACATACCTCCCCTTGAGAAAGGCAGACTGTGTGGAGTCAAGTATTTTGAGTTTGCCAATGTCCCTGTTACTGAGGTCCATGATAATTCATTGCATGGCCTTGCAGATCAGGCTAGTTAGACTGACAGGTCTAATTTCCTGGATCGGTGAACATTCCACCTTGGTGTATAGGGATGACAATGGCTGTCCACCATTTGGCTGTGACAAAGGCAGTATTCAGGCTTTGGTTGTGTAGGGTGCATAATGATGCTGCCAATTCATGCCCGGGTTCATGTTGGTTGCAGTCTGGGTTGTAGTCAGGTCCCATGGAGGCTGTCTTCTTGGCTTTGAGAGGGCAGTGATATCCTTTTCCCTAGTAATGAGGATTGAGTGGCCAGGTACTGGGGATGTCCTGCTTTCCTGATGGGGGGCAGAAGGGGAACATTTCTGCTGAATCTGTCAGCCAGTAGATTGGCTATATCTACAGCATTTGTGTATGTGGTGTTTTTGACCACCAGTTCTGCACAGATCTGGCAGCTTCCTTTAGGAATGCAGACATATATGAGGAAGTCCATATGATTGTCTGTCTTAGATGTGGGCAATTTAGACTTGGAGTTGCCTTTAGAGGATTTCACTGGAGCTCTTATTTATTTGTTCAGGTTAAGGGGTGATTACTTCCAATTGTGCACCTGCCCCTGATTTGTCCTGGACAGCAATGCTATCCCTTTGTTATACTGTTCCTTTATTGCAGATGTTTGCAGACAGGTTTACTCTCCCTTGCAGACAATGACGTTGTCCTGTCAGGTATTCCTGATTCCATGCATCTCTCTCTATATATGCTGTTATAATACGTTTGTGTTCATTTTGACATTGGTGCCTGTTCTTCCAGTGGGGTATGGGGCTGTTCAGCTGTTTATACCATCCTTCTGGTGGTTGTGATCAGCTTGGGAGACATTTTCATTTTACCATGGCTAGAAGGGGGTCAGGAGAGATAGTGATAGCGAACATGACCACTTTTTTGTTGGATCTTGCCAGGGAGGATGATACCATAGGGGCGCTGCAGTGGTTAATCAGGTTGGTTACTTCCAAGTCTGACATATATATCACATCTTGTTGGGGTATCAAGTAGCTATCCTAAGGATTTAGCATTGATAAGATGGGGTGTCTCTGGGCTTTTCTGTTCTGGCATGGTTGGCTTTCCAATCAATGGTTGGGTAATATACATTAGACAGGATCAGAGTAACAGGTTGAATCTTGATAGATTTATTTATTTATTCATTATTTATTTATTTAAATTTGATGACCGGGGAAGGCCACTGGGTCAAGAAGAGGCCGTTTTCAGTGGAGGCCCAGGGTAGAAAAGCTCCAAAGTAATTGCAAGCTACATTTCACATGTTACAAAAGGACATAGCTCATACAGCTAATTAAACATTTACAGATAAGTTCTATGATATTTGAAATTGGCTTGTCACAATGTTACAAAAATGAAAAGACATAATTCAGTACAGAAGTTTCAACATTTACATAAAGTGAATATTTTTGTCATAAACTCAATTGTAGGTTTAACATTTCAAAACATATAGCTACTAGCCATTAGTAGGTTAGGAAATATTATGCATGGATAGGGTAATAGTATATTTGAGATTGGAAAGTATAGTACAATAGATATTAGAGAGAAAATTAGTTTTTAGTAGGAGAAGGATTGTTTTGGTTTGGATGAAGTAATAGTAGAGGTAGTTGGATGAGTCAGTGCAAGGTGGACTGGGGGGTTAAGTTGGAGCATGGCAAGGGCATTCCCATATGGAAGAAAGATGAGAGAGTAGCTGAGATTTGAAATGTGTATTGTTAGGTAGGTTGTGTAGGTGTGGGGAGAGAGTTCCACTGTTTAGCTAATTATTTTGGGTTTTGGTTTTGAGTGAGCAGTTGGGAATGTAAGGTTTTAAGGAAGTAGCAACAGCTTAGCAGTTGGCAGGTTTAAAGATGAGCTTGTGGGCAATGGTGTGTTGTAAGTAACTGAGGTAGTTGGGTAGTTCAAGCCAGTTGAGGGTGAGGAGGGGGTGGCAGTGGTGGGATGAGTTTTTTGAATTGGTTGCACATTTGGAGATCTTTTGGTAGCAGGATTCAAGTTTGGACCGAAGGCCAAGATGGAGATTGGTGAAAAAAGGGGCACCATACATAAGGGAGAGGAGTAGGAAGGTCGATGCAAGTGTTTGACAGATAGAGGGGCTTAGGAAGCTGTTGTGACTGAAGAGGAGACCTAACATTTGCTGGATTTTTTTGATTGTGGAGTGGATGTGGGTGTCAACTTTTACTTCTTCATCAATAGTGATGCCAAGAAGCTTGGCGTTGGGAACAATTTCAAGGAGCGTCTTGTTTTGACTCTGAATGGTGAATGTAGATTTGTCAATGGAGTTTTTGGTAGGGGAAAAAACATTAGTTTGGTTTTATTTGCATTTAGTGCCAGATGGTTAGATTGCATCCAGGT
Organism: Protopterus annectens; assembly: GCF_019279795.1. Lineage (NCBI taxonomy): Eukaryota > Metazoa > Chordata > Ceratodontiformes > Protopteridae > Protopterus > Protopterus annectens. The sequence goes on along the minus strand of NC_056744.1, from coordinate 1,483,597,183 downwards.
TTCTGTTTTGGAGAAGGCTAGTTGGGTTTTAGCTAGGAGCAAGGAGGGGGAGAAGGCTGAGCAGATGATTGTTGAGTCATCTGCATATTGGATGATAGATGAGTCTGGAATGGATTGGTGAAAGTTGCTAATGAATAGGTTGAAGATAAGAGGGCCAAGAACAGAACATTTTGGGACACCTGTGGGTGTGGGAAGGAAGACGGAAATTGAAGTTTTCCATTGGACAGCTTGTTGGTGGTTGAACAAGTAGCTGGAAAACCAGGTGATGGTGATGGGAGAGAGAGGTGTAGAGTGGAGAATTAGGATATAAGTAGGGTGTGTGAGATGGTGTCAAAGGCCTTTGACAGATCTAGGAATAGTGTGGCTATGAACTTGTCTGAGTCACATTCGAGGTTTATGGTTTCAAGAAAGGAAAGATGGGCAGTCATGGTGCTGTAACCAGGGCAGAAGCCATGTTTGCTAGGGGAGAGGAGATTGTGTAATGTTAGGTGTGCCATGAGGTGTGCTTGTATTGTTTTCTCTAGTATTTTAGAAAGAGGGGAAAGGATGGCAATAGGCCTGAAGTTGGTGGTATCAGTATTTTTGCCACCTTTGTGAATGGGGATAATGTTAGCATGGTGCCAGATAGAAGAGATGTATGGTTCTTGTATGGATCTATTTATAAGAATAGAGATGGGCTAGACAATGCTGTCTGCAGATTGTTTGAGGAAGGTGGGTGGAAGGTTGTTGGATGCATTGCGACAGAGTTTGAGTTTGAGGAGAAGCCTTTTTATAGTGCTTGCTGGGATGGGCTTGAGGCAGCAGGATCTGGAGGAAGGTTGATGATTGGGGTGGTGGTTGGGGCAGGAGGGAGTGTTGGTGGAGGAGGAGGTGGAAAGGAGACTGATAGTTTAGCTATGCAGTCTATGAAGAATGAGTTGGACTGGCTCGCTGTTTCAAGGTTGGAGAGGTTGGGGTCTGAGCAGGGGATTTCTTTGTTGACAGGATGCAGCATGGATGAGATGGAGTCCCAGAATTTTTGAGTATTTGTTGAGTGCAATGACTGGAGTTTGGAGTAGTGGGCTTTGCGGTCTTTAATTATTAGTTTTTTTGCTGAGTTTCGTAGTTGCTTATACTCTAGGAGGATGTTAGGGTTTTTATGTTTTTGATATTGTTTCCACTTTTTGTCCCTTTGGTGCAAGGTTAGTTTAGTATCTTTTGATAACCATGGGCAGGGATTGGTTTTGATGTGTTTGGTTTGAGGGGGGGTCTTGCTGATTGGGAAGGGTTAGGAATGAGTTGTTAAACTAGGAAATGGCATCATTTAGAGGAAGGGTTTTTAGAGGGGGACCAGTCAGTATGCTTTAAGCATTTGTAGAAAGTTAGATGGTTGAAAAAGGAGAAGTTGTGGGTTTGGATATAGTGATGTTGTTTATGCAGTGAAGATGGGAGACAGACAGCGATGGCTGGTAGGTGATCGCTGAGAGGATCAGGTAATGTTCCAGCTTTGGTGATAAGGTTAGGGTGAATTGTTAGGATCTAGTCAATGATGGTACCAATTGGTCTGTTTGGAGATTGTATTATTTGGGAGAAGTTGTACAGGTTGATTGTGTGGGATGGGGGTTCAGAGTTAATAGTATTCCAGTTGATGCTGGTATCACCGAATGTATAGGTTTCATTTTTTATACTGGAGGAGAACCAGGACAGGATGTTTCAAGAGTTTTGATATTATCGCCAGGGGGAATATAGAGGGCAGTGATTCATATAGACTTGTTGTTTATTTTTAGTAAACCTATTATAATTTCAGTCTTGGCAAAGGTTGGTATTTTATTGCAGTAAGGAGTTATGGTATGGGAGGTGGGGTAGATTATTGCTACTCCACCTCCTTTTTTGTGGGCTCTGTCTTTGCAAATGATTTGGAAACCTAATGGTAGGATTTCGCTATCTGTTATATAGGTTTTCAGCCAGATTTCAAAAACGGCGGTAATGTTGGGTGGTTATGGGAGAGCCAGGCATGGAGGTTACAGATTTTGTTTTTCAGGCGTTGTGCATTAAGTGTTGTAAGGCAAATGGACTTTCAGTTTGTGGGTTGAGGGAGGGTTTGGTGAGATTGATGTTAGAGATGGGTCCAGGGTTGGGGTAGATGTTGTCGGCTAGTGAGAGAGAGAGAGATGTGTTGGAGTAGAAGAGTGAGGCAGTGTGTTGGGCAAGGGTAGCTTGGGTCGTATGAGAGTAGTGATTTTCTGGTACCACATTTAAGAGGGGAGTACAGAGGGGTTGGGTTGGGAGCAGTTTTGGTTTGAAGAAATAGATTGGGTTACAGGTAAAGAGTTCATGTGAGATGGATGAGTAGGATGGGAAGTGAGGTTGATGGTAAGATGTAGTGGAGTATGTGTGAGAGTTATGACAAGGATTGGGAAAAAGTGTGAGATAGGTAAGAGAAGAGAGAGAGATTAGTAGGGCAAATGAGATTCTAGGGAGAGATGTTATGTAGAGCATTGTAGGAGGGGGGTGAATGTTTGTGGTGATGTAGATCTACAGATGGGTGGGGTTTGGCTTAGGTATGTTGTGATTGGGGAGGTGTTAGGTGGGGAGGAGTCAGGGGATGTATAACAGTACAGGTAGTGGGGGAGGTGGGATTTGGGGGCAGGGTAGGTGAGCCTAGTGAGCCCGAAGGGTGAATGGTGCAGATTACACCTTCCGGGAGGAGCAGCAGTCACCAAACAGAAAACAATCAGTGAGAAGGTTAGCAACTACAGAAATAGGGCAGCCTATTGTTTTGGTTTGACTGTTACCTTTCTGTTTGTTTTCATTATTTGTGCACCAGTGGGAAGCTGCAGTTCACTGAGAAGTAGGAAAATAATGTAGTTATGCCGGGGGTTTTAGAAAGGGACATGTAGTAAGTGCACACTACTGAGGGATGCCCATGGAACAGACAGTAACAGAGTGTAGTCAGACAGAGGTCTTTAGTATTTAAAGATGGTGCCACAGCTCAGGGGAGGAATAAGTAAACTCTCAAGAGGAAGAGGGAGGGAATAGACAGTATTGACAGGGCTGGAAAGCTTACAGGAGAATTATGTTAGGAGACTGAGAGAAGGGGGAGAGGCTATGGACCAGGACTTGGAGTAAGCTGTGAGAAGAGAAAAAACAATCAACCAACTAGCCCAGGTCAGTACCTAAAGGTGTCTGTTTATCTATATGAAATCAAAAGCAGATTTAGTACAGCATCAGGGAAGTAGAATATAAAATAAATGTAAAGCTTTGGGAAACTGTATATATTTGTTACAATAAACGTTAGAATAAAATATAAGAATATAAAATAAATGTGATATACACAATAAATAAAATATAAGAATATAAAATAAATGCAAAACTTAGGAAAAATGTATATATTTGTTACAGTAAATGGGAGGAAAAAGGGGGGGGGTTCCAGTAGTGTGCACAGCAGAAGAATCAGTAGGAGTATCACAGAGAGAAGATTATAATAGACCTACACTGTTCACAGTCTGTTGATAAAAGTAGAACTTGCAGTGGCTTTTCCTAGTTTGTACAGGGTTCCAGTCTCCGTGTTCTTGTATGCAGGCAGTTGCTTCAGGTTTTTTTTTGGACCTTTGAATGTGTTTAAGGGAACTGCTCACAGTCTCTTAGGTTCATAGGTTCATAGGTTCATACTAGGCTATCTGCCCGAGGCCAAGCCTAGCCCATCGCTTTGCCTTTAGTATGGGGAACTATACCCATTATTTTGCTGTGCCTCTGTCGAGCAGTGACACTGAGGTTATCCCTGGGGTATATCTGTGATCTCCCATCCATTGGTCAAGATTTCTCTTGAACAAGGCCAGCGAGGTACTCTGCCTCACATGTACCGGGATTTTGTTCCACAGCATAGGGAGTCTTTGGGTGATGAATCTATCCCTCCAGCACGTCCTATTAATAGCCGTGTCAAGGTATAAATGTAGAACTTGCAGTGGCCTTTACTGGTTTGTATGGGGTTCCGGTCTCCATGCTCTTGTATGTAGGCAGTTGCTTCAGGTTTTTTTTTTTTTTTTGTTGAACCTTTGAATGTGTTTAAGGGAAGATGTGCACAATACTGAGGGATGCCTGTGGGACAAACAGAAACAGGGTGTAGTTAGGCAGAGGTTTTTAGTATTTAAAGATTTGTAGACGGCCATATATGTGGGGTGGGTATCCTGAGTCAGATATGTTGGCCTGTAGCTACCTATAATTTCATAGGGGTCTTGTCAATGATTGAGTGCACTTGGAGTGTCTCGTGTGTGTCAGATTGGTTGACCAGCCTGAAGGTGTGTGTCTGTCTAATATATATTTATATTCCACTTCATTTGTCTTTGCTGTCCACATTTTGGGATCAGGCTGTGTGATAGGATAAGTGATCAGGTAAGGATGTGTTGTTCTCTGCAGCTGTGGCCAGGTTTCTGTGAGTGTGCAAATGTCACCAACTTCCAGGGTTACAAATTCTTGCAATGAGTGCATTTTCTTGTTTAGACACCTCACATTTAGCAGCGTGGTCTTTAATTTGCATTTTGTTGAGTGTTTTATGTTGGCGGTATTGACCCCATGATGTTCCCTAAAAAGGCGCTATGGGGGAGGCAAGGGCCTTTACCAGAGGCCTGAAGGCCAAGTGAGACAGATGCAGGCCATTTGTAGCAAAGCAGCATGGTGCATTAATCATATGTTCCCAGGCTGCCAGGCAGTAGATCACCCCGGGATGACACCAGTATGTAAGCCAATTGTTACTGAAAATCTTTTTCTGGTTGCATCATCATTACAGGTGATGGTATAATGCTGCTTAAGGCTAGGGACATACCTGCATGGGACAGACATTTAGCAAACTAAATCATATCTGCCTTCCTATAGTCCAGGGAAGTACATCTGATGTTATTCAAAATGCCATGGACTAGGCCAGAGTGATAACAGTAACTGTTGTGGAGTGACTTGAGTACATGTGTGATATGGTGGATTCTGACACCTGACAAACAAGTAAGCATGACCTTCTCCTGATCCAGCCTGAGGACAGGCACATCTGTGTGTCTCATGATGGAATCTCCTATGAGTAATATGTTGGGTTTATGGTAAGGCCTTACTGGTTGTGAGACACTGGTGTGTGGACTATACATGTTCTGCAGTGTGTAGGTTTGTGGAGTTCTCATGTGTTTTTGCCTCTGAGGTGTCCTTTGTTTGCGTTTCTGTTTTCTTGAGGAACTCCACTTACATGAGTGTGTATTGTGTAGTTGTGGGTGGTGTTTACTTGTTCTATACACTTCAGGGAACCTATGTTACTGCACAATTTGTTCTGGTGTGCAGATTCTCCATTTGTCTGGCCAGTGGTTCCCCTTCCCCTTCTGTGTGTCTCTTTGTCCTTCTGTAGTCCAGTTGCAGGCTTTGCCCACAGTGGCTGCTGTTATGTATTTATATTCCTGGTGTGAGTGGGTTAGACATCATAACACCACACACAGGGTTATGGACTTCACACCACTGAATGTACCTATTTAGCAGGTTGTCCATCATTGCACCACTTCATCTGCTGTGGTCCTCAGACAGTTTGTGTTGCTATGTTATGAGGCTACATGTTGGCGGTAGCTCTTAACCTGTCACAGACTGACATCTGGACAGGCCCATATATGACAGTCAGACACAGGCCTACACATGGGGACTGGATGTTAATAATGCTCTGCCAAACATAGACAGTTGGGAGACCAGTTGGCTATTTTCTTGCTTTTTCATATGGGTATGATGTCTGCTTCTCCACTGTCTGCCACTGATGTTTTGACATGAACCTTTCTTGTTTTGCAAATAGCTTGGCAGGCAGACACAATGTTAGGACAAGCAGAACAGATATATGAGGCAAACTTGTGGTCCTTCTGTGACAGCCTGTCATTTCTGGAGTATGGATGGTGGCCAGTGACTTGTTGTCAGTGCTGACACAGTAAGGTGGAACCCCTTTATAACCTGCCAATACACTGACTTTCAGGTACCTGCTGTCCTACCAGCCATACCTTTCTCAACCTGTTAGAGGCAGAAATCTGGAAAAAGACATACATAATTGGGGGACAAAGGGCCACAAATAGGGACAAGTTTTAAATATTGCCCTTACAAACATAGATAGTTGATACAATAACAGGTTTTACATTAGCGTGCATTTTTCTAAAGGGTATGAATTCTGAAACTAACATCTATCTTTATTTTCTGACTTTAGTCTGCACTGATTTGCCAGTGATTTGCTAGAAAAACAGAATTTCATGAAAAACAGACCAAAAATATGATGCAAACATCTGAACATTCTGCAAAAATCTGTACAGTTGAGAGGTATGCTAGGCACTGTGTAGGTTACTCTGTGCTGTGTACTGTCAGTATGTGTGGCCTCCTGTCTCTGACTTGTCCAGCTTTCCTGCAGTAATCGATATTGACTTCTGGGCAGTGTGTATAACTCCTACCATAGGTGTAGCTGACATGCAAATAGTTGGCACAGAAAGTCTTGGCACATGGACCCTTTCAACCCCAGTACTGTACCTAAGCCACAACAGCCAAGAATAAGTGCTACCCACTTCCTGACAGTATTGACCACACACATATATATAGCTCACTGACCCCTGCATATTGTGGAAATGCAACAAGTTATCACATTGATTGAGATAGCCCTGGGAATGTATGCTCTGCTGCTATTACCCAGTGAACATAAATGTTACTAAATTTCTATGGGAACATGGTTGTGTTGGGGGTGTACCTGTCTACTGCACACATTTGCACAGACTGTGCATATGTTGGCTTTACATTCTGGTTCTATTTAACATAGTGTTGTGCCTGTCTTGGAGAATACTAACATATCACTACAGACCAAAGGCTGCAATGCAATGGCAGACATTTGAGTTTCAGACTTCTTACCCTTCAGAGACTTGATGCAACTGCAAGACCTGCTGTGATATCAGTGTGTAAGCCTGTCAGAGGAATATTTCATCATTGTCCCTATTTGTGGGCCTTTGCCAGACATTTCTTAATGCTTTTCTACAGCTGACTTTCTGGGAGTGGCTGAGGGGTAAGTGTGGGACCCCCAACATTGACATCCATGCATGTGACCTATGACCCCTCCAGTTTGTTAGTCCCCCACATACACTGCAGTGAGTTTTCACCTAGGGGACTACTGCATACTGTGGGAAGCCAGTATTGGGGGGACATTTCCTGTTGTCCCACATAGCTATCGGTTGTCTGCTGCTATCCCGGTAAGCCACCCCATGCCTTTGCATACTTGCAGTGATACCTTAGATATGCTACCAAAATATACTGCTCCATTCATTTATTGTTAAGAAGATTGACTTACCTTGTGCCTGCAGCAGTTGTAAGGATGGTGTTTGAGGGCTGACTTTGTCAGATGCATGCAGTACACAACCTATACATGGTAAGGTACAGGTAGTGTGATGTGTGTAGCATCCATTTTACTGTGTGTGCAAGTCAGAGAGAGGTGTCAGTCCCTGGGTCCCTAGGGTGTCAGTATATTTGCTATGCATTGCCTCTTTGCCAAGGCCAGGGAATACTGGGCATGCCTACATCTGCCTACAGGGGCAGGCTCAGGGGGTTCCTCCTCCGAGTCCCCCTGTGCCTGTGGGGACCTTGGCAATGGTGGAGGCTGTGTGTTCCTTCCATGTGATGTTTCTGCTGCAGCTGTTTCCAAAGGATCATATTGTGTAGCATGGCAGATACAATGAACATGTGTGCACATGTGGCTGAAGAGTACTGCGGGGCTCCACCAGATATGTCAAGGCAGCAGAAACATGACTTGAGCAGCCAAAACACATGCTCTACAATGTTTCTAGTTTGTGCTGTTTTTCATTATGTAATTCTTCAGTGGGTGTGTGTGTGTGCATTTCTGATGGGTGTCATCATCCACAGTTCAGCATCCTCCATGAGACGGCCATACAGGATGTTCCCCCTGGCAAATGCCTGGTGCTGCTGTGAGGTATGCCAGATGTGGGAGTTGTGATAACTGCCAGGGATGCCAGCACACACAATCATGATAATGCCCTGGGTATCGCACATGACCTGGCATTTGATGGAATGATAGCCCTTGCAGTTGACATACACTCTGCCATCTTCACCGGGTGGTGCCTTGATGTTGATGTGAGATGCTGTCTATGATACCCAGTACCTCTGGGTAGTGTGCTACACAGTGGAAGAGACACATATTGCTGATCCTCTCCTCAGAGGTTGCTGTGGAAATAAATGTGCACACTGGCATGTGGTAGCATGGCATCCAGGAACTGGTGGAGTACCGTTGATGCAGATGACTATGAGACCCCCATGATTTCCCCAGTAGGTCTTTTGGAAAGTACCTGTAGCTAGTATTCTTAAGGCAACACATACCTTGGTTTTGACTGAGATAGGTTCCCCTCTGTTGGCTCTGGGTCTCAGGTGAGGCTGGCAGAGCTCTGTGAGTTGCTTTAGTATGTCCCTGTCCACCCTGTAGCACTCTAGTATTTCCAGCTCATGTAGTGCCAGGAAGGTTACCCTGGGTCTGAACACTCTCCTCCTCCTCGGTCTGGGCCAGTTGTCAGCATCAAGCTCATCACCACCCTTAGTCTGTAGCATGAACAGATGTAGCAAAGCAGCAGCAGCCCCTATCATTTTGTCAGTTAAAATTCCCAACTGTGTACTCCAATGGTGCAGAGTTTGTGGGAAAAAAACAGACTGAAGGGTGTTTGTGCTGCAGATGCTGCCTGTGTGATTGGTTGACTCTGATACATTTCAGCTGCCAGCTATATTATTGATAGCTTTGATTTTACCACTGTGAGTGGCAGAGACCTTATTAATGAATTGTACTTGATTTGCCTTTATTCTGCAATTTCCTCTTTTTTGATAAGATTTCCTCCCCTTTTAAGCCCCACGGCCACCTGTCAGCTCTATGCCTGATGACTTTGAATGGGCCACTGTGAGTGGCAGAGGCCTTATTGATTATTTGTAGTTGATTGCCTTTATTCTGCTATTTCCCTTCTTCCCCCATTTTCTCCTATTTTAAGCCCTGCAGTGTGCCACTCAAACCCGCTGCCAAAATGCAAACACTTCTAAGCAGATCTAACCCCTCCTACATATGAGCATGCTTAGCTCTTCTGAAACCCAGCTAAGCATGGCTAAGCAGCCTCAGACACACCCCTTTGTTTAGCTGTGCTTAGCTGAGCACAAACAGAAGCTGCAGAGCTCAAATGTGCTTACACCAAACATGACACACCCCCTTTTCACGTCAGCTCCTTCTTCTGCTTACACCACCACAGTATAGCTTCTACACAGTTAGGTACCTGTAGACACAGTCTCCCATTTTGCTGTTCAATAAATTTAGCTCATTTACATAACCATACTGGCTTATACTCTAGTTACACCACCACACCCAAGCCTATGTCCTTAGCAACCACTGTTACCTGTCATTGTTATGAGTCTGCATGCTACCCACTATAATGGGAAAATTACTGTTTGACATTTAATTGCCTTCTTCCTATTTTTTTTTATTTTCTGCACAATCATGTTTGCTCACCTCTGCACTCTGCTTAAACAGCCTATATATATATATATATATATATATATATATATATATATATATATATATATATATATATATATATATATATATATATATATAAATAAAACATTTTTGATTTTTACAATTTGTAAATACTTTGGCATGCCAATGACCGCAGTTTTGGCCATTGGCATGCCTAATGAACATAATACATGCTTTATTTTCAGCATGCTACCCACTATAATGGGAAAATTACTGTTTGACATTTAATTGCCTTCTTCCTATTTTTTTTTTATTTTCTGCACAATCATGTTTGCTCACCTCTGCACTCTGCTTAAACAGCCCATATATATATATATATATATATATATATATATATATATATATATATATATATATATATATATATATGGGAACACTACTAAATCTCGAACTTTTGAAATCTCGAATTTCAAAAGATCGAGACCATGTAGCAACGCACATTACGAAGACAAGAAGCGAAATTCAAATTCCCGATGGTAAGGGATTTTGAGTTAGCACTTCTGGTGTTGATTCAGGGAAGTATGTGTGTGTAAGTGTGTTTTGAGGGGCTTTAGTGTGTGTGTGTGTGTGTGTGTGTGTGTGTGTGTGTGTGTGTGTGTGTGTGTGTGTGTGGCTATAATGTGTAGGGGTGAGTTTGCCTTGTGTGTATGTCTGTGCAATCTCGGAGTTGGAATATTATAGTCGGGGGTGTCGGGGGCACAGCTGCTTATCTTTAGTGTAGGGTGGTTTGTTTGGTTATGGGGGGAGGCTGTGTATCTGTTTGTGTGTGTGCTGTATGTATGTAGTACTTTCGCGATTTTGAATTTCGTGCTTTTTAAATGTCGGTAATGTGTGGTTTAGGGATTTTAGTCTCGGTATTGTGGGCTTCGGGATTGTGTAGTTTCGGTATTAAGTAGTGATTCCATATATATATATATATATATATATATATATATATATATATATATATATATATATATATCTATATCTATATATATATATATATATATATATATATATATATATATATATATATATATATATATATATATATATATATATATATATATATATATATATATATATATATATATATATATATATATATATATATATATATATATATAAATAAAACATTTTTGATTTTTACAATTTTTAAATACTTTGGCATGCCAATGACCACAGTTTTGGCCATTGACATGCCTAATGAACATAATACATGCTTTATTTTCAGCTGTCATGCCCCCATTTTTATTTTTACTGAAATGTACATGGTTAGAACCAATATGGATGCCTCTCTGCTTCCTGGACCACTAATTCACCTCATTTGCATAGTTTTCACCAGAAAATGAGGTGATTTGCATTATTCCGTTGTGTCCATGGTGGAATAGTGCAGGGAGGCTCGTGCACACTCCAAGCCTTGTTTAGTGGATTGTACAGGCTCCAAACTCCATGCTCAAGCCATGCCACTATTCTTACATGGAGATTAGCTCCATGTATACTTTATTGAATTCCCCCTCCCTTGTCTTTGTGGTTGAACACCTCTGGTACAACCATATAGTAATGAATCCATGAAAACATTTGGTTGCAATCAAGCCATTAATTGTCACAGCAATATACAGATTTCATATCCAATATTGCTTTCAGAACAATGTGAGAATATACAGCTTTTGATAAAAAGAAACATATAAGTTCTAAATTTATAGCTGAAATATTAAAACTACTTAATGGTTATCTAAACAGGAATCCATTTATTAAGGCATGGTCTTTTTTGTTATATGCTATTACCTGTACCCAGGATTGTATCTACACATTTGATGTGGCCACATTTAAACTCTCAAGGAAAAGAAACTAATTTTTTGGGATCAGTTGTTACATAATGGTAAACATCTAACAATGGAACAAGTTATGTACAATGTGATGAAAGGAGATACTGTCAGCACAGCTAGCTAGAATTTTGTAAATAACTATATGTAATTGGTGAATATCAAAATGATTTATACAAGATGCTTGTGTGACAAATGCATTAGAACTGTATGTAATTTGTATATCAAACTGCTCTGTGCAGATGTTTGTGTTGGAAAGGTATTTGCAAAATGCTTTGTTTAAAATGAATCCACAGTGTGCCCACACTATTGTAACTGTTTAAATGTATACATTTTAACAGTGAAAACTGGACTACAGGAGGTCAACCTTAGTCCAGCAAACTTTAGAAAAATATCTGAAAATAAATTACTTTATATGGTGGTATCTTTCAGGTCTCAATGCAGCAAGAGACATAAAGACTGTACTAGGAAGTTTTCTGTATTGTCTTGGTAAACTAATTGCTAGTCTTAAAAGCATGACAGAATTCAATTGTGTTATGACTTCCATCATCAGTCAAAGATCTGAGCAAAGCCTTCATCTGAATATTTTTACAGGTAGATGCTAAATACTGCTAGCTTCAGCAAATGGGGTTTTGCATGGGAAGTAGAAGTCAGATGACCAGAAATGTCATTCTGCAAGCTATCCCAGCAGTAATATTTTAGATACTTATTTGTGAAGTTTCTTAGTGAGACAGAGAATTCTGCATTATTTCTTGGGTGTGACAACAAGAACCATTCACTACATCTGCTTTGCTCTACTAAGTTATTAGGATATAGTATAATTCACTTAGAGTCAGTCAGGAATATAATGAAGTTTAGTTTAGATATTTTTCTTTGTTTGTCTGAGTCTGTCTAGCAATGTTGTTTTAAATATTTCATGTGATTCTGAACTCCGATGTCACTGTGAATTGATATTTAGTGTTGTCCTGTTCTTTTATTATTTATTGTTTATTATTAAATATATTTAAACCTGTAATCATGGTTGATCTGTATAAAGATATTTAAGTTCTAAGAGTATTTGAATATTTATTTGGTGACACTGTGTGGGCCACTCCTAACAGCCTTACTCTTGGTCAAACTATCATTTGTATTAATAATATTACACAGTAAAATTGGTCACCCTTTGTTAAGGGCCTTAAAGTAGCTGTCAAGGAGTGACTGGTGGCAATTGGAACTACCTTATAGTCTGGGCAGAAGGGTGCATACCTAGTAAACCTGTGCCATCTTTTCCCCGGTGTGTGTATGTGTGTGTAAATCAAACCTCAAAGAGTGTGTGTGTCAGCTACTTGGGCAAGGACACAAAGCACTGGTTGGACAGAAAGGGTGCTGGAGGTCTTGGTTTGGTCACTCAGCTGATATCTCTACTCTATAGCTGTGTCAGTGGGGAGTCTTACTGAGGATTTGGAGAAAGAATGACAAACCAGCCCCAGACTGACTGTGGTCTCTGTGTGCTCTAAAGGGAAATCACACTTTGTACAGAGAGCTGCATCTGAAAATACTGTGTATTTACCTGTCATGTTTTCAGTGAACATCCCCCACTGTTGGCAGTGGTGAGGATTAAGGCTCCTTGATTACTGTTCCAGGGGAGGGTCATCACACACAATTTTGATCTAGATTATAGTATGTTGTTACCAATACAGTACTTAAGGTAATATATTATAAATAAATTAAAATTAATGAGTCCAACCATTAGACAAAAGGCCCCTAAATTTATTGACTATATTGTTTATTTAACAAGTCATGCCATTCAGGGAAAAGGCTACTTATCTAAAACTTATAAAATAGTTAAAAGTATGAAAGTATATCATAAAGAGAATTTTTGGGATTATTACAAATTAATTAATAATAGAGCTCCTGATGAAAAATGAAAAAAGATGGATACTTGTTTCTCCTAGGTATACGTCCTTGTCAAGCCAATAGACATTATTTGCATGGAAATTTCTTCATAGGTCTTTTTTACACCTCATAAGTTAACATTAATGTTTAAACAAGAAATGGATTGTTGGAGGTGTAAACCAGTCTTCATGACTCAGGGCACCCATTCCTCCTCCTACCTGAACCTACTTGACTCCATCAAGGTACCCCCCTAACACCCTGATCCTTGGTGACTTCAACTACCCCACCATTGGCTGGTTGAACTATTCCTGCATTATTGCATTTACCTATTCAACCACAGCCTAAGTACAGGCTTCATCCCAGCAGAGTGGAGAACTGCCACTGTCATCCCCTTGCACAAAGGTGGTGCCACTACTGACCCTGGAAACTATTGCCCCATTAGCTTGATGAGTCTGATCTGTAAAGCCACAGAAAATATTATTATGGATCTCATAAGCAAGGACATAGGCAATCTCCAAGCACGTGCCCCCAACCCAGTTTGGATTTGTCAAGGGCAGATCTTGCCTGTTGAACCAGGTTGACTTCATTGAGACTGTCACCAAGGCCCTGGATGAGGAAAAATCAGTACATAGAGCTTACCTTGTATTGGCCAAGGCCTTTGACACAAGCCCCCTCTCAGGAATCATTAAAAAGCAAACACAACTTGATGTGGATGCTTATCACTTCATGTGGGTGGCCAACTGGCTTACCAATAGGACCCACAAGGTCAAAATAGGTGCCTCTACTCTGAACACAGACCTGTCACTAGTGGTGTTCCCCAGGGATCTGTTCTGGAACCCCTACTGTTTGGAATCTACTTCTCAGCAGTCTAGGCAAAGATAAAAGGCATGTGGCTGACCAAGTCTGTGGATGACTGTAAGTTCTGTGCTGTCATTGACTCCTCAGGTGATGTTAACATACTGCAAGTGGGTATCACAGCAACAAATGACAGGTGCCAAAATCATGGTGTTAAGTTAAATGCAAAAAACTGTATTATCATACCATTTGGCAAAAACATGACACCTACTGATTACCACATCAACGGCAACCCTCTAAGCATGCAACCTGTGGTGAGAGACCTGGATACTCAGGTTGACAACAGTCTCACATTTGGCCATCTTGTAGCAGCAGTGGCCAGAAAAGCCTTTTACTTCGTCCATCTCATAAGTAAGGGGATTGCGTCCAGAAAAAAAGGAGGTTATTACTTCTCTGTATTCCTTCCCCCTCATTAGGCCACTATTTGGGTATAACAGCCCATTTGGTATGTACCTCTTCAAACATCTGTGTCAACTGGAAAGGCCAGAGAAATACCTCACAAACAGAATCCATGGCCTCCAACACCTGTCCTATGTGGACAGGCTCAAAGCACTGTCATTCTACTCGGTATCATACAGATTGCTCAGAGGTGATCTGTGTCTTGCCTACAAAGCAATATCAGACCCTGCCCTACTAGAGATGCTCCATATCTGTATGGCTAACTCCTTGTGCATTACCCACTTGAAAGGCCTAAATCTAATATGTGACATCAACAAAATCTGCTGGATATACAGGCCTGTCTCCCAGAAACTGCCCCATCTCTGGAATAGACTTCCCATACATGTCAAACAGAATACCTCACTGACCCTCTTCAAGTGCAGCCTTGATGAGTGGATGGGAAACCACAGATTAGTCCCAGGGGTTCCACCTGTGTCCCTCACTGACAGGCGAGACAGGTACTCACTGAGGTTTCTTTTTTGGGGATAAACTATTGGTTAGGCTTGCAAGGGCCCCAGGGACATTAGCATAGTAACCTCCTATGATCCTATGATCCTATGATCCTAAAGCAAAATTGAAGGCAAACTGTCAGCACATGCTTTTTGATTGTCAATTGCTTAAAGTATTTTGGGACAAAGTCAACTACTTTTTGCAAACAGTTTTTAATGATAAGCTATTGCATGGAAGATAGTTACAACCAAATGGAAGAGTGAAACATTTCCAACTTTCAAGGACTTCAGAAGCATTGTGTTGACTCTATCTCAGATGGAGTTAAAAAATATCAGGAAAAAAACAGAAAGGATTACATTTTATTATATGTCTTGGCAAAAGGTAGAAATATTGGACAAGAATGACTTGTCTACTGTATGATTTCATATTATACTTTGAATACTTTTTTTATGTGTTTTATTTTTACTCTTTCTAGGCACTATGTAGTTTGTATTGGTTTATTATGTTCCTTTATATTGTTATATGTGTTGTTAACCAATAAGACAGGTTTAATTTCCTATGTAACAATAATTCAGATTCCTGTTCTATGAAAATTCAGCAAAATCATTTCAGTAAATATATATAAGCAATAGTTCTTTCTCAAACCTGGCAAACACAGTAATTATCAGAGTTGCATTATTATTGCACTGCTATATCGTCACAGCTACAAGATACTTTCACAGGGAAAAATGCTGTGGACAAATACAAATCAACATTTATTTATTCAATATGTCACAGCTTCTTTGCATTTGGTACTACTGGGGCATGCAGGGAACAGCATGCGGTTGAGTATCTAAATGTCAAAAATTGCGTAAGAAAAAACAAAAAGATTACATTTCTATGGACATTTGTAAGGTTAAATTAAGGTCAGTTTGGCCTTCAGAAACTGATAAAATTGGCAACATTTCCAAAACAGTTTAAAATGTAGCTATCAGTTTATTCAGCATAAGAAACTGAATAGCCATGAAAGTGTCAACATTTACTGTTGTTAATAACATCCAACCTAAATATATTAAATAATTTGATATAAAACAGATATTTGCTAAAATAAAGCCACATTAAAAATTAAATATGACCAATGAAGATGCAGCCAATTATTTGTTGTTAACAAGAAGAGCACAATGTAAGGCTATTTCAAAGAAATATCCAGATGTAAGTCCCTGAAACTTTCACAAGTATATGATAAGTGCTTTGGAAATGCAGACATTTCTAAACAGGAGACAAAAATAATAAAAAGCAGTCAATTACTGGAGTACAGTCTTATTGAAAATTGCTGACAGGAGTGGAATTAACTTCAAAAAGAAATGCATAGTGCTTCACCTAAAACAAGTCCGCTGCTATAGTGGGAACTATTACGGGAAATATGGAACTAGCTTGTTACAAAGGGCACTTTAGATTTAAGAACAAATACTTGGTTCTGCTTTTAGTCAGACTTACTTCTTGAATCACCTACAAGCTCTTTCCAAAATGTTCTGGCATAGTGGTTTCCCAGTTTCACAGCGACTTCAAATAGCATCATCATTACATGATCATGTTTTATCTTAATTGGAATAGCACTAGCCTTTTCTAATTTTATTTGCTGTCACTTGTAAGTTGTTCTTACATTCATGAAGTTTTTTGAAAAAATACTCTGTAACACATTATTTCAAGAAAGTTGTAAATGATGCTGATTCATGCTACGTACTATTGACAGTAATTTTTCTTGCACTGCATGCAAAAAATATTCCATTACTTTCCGGTTTTATTAAAAAAGGTAAATAATTTCACAGCAGATGCACTAAGGGTTTGAAATTAACTCTGATTTATATATTTTAACTAATTTATTAACAGACTGTAATCCATCTTTCTTCCGTGCAATACGACACAACTAGCATATGAAGAAAAAACATTAGTGTGCGTCCCCACTTAAAGCAAAGCAGCAAAATAAGGAAACATTTATAAATAAACACATAACATTTTGTTATCTAAGCATAAGTGATGTGTGGAGAAAAACATCCTTCGTTTTCAGGCCTGAAGTACTTTAAGTGTCAAATTGGATTTTGTTCGCTTTCCTGTTAAATATTCTTTAGTATTCATATCAGGTCTCATTAGAATAATGTAGCATTTTGGTAAAAATATGCTGGCAAGCATACCTGCACTAGAAGCAATAATAGCAAATATCTCTACTGCTACCATGTATTTGCCCTTAGTACTGAGGTATGCTGGGATAAAGGCTGACCAAACAGTAATAACTATAGTCATGCTGAAGGTAATGAATTTGGCCTCATTAAAACTATCTGGAAGGTGTCTAGACAGAAATGCAACAACCAAACAAACAGTAGCCAGTAATCCCATATATCCCAGCATGCACCAAAATGCAATAGGGGAGCCTACATTACATTCAATTATTATCAGCCCTGGTTGTGACTTAAAATTCTGTACTGGTAATGGAGCATAGCAGGTGACCCATACAACAGATGTAATAATCTGAATAAGTGTGCACAGTAATACTATTTTGTAAGGCAACTGTGGGCCCACCCATCTTCTGAAGTGGCTGTTGGGGCTGCTTGCTCTGAAGGCCACAACAACCAAAATAGTCTTAGCTAAGATGCAGGCAACAGAAAGAACAAAGGCAACACCGAATACCACTTGCTGAAACTGGCAGGTAACTCTATTAGGTTGTCCAATAAATATCAAAGAGCATAGGAAACAGAGGAGCAGAGAATTGAGGAGTATATAACTCAGACTTCTATTATTGGCTTTGACAACAGGAGTGTCCTTAAATTTGATAAATATAACAAACGTAATAATTGTCAGTAGTGAACAGCAAACTGTAGCAGAGAGCAAAGCAGCACCAAGGTTATCCTCGTATGAAAGAAATTCTATTGGCCTCTGGATGCACTTATCCTGTCTTTCATTAGGCCATTCTTCAGATGGACATTTTGTGCAAGTTTTGGAATCTAAAATCAACAACATAGGTTAATATATTCATATCTTTCATAAAAATCATTATACAGATTCCTGAAAGCTTTTGTAAAGTAACCCACTGCTATTTTATAAAGTGAAACAAATATAAACATTCTGATAGCTATAGTATAGTAGAATGAAAATGAAGTCACATTATAATGACTGCTTTTGAAATGTTAAGTATTTCACATTCAGTAGTTCAGCATCCATACCCATTGCCGGTTTATGCAGAGTACTGTTTGACTGACTGATGTCTATAATGCTTTTTTATCTTTCCTTTAAATGTGAGAAGAATATATATATATATATATATATATATATATATATATATATATATATATATATATATATATATATATATATATATATATAGTCTATTATCGGGAAAGTATAGATTAAATGCATAGTGTATTATACTGCAGCAAATAAAATTTGAAGTAATTGATGCCAATAAATCTTAAAAAGCAGCTTAAAATGCTTTACCATGGTATTGTGAGATTATCTTGCCCCTTTATGGGTAAATAAAAGGTCAGCAAAGGCTGCTTCCTTTAAAAAAAAAACAGCTGCAATGAAAATAAACTGCCGACAAATCTTATAGGTTATATTAGAACCAGCAGCATATCACAATGTTGAAACAATTCACAGATGAAATATCAGACCACTGACGATTGAATTACATTTGAAATTACTATGGGTGTGGTTCACAAATATGTGCAGTCCCATACAGGTGCTTTGTGCACTGGTGTTTATATGTGGTGCACACAGTGCAGTAATTCATGATGGAGAACCGGGTCTATATTACATCGTCGAACTACAAAAAGTTTGAACGATGTAATATCGAACCCTAAAGTTCGAAAACTAAAAACAACGAAGACTGAGAACAGTGATTTTATTCCCAAGGAAAACAATCGCTGTTCCCGAACCAAAAAAAAAAAATAATCAAACACTTAAACTAAAGTGGGGGGCTTCACCCCCACACCCCCCACACCCTCACTTAAATATACCAACTCTGAGATCGCACCACAGTGGGGTAAATAGCACTATAAAGGTAAATGGCCCACTGAATTTTTTCCCCTTGGCTTCGCTATTATCGGGTTTCGAACTTTAAAGTTCAGTATTACATCATTCAAACTTTTTACAGTTTGACGATGTGTAATATATTCCCTGGAGAACCGCCCCATGATATGCTATGTGCTTATAGCTACCCAAATAAAGTAAATGTAGGCAAGGACAGCACACGGCAGTCATAGTCCCATAAGGTATGTTCCATTCTTCCATGTAAGCATGCAGTGCGGAACCATCTGACAGGTATACCTGGGGATACCAGTGGTGCTTTGACACAGACCTTTTTTCACCAGTTGTGTTTTTAGGTGTGTAGTCTACTGCATGGAGTGTGGAATCACTCCATGTGTCCACAACTGTTTTCTGCAAGTGTCCAGGTGTTACACAACGTAAGCCTAACCATCTCAAGAACATTGTCACTTCATCGATCATGCCTATGGAGCAACTTACATTTGCTCATAGCTGTTTAGTGCATTCTACTCAGGACTGAAAAATGACTGGTAAAAATATGGATGATATGCATTTTCTCACATGTTAAACATGTGAGGTTGTAGTGTGTGATTTTCAGGAACAGGATATTCATATATCTACAAGGATGTCATAATTTATTTCTGACATTTGGATAAATTATTAGTCAAATGTTGGTGCTCATGCATATATTGCTGTGCAATACACCACCTTACTGGGCTAGTCAGGGCTTCAGATTTAATTTTTTGTGTGATTAGTCCCTACTTTCATCGCATTAAACTTCCATCTCAGATGTCAGCCCATATTCTACTGGTTTGTCCTTTGTGAATTGTGGCAGATGTGTTCTCTGTATGAGTGCATACGTTACATCTTGGGTGTTAAGCACCATATTCCACAATTCATAGGGTTTTGTGAAGTGTGTAGGGCTGCAGTTTGTATTTTGTGTACCAGCCCTATGCATTGCAGGTGATGTCAGGGAATACTGCTGTATAACAAAATAGTAAAAAACAAATTATGAGCATAGTACATTTTAAATAAATAATTTATTTTAGTAAATAATATTTTAAGATGGAGAACACTATAATTTGTCAAGTCAAAGTTTGTTAATGTTTGCCGTGACACATATCTCTAAATTAATTCTTACATTGTGAGTAATTCAACGTATCAGAGGTTGTGTTATCAATTAATGTATTTTATATTATCTCCAATGATGAGGAACCTGTATGTTCTTTCTTTTCTCTTTTCTCCACATCTGTGCAAACTTGGAGGTAGTGTGTTTAGAGATCAGGGAGGTGTGGGTGTATACAGCCCTGATATTGGGGAATAAAATGGCTTCAGCTCCCTACAAAGTCATTGTTTAATGAGTTTTTTTTTCGGATGTCATGCCGTGTGTACTAGGCTAATGGCCCTGGAGCCTTTACAAGCCTAGCCCATAGGATTACCCTGGTATCATGCCACCCGACCTTAGTTTCAAGTGCCTCTGTTGAGTAGAGCCAATGGAGTGATCCCCGGGGTGAATTTTCTATTTCCCATCCACTCATCAAGATTTCTCTTGAAGAGGGCCAGTGAGGTGCTCTGTTTGACATGTATGAGAAGTCTACTTCATAGCATGGGCAGTCTCTGGATTATGAACCTGTCCCTCCAGCACATTCTGTTGATTGTGGTAATGAGGTTGAGGTCTCTGGAGCATGTGGTGTGGAGGGATTGGATTTCTTTAGATGTAGCATTTCTAACAGAGCTGGGTCAGACATGGCTTTGTAAGTCAAGCAGAGATCGCCTCTAAGTAGGTGATATGAGACAGAGAATAGTTGGAGTTTTTTGAGTCTGTCCATATAGGACAAGTATTTAAGGCCTAGCATCCTCTTTGTGAGGTACTTTTGTGGCCTCTCCACTTGTTCCAGGTGTCTAGTGAGGTACATGCCAAATGGGGCATTATACTCAATGATTGGCCTAATGAGGGAAGAGTAGTGGGAGACAATGACCTCTTTCTTCCTGGATGTAAAACCCTTAGTAATAAGATGTGCCACATAGAAGGACTTTCTGACCACAGTGGCAACATGGTGGTGAAAAGAGAGGTTGCTGTCAACCTGTTTTCCCAGATCTCTTATAACACCTTCTATGTTCAGTGTACTACCATTGATGTGGTAATTCATTGGAACCAGGTTTTTCCCAATGGGGATGACAACACATTTTTTGGCATTGAGCTTAAGGCCATGGTTCTGACACCAGACATTGGTCTCAGTGAGGCCTTTCTGTAGGATGTCAACATCACTTAGTTGAGTTAATAATGACTCCCAACTTGCAATCCTCTCTGAACTTTGTCAGCCAGAGTCCCTTCATGTTGGCCTGGACTTCTGATAAGTAGATACCAAACAGGAGAGGACCCAGGACTGATCCCTGTGGGACTCCACTCATGACTGGTCAGCAGTCTGACTTGGAGTCAGCTACTTTCACACTGTGGGTTCTATCTGTGAGCCAGTTTGCAACCCACTTAGTGATATAGGGGTTGATGCCTAGCTTAGTGAGTTTTTCTGTGATTCCTGAGTGAAGAATGGTATGAAAGGCCTTGGCCAGATCAAGGTAGGCTGTATGAACCACCTTGCCTTCATCCACAGCCCTGGTGACTGACTCAAAAAAGTCAACCAAGTTGCTTAGGCATGATCTACCCTTCACAAAAGTTGTTTGGAGATTCCCTATATCCTTGTTTATTAGGTCCACAATGATGCATTCCATAGCTTTGCATATCAGACTTGTCAGGCTAATGGGGCAATAGCTCCCATGGTCTGTAGTTGCTCCTCCTTTGTGGAGAGGGATGACTATAGCAGTGTGCCATTTGGGAGGGATAAAGCCTGAGGAGAGGTTGTGATTAAACAGGGCACACAGTTGAGGTGCCAGTTCACTCTGTAGTTCATGTAGAACACAGCCAGGGATATTGTCAGGTCCCATTGAAGCTGTATTCTTGCCCTTAGACAGTGCTGTTTTAACCTGTGCAGCAGTAATACTGGGTGCCTGGCAATCTACTTGTTTAATCACTGACACAACTTCCTGAACATAAATTTGCAATATAGAATTCCATTTGTCATGTACACTCAACATATTATGCATAAAGATGCTGATAACTGCATCTAAGAACACCAAATGAATACTATTAATGATAAATAAAATGCACAAATGAATTATGCATGCAGTGCATAGGAGGGGTTGCTACACATACCTACTCTACAAGAGATGAACACATGCACATGAAAGTGTAATGCACAGCACTACAATCAGTACACATAGAGGTGTATTTTATAAAGTTATGAATTTGCTATGACAGACCATATGCTGTGAGGAGAGCAGTTAACTAAGGAAGACCTGCGCAGGTAGGGTATGTGGTGTAGGTACTGTAATCTCCATAACAAAATGTGTGAATTTAGCACAGGTACAGAACATTTAATGTGCTATTCATAGCTCATACTGCACTAACTGATATTATGTTTTCCTTATCTGACTTTATGCCTTTTCTAGTTTAAAATCAGGTATCACAATAATGTGCAGCAGTGACATGAAAATAAAGAAAGAGTCATAAGCAAAAACACATTGTGTATTTGTATATTTATGTCATCTTCCTGTATAATGTCAGCTACATCAATCTATTTCATTTTAACATACTTTCATATAGTCTACTTTCTACTGACATAGTGAATGTATAAACATATTACCATTAAGAATTCCTTTATAATTGAATATTCAGAATGTTACAGGGTCGTATGCTAACTTGATTTGCTACGAGAAAGTTTACTATAACATACTGCACATGGTTTTCTAACGAAATGCTGCCACAATTTCTATATAAAATCTCAAAATGTCAAACAAAATCCATTCAGAACATTGAATGATAATGTCAACACTCTGCATATTAATCAGGTGAAAATGTTGAATCTGCTGAAAGAAGCCCCCCTCCAGCCCTCTGTGTGGGGCAACCTCCTGCAAAAATGTGATGTGAAGTGTAGGACTTACACTTACCTAAGCTTCTCTATGGACATCACATTAAATATTCAGTGAAAATATCGAATCTACTGAATTCCTTTAGCAGATTTGACATTTTCATCTCATTAATATGCAGTGTCAACATTACCATTTGATGTTCCGCACATTTTTTGTTTGAAATTTTGAGATTTTGATAGCAAACCTATATCAATATGTAGATATATAAATATATCTGTGTGTATACCAACTCTAATATCACCATACTTCAGACAAAAGGGAATATTCTAAGAAATGGCAGTCCTGAATGTTGTTGTTGTATCTTTCAGCTTTTCCCGGTTAGGGGTCGCCACAGCGGAACTCCAGTTCGCTAATGATTTGCAGTAGAATTGTATGTACCGAGTTGCCAGGTCTGATGTACAACCTTCAACTAAGGTATGCCCATTCACACATGTCTCCACACAGAAGACGCTTTAGCTGAGAATCGAACAGGATAACATCTTACTGTGAAGTGACAATGCTACCGCAGCACCACCACCACAGCTTAGAAATGGCAGTCCTGAATGTAGAAAATGTAAATCTGGATTTTGGTCATTCGGTCTACACCATTCTGTGATTCAGCATTCTGAATCCTGACATTTAGTTTGCTATTTTTTTGTGAATCATGAGGAATTAGAATCTGTCTAGTTGTCCATCTTTGTTTTGATAATCTGGAATTTCATTTGTTACAGATTGCTCTCCCCTCTTGCACCTGTTTAGTTAAAAATGGCTTGATTGTTTAAAGCCACAGCCAAGCAGAATAAGGAGTCTGGGAATCTCCAATGACATGGTTTAATAAATATTAGAGAATGAGCAAACTGTACATCAATACCCTGACTGGAGAAAGAGCATTCTCCAGCAGGGTATTAATGTGCAAGTAATGTCCACTGAGAAGAGCTGCTGTGGAGCTTGGACTGAGGAAATGGATCAGTCGCCATTATTTTATGCTCAGCAAGCAGAATTTTTGCTGTTTAGCAAGTGTAAAATATAAAAAAGAAGACAAAAAGGTGTGTGTGTGTGTGTGTGTGTGTGTGTGTGTGTGTGTGTGTGTGTGTGTGTGTGTGTGTGTGTGTGTGTGTGTGTGTGTGTGTGTGTGTGTACATGCATCAGTGAGAGTGAGCAAGCCATTATTTTACACTCGCTAAGCAATGCTTTTGCTGTTTAGTGAGTGTAAAATAAAAAGAGAAAGAAAAAGAAAATGCAGCATGTGTGTGAGTGTATGCATGTGTGTAAGAGAGAGAGAAAGAAAGAGAGAGCTGGATGGGAGAAAGAGAGAGAGAGAGAGATGGATGGAGAGAGTGAGTGAGAAAGCAAGAGTGCATGTATGTAAGCAGAAGAGACTGCTTGTGAGAGAGAGTTTGACCGAATGTGTGCATGAAAGCAGCTGGAGACTGAGAAACTGAGAAAGAGGATGAGACAGATCTTGGGTGAGCGAATGTGTGTATCAAAGCAGAGGAGACTGTGTGCACATATGTGTGTGAATGCAGAAGAGACTGTGTATGTGTGTATGAGAGAGAGAATGGGCTGCATGTACTTGCTTATGATTTTTAAGCACTATATTATTTTTTATATATATTTAATGTAAATGCTTCCTCCAACACCATTAACATATATTACAGCAAGCTTGAAACAGTAGGCGGAGGAACTATTTTACAGTAAAAATATATTAAAAAAATGATATAGTACTTAAAATAAACAACCAAATAAAACACAACGGCCGGGATTCACTAATCCTCTGTGTAAGACTAAGTCTTACACGGACACTGCAGTGTAAGGGTATGATGTCAGCACGTCATGCATATTCATGAGGGCGCACTGACTCAACTCTAAGGCTTACATGGACCGTGCACAAGTGCAGGGGGCATGTCAGACTGTCGAGCAGTCCAAATATCCATGCCCCTGCAAGTGCATAAACAGCAAATGTCAAAAGAAGTGAGCGAGCCTGCTCAAATGTCCACAAACCCAACACTACACTCCCCCAAATTATAAATCCCAGTACAAGTTAAAAATGTAAAGGTTTCCTTTTTATTTATTATTCCCGACATAGCTGCTCGTATTTGTGTGTGTATGCGTGGGTTTGCCCATTGCTTAGCTACAGTTAGAAGTGAAGACATCAAAGAGGATAATAAACTATTGATATGCAAATTAAGGGAAATAGCAGTAGCGTAGTGGTAGAGCCCTCGCATAAAGAGTATGCATTCCGGGTTCGAGTCCCGCCACTCCACTACCTATTTTCTGTAGGAAATGTGTGCATAAAAAAATTCCCGACATCTACCTTTTAAATCCCGGTAAAATGCATTGAAATGGCCTATGTGTTAGTGAATAATATTTTTATATATAAATAAGAAGGTGGAATAGTCATGCATACTGATAAATGCATATTTAACGTATCTTAAGCAATGTGAAGCACTGCTAAGCAAAGTCCACTAGTATCAAGCACAGTGAAGTATAATTGCTCATAGCTTAGCAGTGCTTTAACTAGCACAATAGTTTTGCGTGGACTTGCGCATCGTGCCAACTAGCGCAAACAAAACATGTTTGTGTGGAGCTGCACACCGTGCCAACTGGGGCAACGTTGGGCAACGTCGGGCAGCATAGGGCAACTGCTCATAGCTTAGCACTGCTTTAACTAGCACAATAGGACTGCGCAGAGCTGTGCATCGCACCAACTAGGGCAACACTGGGCAACATCGGGCAGCGTAGAGCAACGTCGAGCAACGTTGGGCAAAGCTGAGCAAAGTCAGCTAAACACAGCCACACCTCCTATCCGGTCTGGCCAGTAGTAAAATAAAAAGCAATGACAGGCCACGAACCTGGGATACTGTGCACCATAATCACAGTACTAAACCACTAAGCCATGACAGCTTTAAATATGCATGCATTTCCAACACACTTAAACATGACAATGGAAGTTTACCAATTGCTAAGCAGGTGTTTTCTTAGCTGAGATTTTTCAAAACTGGCCAATCACAAATAAGTGCAGGAAATGAGGCATATTTAAGCTCCATGGGCGGGAATAACTGCCATAACTGGTTGTAGCTCCCATCTGCAGACAGTATGGCCAGTGCTGGAGAGGGCTTTCATTTTCGAGCACAACAGTGGGGCATTGAGGAGTCAAAATATATGGTTTGGCTCCTCGTCCATCATCATGATGCAAGACTCCTGCAGGGCCAATTCCAGGGCATGGAGTACAAAGCGGAAGCCTGGAACTGGTTAGCACATGATCTCACCAGTGCCACAGGCATCCCTCGGACTGGTGAGCAGGTCAGACACCACCATGCAAACCTGTAGAGATGCAAGGAGGACCAACTGAACCACTGGATACAGGAGGCCCGTGGAATGCCAAATGCCCCACTACTGAGTATGTAGCCATGAAATGAAGTATGTAAGAATTGTTATTGTAGTCTATATTATGGATAGGTATGTCTCAATATCCCTTCATTTACATCATAGCTGCAGGTGTCCATGCTGCGAATCAGCAAGCCTATGCAGATAGGCTGCTAAGGCTGCACCACCAGGCAGGTTAGTAAATATTCTGCATGTGTGGTCATATAAAAGAAGTAAGAGAGCCTGAGAAAGAGTGTTGTAACCCATTATTAAAGGTATAAAAAGTGTGGAATAACTTCTCTGCATGTACTGTCATATAAAATAAGTAAGACAGCGCACAAAGGTGTTGTAACCCATTAATAAAGGCATAAAAAGTGTGTAATAACTTCTATGCATGTACTATTATATAAAATAAGTGAGACAGTGTGAAAAGGTGTTGTAACCCATTAATAAAGGTATAAAAAGTATTGAATAAAAGACCTCTGCATGCACTGATATATCAAATAATTGAGAGAGCCACTAGAAAAGTGTGTAATGTTATTAATAAAGGTATAATTCCTGGAGTGTGTCTGTGTCACTTTCTTTGATATGTTGTTGTACCCTTGCATAATAGAAATAGTACTGTTGTATTAAGTGCAGTCAACCCACACATGGGTAGGCCGATATAAAGTGGATGAAGGGAGTGCCAGTAGTTGTTAAGCATATATAGAGTCCTCAACTGTCGGTTAATGGCCGGCATGTACAAGTTAATCTTGCACATGAGTAGCTTGTTAATGTGTTCCCCAGAAATGTCAGTATGCTGCTAGAAATGTAGGGGACTGTTAACATATACCTGATAATGTCATCTGAACACATCCAGATATGTAGATACATAAATATAAATGAAAAATATAAATATGTAGCAGTAACATCTGCATCCAGGATAGTTTGTATGTCAGATACAGGTTAGGTATATCAAGAACTAGCAAAACCCATTACACAATTTAACGGACATTGCCTAGTGTAATATTACATGCAGGGGATATTTAACTGCAGTCAGTAGGAATGTAGTGTAAACTATAAGTATAGATAAGTTGTTAATGGAGGTATCTTTTTACACCTTACTGTATGTGCATAAACAATGCAATTCCACACCTCAATGGGTATGTCTAATCTCATAACATTTGTTGGGACACATGTCCTATTGTTATATAAATATCTGCATTTACTTCCATGCATGTGCCCTGTTCACATACCACAGTCTTGGTGGCCTGTTGCCACCAATCAATCCTGCATGCTGTTGGAATGTCCACTGTTGTTCTATATATGCATGTGTTATGCTTGCTGTTCAACTGTTGGAACTCTGGCATGTTGGGTTAATGGGAATACTACTGTATGCTGTTACAACTAAACTGGAATGCTGTTGGCTATTACTAACCCATATTGTCATTAAATCCTCCTAAATATAGAATGTATGGGAAGGCCGGTCCCAGTGGACCCACATGTCCCACCTCAGCTGGTGATGGCACCTGGCAGCAGCAGTTCCGGTGTCCAGCCTGGGACCCCCCTCCTCCACTGGTCCTGGGCCACCTTCGGGTGGAAGCACTGCAGGGGATGGGTCTCATCCCCCCTGTGCAAGCGTGGACAGAGGAGGGCCACCTCTCACCCTCCGAACTGTCTGGGCTGTGGTGTGTAGGGAGATCCAGTGTTCAGTGGCTGATGTTCTACGCCAGCTCGAGGCAAGAGTGGCATGATCATGGGAGAGCATGACTCTCCTACACAGCCCCCAGCACAGCCACCCGCTGGGCTGTGAAGGTGCAGTGGTAACTGCCCATGGGTGGGGATCTCAGTTCCACTGTTGCCATCTGTGGGCTTGCGATTTCCAAACACCCTTCCCCGTCAATGGTGTTCACCCACCCCATGTGTCATACTCCACCCCTGTATGCATCTTGTTTGTCTTGTCTGTTTACCTCCCCAACCTACCTCCCAAAATATGCCTACTTCCCCTACCCCACATTCCACTCTCACCAGAAAAAAAAAATGGGCAATCTGCACCCAAAAAAAATTACGCCCCAAACATAGCTGCCCAATTCACACACATGTCCGCTGGACACAAACAGAAATCTAATTGGCAGTACAACATACTTTGTTGTCCTCACCCCTCTCTCAGGGGTGGAAGGTTTCCATTCAAATTACTAGTATATGCACAGCTGTTGCTGTTAAAGAAATGGGCAGCTATGGAACTTCCCTACACCTGTCCTGCACATCCCGAGCTGTTTTTCCCTACTGTCTTTCCCTCTTTGTGCCCTTTTTTTCACCACTTTCCTATCTCCCCATTTTCTTTTCTTTCAAAGAAATGAGTGTGGGGGTTAGCGGGAGTAAGCACTTTTAAGCAGTAGTTAGCGGGTTTGCACAAGTGTGCACTTAACTACGTTTGTGTGCGCTTAGCTAAGCTTGTGTGTGCTTAGCTAAGCATCGAGCAAACCTGCGCAAACCCGCTTACAACTGCTTAAAAGTGCCTTAGTCACTCTGTATGTCAGGGCCCTTGTTCTACTCAGCAGCAAAATAAAATGCCTCTGTCAGTTTCGAACCCCAGACCTTGTACACACTAGACTGCATAAGTTACCACTGAGCCATGGTAAACATACAACAACTTGGTGCTGAAACCAATATAGCATGAATCAGAATGAGTGAATTTATTTAAAGGCCAAATAGGAATGCCATAACACAAATCCTGTTTTGTGGATCTTTACCAGCAGTTCTTGTGGAATTGCATTACATGACATTGAAAAGAGAACCAGCCATTCTAGCAGGAAATAATGTTACAGCAGCACTTTACAACCCCCCCACACAGTATTATAGCAGGACAAACACTAGCATACCTGACTAGGGTAGAGGCCATACTCCCCAATTGTGACAAAATGTAAGAGTTAGACACCACTTCTACTTCAGGAAATGTGTATTAATCCATATGATCTGGTTCTCTCAAAGTCTCAACCTAATCTTACTAATATTGTAAAGGTGTACCTCACTTCGACCCACTTTACCATGAGTATGTTCAAATATGTACCTAAGTGTTTGAGAGGCCTGGCAGAGGCAGAAACACACAGGCATATCAGCTATTCTGCTGTTACACACTGTGCAAATAGCTTTGGAAGGAGTTCCAGAAGCATACCAATATGTAGGAGTGCAACACTGAAATACCAAGGGATGTAGCCATGTACTGGTAGCAACCAACTGTGACAATGCCATTGTTCCAGTGCTGAAAAGACAGGTGTGGTACACAAAGAATAACAGGCTAACCTCGGGCTACCATCCGGATAGGTCCACAGTTGGGAGATACGCAGACAGACTACTTGCCCTGGTAAACTTACAGGTACACAGCAACCCTTTAAGTCCAGCAAGATAAAGTTCACACATTAAGACATAATGCCCTCTGTCCTACTGCACCCCTACCCAAATGTGCAATAAACCTGTGTGTTCAGGGTCTACCAAGGATGTAGGTAGGCATACTCAGTATAGACATTTATACAGTTTTCTTGAGCAGCCTGTGCTAATGTCAACAGTAAAAAAGCACAAACTGTTCAAAAGTGAGTGAATAAATATTTACAGTATAGCAGTTCACAAACAGTTCATGTGCCAAATGAATACATCTCAATAACTACTTTTGTATGGCAGTAAATTGTATTAGTAGAAAAGAAACTACATACTCCCATGTATCTTGTGTTAGTATATGTAGGGGTGAGTACAATTCTACACTGACAACTGTGCAGTGGAAGTGGCAACATTCAGGTCTGAGTACAACAATTATATCACTGGCTAAACCCTTAGCTTTAGATATAAGAACTATACCAACCTTCTGACTTACACAACAGTCTCCACAGCAAACAAGCATGGGCCCCACTCTGGAAAGCTGAAAGGGCTACGCATACCCGACATAGCAATTTAAGGCATTGGGTTGTTATGACAGTGAGTACTGCAATCACCATACAGCAGGCTGCATGCAATTACCAAATGGTGGCCACCAATTGGTGCAGAGGCCATCACATGCACATGTGCAGATACCTATAAAAGCATGCTGTACCTGCTGGCCACACATGCAATCATCCCATTGCAGACGGTGAGAGAGAGAGAGACACACACAGAGACAGAAAGAGTGAAAGAGAGAGACTCACACCCCCAACCACACCAGTGGAAAAAAATATATATATACTAATAAAAAATAAATAAATAAATAAAAAAAATTGTACATTCAGCCAAAGAAACAGCTGAGTGAACAATACGAAGGCATACAAAGGAAAGGTATGTAACAGATATGTATTTACTGGCATATAGTAGATGTATTTGAAGACCACTCTACATACTTTGAAACATCAATATGTGGCAGCAGTACGTATCTATGCACAGATGCCCTGCATAACTACTGCCATAGACATATCAGTGTGTAGCTGTGTGCAGTGGAACATAACTGTGATATATGTAGCTCAGCATTAAATGTCAAACATCTGAACCATGTTATCTGTGTTCTGTACAGTAGTGTGGACAATGTCTGTTTGGGGGAGTAGTGCATTTAGCTATATAGCCATGGATGTGACAGAGTAAAAAATGCATGATAGTCATATCAATGTGTAGCTTAGCATTGGCAACAGCTGTACCAGGCTAGTATGGTAATTAAGCATTTGCAGCTATATATACACCCTCTAATATTACTGTGTGCTCACATGTGACACCTGTTCATGTTGCAGCAAGGCACAACAGGTCAGCCGTGAAGTACATGAACTAACAACAGTGTGGTCCTTGTGTGTGTATCATACACCAACTGCCAGCAATCGCAATACTGAGAAACTCAAATCCAAAGTAAATATAAAATATTTATTGAGTAACTATTTTAAATTTCCTTATTCAAACCGGTTTCGGCTAACCAGCCTTCATTAGTGAACAGAATTTTCCATCCACTGTAAATGGTGAATATACATGCAAAGCCCCAACCAATGAAAAAAATGGTATGATCCAACCAAATAATTAAAGCAACCAAGTTAGCAATGGGCATCCAAGTTAACATCAAAAACTAAATAATAATGTATAAAGTATAATAAAACATTGCCTTAAAAATACATAAATATAAATTAATGTAAATATAAAGAAGTATTATCTCCAAGTACATTATAGCCTATATTTTAACACATAAAGGCATATATTAAGTGCCACACATAGAAAATCCCAAGCACATCCTATATATATTATGATATAGAAATCAAGTATGTTATATCAAGAGACAGTTATATACATACAAAAGTGTATTAGACTTGTAGTAACACAATGTCTAAAAAATACATAAGTCTCATAGTGTTCCTT
>NC_056744.1:1483505539-1483563039 GCF_019279795.1 Protopterus annectens | reverse complement strand
ACTCTAGCTCAATGTTGACACTGCATTGGCATCCCTCCTTGCAAAAACTCAGTGCCCATTAACTACCACATAGGTGGTAGTCTACTTAACATTGAAGGTGTAATAAGAGACCATGGGACACAGGTCGACAGTAGTCTCCCCTTTGATTATCACAGCGCCACACTAGTCATGTAACCTGTCTATGTGGCACGCATAATCACAAAAGGTGTGTCATCCAGGGAAGTATAGGTCAGTGTTCCCCCCTACTCCACACACAGAAAGCCCATTATAGAGTACAATGCCCCATGTGGTATGTACCTCACAAGACATCTACAGTAACTGGAAAGGACACAGACATACCTCACAAAGAGTAATACTGGCCTCAAACAGATGCCCTATGCAGACCGTCCCACAAAACTACAGCTAGACTGTGTCACATACCGTCTGCCCAAAGGTGACCTCTGCCTAACATGCAAAGCTATGTGAAACCCAGAGCTGTTGGACATGCTCCACGTAATCAGATCACAATCCCTACAAGCAACATGCTGTAGGGACGTAAAGCATGTCACCTCAATAAGCAGCACATGCTGGACGGATAGATCCCTATCTCAGAGACATCCCATACCCTGGCACAAAACACCTATCAATAGCAAATGAAGCTCCTAATTAGCAGTCATCATATATAAACCTGATGATTGTGTGTGAGATAGTAAATACACCCCGAGAATCACCTCTGTGGTTCTGCTTGACAGGGCCATGTGAAACGAAATCACCCGTATGTCAAAGGCCAGGGTAGCATATGGCTAGGCATCTATAGGTCCTAGGGCCAATAGCCTATAACCTACCTATGAACCGATACACACCCACATGTACCTGTTGCAATAATTGCTTTGTGAGGTTGACTGAGTGTGATGGTGAATGTGTTGGTGAATGTGTCTGAGTTCTGTATATGTGTGATAGCTAAGTGGGAAACTGTTTCTGTCATGGTATGTAGTGTCCTAGCTGTGATCCCAGCAAATGATGTGTATGCTATTGCTAGGCACAAAAAGCAGTATGCCAGACGGTCTGATGTAGTGTGTTGGTGTCGACTGGGGTGTCCGATTTTAGACCACAGCAGTACATGCAGTACTGCTGGTGAACCCAACCCCTGAATGAACTGTAGTACTACCTGAAGCTGTATGCCTAAACAGCACAATAAGATGTATGTACACCTGTCCTGGAACCACTGTTTTGTTTGTTCCCTGTAGTCCTCCAGATGACATACCTCAGGCATAAGGTCTTGTAACTACTGGCACACAATACTGTATGGTACACAGGTAAAGGTCATGTGTGTTGCCATATCTTTGTGTCTGGTATGTATGTCTGATGTGTGTGTGTGTGTGTGTGTGTGTGTGTGTGTGTGTGTGTGTGTGTGTGTGTGTGTGTGGCTGTACCATGGCCACAGTCATATGTGTGTTACAGGATATAGGTGTGTATCTAAAAACATGTATAGTGTAGTACAGCAGTATGCCACCCATATTGACAAATGAGCACATATGTTAGGCAGGGGTTTGCCATCAATGACTAGTGTGGTATGTTGGTAATACTGTGACTGGACCCTACAATCATTGCAATGGATTACATGTTACGTTAGGCATTAGCATGATATATAACCCCTGTGGATAGGTGGTGCATTGTGTCACATACAGTGTGCCATATACTGTTGTATAGTCTTACATACTGGTTTATCTTTGTTGCTGTGCAGAACATGGTTTGATATATGGAGTGTGCCAGGCAGTGTCAGGCAGTTGTGGGTTGAACACTGATATGTGGTATTTAAAGTTTGTATCCTTTGACAGACAATAGGTTGCTATATATGGCAGTTAAATGATATCCGTACTTTAGAATATTAAGTGTGCCACTTGACTTGCTCACACATATTGTTTCTTTGTCTTCCAGGGTAATGGCCCACCATCGTAATCCCTCATACAGCACAGCAGAGGATGAAGTGACAACGGACACCATGGTTCAGCACTACACCATGCTGTTCTCAAGAACCAGCCAGGGCCAGCATGAGCGGACTGCACTGTGGCAAGAACTTGTCCATAGGGTAAATGACATAGGCATGCATAACCAGACATATGAGCAGGTACACCATCACTGCAGTGATTTAATTATACATGTCCAGCAGCATGCATCTGATATCCATAGACAACAGCTTGCCACAGGTGGTGGGGTAGCCATCCACCCCCCTCTCACCAGAGTAGAGGAACTGCTCCTGAGCCAGGTGGCTCCTGGCCAACAACAACAGCAACAACAACAACAACTGACATGCATCGTCATGGAGACCGGAGCCACCCTGCAAGTTGACATGGAGCGTGCAGGTAACATGGCATAGCTGTAGACTACTGTTACCTCTATTGGTAGATCATGCTTATGTGCGATGTGCAGTGTGTAGTTACAAGATGTGGTGCCTAAAGTTGTGCAATAATAATATTATGGAATGTAATATGCAGGCCTGTGACTGTCAACAGTCGTACAACTGTAAGATTGCAAACACACAGTAGCAATGCCACAGTTGTTGCCACTGACAAACTGTCTCATACCCTTGTAGGTCCCTCTGGTGTGACAGCAAGGCAGCAGACCCATGCTGGTGAGTGTGTTCTACATTTATTATTGCTAAATAAATGTGCATGTCATGGGTGAAGTGTAGGCCATGCACACATCACACACCAGCGCATAATGCATGCTATGCATGTTTGCTGTGAGACTATGCACATTTCAGTAATGTGAGTAGCTGACTCAAACACATGCAATACACAGAGCATCCCACACAATTGTGGCAACACTGTAGTGGACATTGGATAGGCACAGTCGATACACATGCACACAACACACACAACTGTGTCATATGCAGTACATGTTAACATGCTACACATGGCATATTCATACACACTCTGTAAGGTCACACTTCAGTATCCACACAGCACATATAACATACCTGAGGGGTAGAGTCCTGTCATGTGGCTGTGCAACACTCTTCAACACATAACACATTCATCTTAGGTAATGCCCCCTACTGTGCACCTTATGAACCCATGTAACAACTGTGCGTGAAATGGTGAATGTAGCCATGGTACTGCAGTTCAGGTACAGCATGCTATGTGCCGGTCTGGCACACATTAGTAGCCTTGAGTGACCACATGATGCTGCATGATGATGTCACATCGTACTACACCACATCCAGTTACAGTGGCCACAGTACTACACATATCATTAATTGCTATGCACCTCAATGTTGTGTGTGTGCAAACATATGCACCGATACACAATCTGCATAGCAATCACCATTTGTACAAAGTGACACACATGTCTTGTAACACTATTGAGTGTATAGGTCACATGACACACACATTGTGTATGGGTGAGGCTTAATGTTGCAGTTGTGTGGTAGCATGCCATGTCATGCTTGGCACTAGCATGTCCACAATATGTCCTACACTCTCCATAACCATTGTACAATGTCTATGTTGAGCAATAGTATTCCATCAGGTATACATGCACCACTCATCCTGTGTGTATACATAGCATGCATGTGCTAAACCTGTGTCCACAATTGCCTGCTAAAGACACAGATGCTCTAATCAGAAATGGATATCTATGTGACACACTGATACACATCCAGCTATGGTATGTATACCTGTGAGTGATGGTGCACAGGACATTGCAGAGATGTTAATACTCGCACAGCAGTGTTGTGTCCATGTACACATTGCATTCCAGGGTGAGGCCAATCACTGAACAAAACACACATGCATCAAAGCCATGTATACTGTTATTAGCAAGGGCTGTCTACACTCACACTGCATGCTGTTGAGCAACACACATCATGCATACTGTCATGTTTGATATAAATGTTTGGCTTGTGATACTGTATCCCACCATCACATGCTATTGAGTATGTTCTGGATTGCTGGTGGTGTGTGTGTCTGTTGTTGTGAGGAGTGTATATGTGTTCATGTGTGCATGTGTTCATGTGTGCATGTGTTCATGTGTTCATGTGTGCATGTGTTCATGTGTGCATGTGTGCATGTGTGCATGTGTGCATGTGTTCATGTGTTCATGTGTGCATGTGTGCAAGTATGCAGACATCATGCACAGGCCGTAAAGTGTGTTTCCTGTCTTCCTGTCACAGGTGCTGACTTTGGGCTGGTTCAATGCAGGGGACAAACCAATGTAACTGAGCAAAATAGTGATGATGATAATGATGATGATAGGTGTGTTGAGGCACAGGCATGTTTGCCAGGGTCTGTCGTTGGGCTGCCAATCGACAGTACACAAGTGTCCACACCATCCATGCACACAGTCATATTGCCAATACATCCATCACCAATGCCCTTAGCTGAGGGACAGCATACAGCAAGCATTGGCCAGGACAGTGTGGTATCCATGGCACATGCATCCCAACTCAGCAGCCATACCCAGATGTCTGGAAGGATACCACATAGGGAGATGTCCAGGGGTTCTCAACAGAGCACTGCTGCTCATCATGCCACTGGCAGACATGCCACAGGTCTGACAATGTCATGCATGTTCCAGGCTGTCATGGAGGCACAGGCACATATGGAATGGTACACCAGACAGGGACTAAGGGCACAGAGGGCACATAACACTGCTTTAACTGACAGTATCCATGACCTAGCAAGTGCCATCCATAATTACACTGAGGTCATGGATAGACATTGGGGTGAGACATTAGATGTCCTCCACAATGACATGTCCATGTGTCAGGACAGTGCAGGATGGGTGAGATGTCGATGTGGATGTATGTCAGCAACATCAGCAGCTGGAAGTCCCTGTGGACATCCCTCAAGTCACAGCCACTCCCATAGTGCCAGTACCAGCCCCAGCAATGCTGGGGGTGGGCTGTCCATAGACCATCCTAGAAGACCATGTGCACATGGCTCTGGACAGTCCCACCAGGGACCTGGGTCCAGTGTACATCCATCTACCTCTGGGGATAATACCAAGTCTGGCTTAGTACCTGATAGTGTCAGTAGTACCCCTGCCAGGCACAGGTACAGAATCCATGGCCAGAGATGATGATCTGTAAAGCCTGGCAGGTACTGTCTGTGGCTGTCCCACAAATACCCATATATGGCAGCCACATGGTGGAACTGTGTGCATGCAGACACACACACACAGGAACCAGTCACCTAGGGTTAACACATACCTGCACACATTACATCAACATTGGCTCATAGCAGTACTCTCGCCCCTCACACACACACACACACACACACACACACACACACACACACACACACACACACACACACACACACACACACACACACACACACACACACACACATGTCGATTGGATGGTTCACTGTAGGCCTCTGGCAAACCAACAACACACCCTGTGCATATGATGAAACCTGTGCCATCTCCTGTCATCTGTAACATCGATGCAGGAACAGGCTACCATGGTGCTGATGCACAGGGTGACTTTATAGCAGTACAGCAATGTTACCATGTTGTCAGCAGTAGAGTGTAATGATATGCTTGAAGGTGTAGCTGAGCAGGCATGATGCATTAAAGTTATGATTGTCATTGCAGTATTGTATACACCAGTGTTAGTTAAAATAGTGTATTGTCTGCCCACGTGCCACTTGGCTGATGTGTGCAATATTGGCAGAATGTGTTAGAGAGTGGACAGTATGTGTGGGATGTGTGTAGCACAGATTTGCAGGTGTACATCTGTGAACATGGTGGAGGTGCACTGTCTGCATGTACGTGCATGGTGGACACATGGGCAGGGTGACATGCCCTGTATCACACAGTAACACTACATAGTTTCTATTGGTGGCCAGTATGCATTGTACTACACACATTTCTGAACCTGACTACACATGTGTGTATGACATGGTTTGACACTGTGCTGTGGGTGATACTGTTACTATCTGTCATTGTTCTGCATTCTGGTGGCATACATAACTTCAACAGCCTGACCATAACCGATCATTAGATGATATCTTCACGACACACAGCTGTAGGACACACAGCAAAATTTGCATCCTTCAGGTACTATACTATGCCAGTAACCAGTGGTATTCACCTGCACCCATTACTGAGACCACCTCTGTCTGGCATATAGCTCTCTTAGGTGCAAGCAATCACAGTAGGGATATGTCCGTCCACATTTGGTAATGCATACTGTGGCCTATAATGCATTCTCCGGATGACACACACATCCTCCACAAGGATACCATACAGACAGATAACTGTTGTCAAACCCATGCTGTAAAGCTATTATCCAAACTAAGCGTAGTCATCCACCTTTACAGAACATAGTATCCCCACAGAACCACATAGGTAGTAGCCACCAACATGATGAACAGGTACCGATGTGTACATGCAACCAAGTGTTACGTCATCTCTCCTTTAATAATCACATTTCCTAAGGTTTTTTGAAATACCTCGGTGGATCAGATAAGCAGTAAGGGGTTTGCATGCATATCCACAAAGGTTGTTGTACACCTATAATGAACAGCCATCATTGACAGACTTTGCTGTGTTAGAACCAGTCAAACATATACCTCGGCCATAAAACATCACTCACACAATTCAATAGTAACCATAATGAGTGTGTGTGACATGGATGACCTAGGCCAGGGATCACTGCAGTGGCTGGCCTTGTCACAAGCATACAGATGTGACCTAATGTCTGGGAAGCAGTAGCACAGTCTGGCAAAGATGACAGTTGTGTCCTTGGAGACAGCAGGGTTCACACACATGCAATAATTGAGGTAACATGTACATATATGTATTTGCCACACAGCTACCTCACATGTGCAATGCATACTGACATGTCATACAGTAGTAAAAGCAAAACCCACTACACATTGACCAACAGTACCACACACATAGAGAACACAAACTTACCGAGTGCAGGATTCAAACCACTACCTAACTACTTCATGATACTAGAGCAGTATACATTAACACGACGCGCTATACACATTACTGTAAGTTCTCTTTTCCACAGGTATGTTTGAAGGATAGTGACATCATCAGACCTGACAAAGATTAGTATACCACTTTTAAGGTGTATGAGTACTCTCCAAAAAGGTTGCTCCACTCCAAGGAGATCACACACAAACAGACACACACCTGTCAAGTGCAGGATTCAAACCCCTACCTAACTGGTTTATGATACTACAGGAGTACACATTTACATGACGCGCTATACACATTACTGTGAGTTTTACTTTCCACAGGTATATTTGTAGATTGGTGACATCATCAGACCTGACAAAGATTAGTATACTACTTTTAAGGTGTATGAGTACTCTCCAGAAAGGTTGCTCCTCTCCAAGGAGATCACACACAAACAGATACACACACACACACACACACACACACACACAAACACTTTTCAAGTGCAGGATTCAAACCCCTACCTAACTGGTTTATGATACTAGAGGGGTACGCATTTACACAACACGCTATACACATCACTGTGAGTTCTACTTTCCACAGGTATATTTGTAGGTTAGTGACATCATCAGACTAGACAAAGTGGGTTACATTAGGTCACATTGGGTGGGCTACATAGAAGGAGTGTCTAAACACTTTGGCCATGTGATCATCAGAGAAGAGTGTACTATCTAACTGTGTCCCCAGGGCCTTCATGACTTTCTCCATGCATACTGGAGTACCACCTATGTGGTAATTTGTTTGCACTTCGTTTTAGCCAAAGGGGATGACTATACATTATTTGCCATTCTTCTTGGGGCATTGTTTTGACACCAGGTATCTGTCCCTGTAAGCCCCTTCTGGAGGATGTGTGTGTCAGCCATAGAGTGGATTATGGACCACAGTTAGCAGTCATCTGCAAACCTGTTCAGCCATACTCCTCCCATGATTGCCTGTACCTCTGAGCAGTGTCCACTGAACAGGTGGGGTCCCAGAGCCAGGACCTGTGGGATGCCATTTGTGACTGTTTTAGAGTCAGACATGGCACCCGCAACTCAGAACATGTGTGTTTGATCTGTGAGCCACTTGGCCACACATCCTATGACATAGCTATTGATGTTCAGGCTGGTAAGCGTGTCCATGATGGCAGAGTGGGTAATGGTGTAAAATGTCCTTAGTGAGGACCAGGTGGGCTGTGTGGACTACTTTCACCTCCATCTATGTCCTTGGTAACTGTTTGTAGCAAGTCAACTATGTTTAGGAGGCAGGGTCTGCCTTTAACAAGGCGGGGTTGTGTAGAGTCCAGTGTCTGGAGGTCCCCAATGTCACTGTTTATGGGTACCATGACATTTTGCTCAATAGCTTTGTAGACCAGGCTGAGTAGACGTATAGTGCAATGGTTTCCGGGTTCTGTTGTGGCACCCCCTTTGTGGGGCTGGATGATTGTTGGTGTATGCCTTTCTTTGGTACCTACCCTGTGGTACGATTGAGTCTGGCCAGTGAATGTAGGTGAAGGTGTGGTTCCTTTTGTGCCTAGTGAAAGACGCAGCCTGGGATACCATCCAGTCATATTGATGCTGTGTTCTTGGCTTTGGAGAGGCCTGTCCTTACCTGCATGTCCATGATGTCTGGGTCTCTGCATCCTTCTGTGATGGACACTGGCCCTTTTGGGGGTGATGGGGGAAATTTGCACTGAACTTGTCCCCCAGGATGTGGGCGGTGAAAGTTGGTTCAGTGTATTCCTTGCCATTTGTCAGTAGCTGACAGCATATTTGGAAATTGACACCTACATGTGTAGAATAGCTACCGCAGGTATTGTGGTTGTCATTCATACAGTCCTTGGCAATTTGTCTTCTGAAAGTGTCCTTGAATTATTTTATAAGCGATCTTTGCTTCTTCCTAATAATGATCAGTGATGCCTTTCCTTTAGCAAAGTTGCCTCTATCAGGTGTTAGTTTCCTCCTTCTGTTGTCTAGCTTGTTTATGGGCAACAACCACCAGATTGTTTTCTTATTTTTGTAGAAGTGCATCTTGGTTTTATTTGTGATGTGTCGATCCATGCATCCCTGTAGATGCTCATAGGATTCACTTGTAACTGATTCGGCAGATTGTATACCATTATCCTACAGCAAAAGGTATTTTGAACTTTCCACTTTTGTCTTGGGACATGTGCAGTTTGCTTTTGAAAATGTCTTCACAGTGGTTTCATTGACTGGGTGAGGGGGCAGGATGTGGATGTCCAGTGTGATTACTTTATGATCTGATATTACCAGTGAGCGCTTTATCTCTGTTGTGGAACACTGTTACCCCAAGTTGGTGATGATCATGTCCAGTATGGTGTCACCTCTAGTGGGCATGGTGACCAGCTGTTCCAGGGTGTTAGAGCTTTTAAACTCTAGGAAACATTGGGCAAAGGACATTGTAAACAAGTAATTCTCACACTCACTGTTTGGGTAGATGTAATCACCTCATATAATGGTGTTTGATAGGACCTCTATATTTTCAACTGTTCTCATGAATACTGAGTGAGGTTCCTGTGACAAGGTAGGTAATCTGTAGCAGGCTACAATCTGATGAGCATCTTTGCCCAATGTTAGTTGCACTTGCATAGTCTTCATGGCCTCATGCTGTGCCACTAACCTGAAGGTGTGGGTATCTATATGGTAAATGGGTATACCCCTTCCTTTTGTATTTCACTCATGGTTTTGGGTCCGAAGGTCAGGGGGATTATGAGTGTTTTACATGGAGCACGTCCAACAGCTCTGTGTTTGACATAGCTTTGTATGTTAGGCAGTGAACACATCTGAGTAGGTGATATGCAAGGGAGTACAGATAGAGCATTTTGAGATGGTCTATGTATGGCATGTATTTCTGGCTGGTAATGCTCTTTGTGAGGTATTGCTGCAGGCTTTACAGTTGCTGTAGTTGTCTTGTGAGGTACATAGCAAAAGTGGCGTTGTACTCGATTATAGTTCTATTGAGTGATGAGTAGTGGGGAACAATGTCCTCTTTTATCCTGCATGAGACACATTTTGTGATGAGGTGTGCCACATAGCAGGGTTTCCTGACTACTGTGGAGATGTGATTATCACACTTGTGTCCAGTGTACACCTGTGACCCAAGGTCCCTTGTCACGCTTTCACTGTTAAGTATACTACCGCCTATGTTAGTTCTTGGCTACAGAGGTTTGAACAAAGGGGATGACAATGCACCTTTTGCCGTTGAGCTAGAGCCCATGGCTTTGACAACAGCCATCTGTCTCAGTGAGGCCCTTTTGTAGGATGTCCACATCTTTAGTGTTTACAGTTATGGCTACTAGCTTTCAGTCCTCTGGTAACTTCTGTAGCCACAGCCCTTCCATGTTAAATTTTACTTCAGGGAAGTAGATACTAAACAGGACAAGACACAGGACTGGACCTTGTGGTACTGCACTCATCACTGGTCCAAAGTCATACTTGGAGTCTGCTACTTTCACAGTGTGTGTTCTGTCAGTAAGCCTGTTGGAAACCCATCTTGTGACATAGCAATTTATACCTAGTTTAGTGGGTGTATCTATATTTACAGAGTGTGGGGTGGTGTTGTAAGCTGTGGCAGGATCAACATAGGCTGTGTGAACCACCTTACCCTTGTTGACGGTTCTGTTGACTGCTTCAATGTCATCTATCAGGTTTAGGTGACATGACCTGCATTTTACAAACCCAACATGGTTGTGGTCCAGGGTTTGGGGATTACAAATGTAATTGTTTATAAATTGTATGATGATACATTCCATGGCCTTGGAGAGTGGGCTCGTCAGGCTAATGGGCCACTATTTCCTGGGGTCCGTGGTGTCTCCACCCTTGTGTAATGGGATAACCATCACTGTGCACCATTCAATGGGCACAAAGCATGAGGTGAGGCTATGACTGCACATGGTACATCAGTGTGGTGCCTGTTTGTTCTGTGGTTTGTGTGGAACACAGCCTGTGAAGCTATCTGGTCCAATGGCTGCTGTGATACTGGCTTTGGAGAGTGATTTTTACCTGTGCAGCCGTGATGACAGCAACTTTGCAGTCATCCATTATAGAGGTGTGCTCTTTCATGGGTGAGATGGGGGTACAGTTAACA
This sequence comes from Protopterus annectens, assembly GCF_019279795.1. Lineage (NCBI taxonomy): Eukaryota > Metazoa > Chordata > Ceratodontiformes > Protopteridae > Protopterus > Protopterus annectens. The sequence continues at coordinate 1,483,551,993 of NC_056744.1, read as the reverse complement.
GTGGTCCTATCTGCCAGGATGTTGGCAATATCAGTTGGGTCTGTATATTTACTGCCATTGAGCTGTAACTCAGTACAGATCTGAGTGTAGCCATGACATGGACCTGTCGGTTGGGCGGACATCTCCTGAGTAGACAGTATGCAACAGAGTACAGATTGGGTTACATTCAGTGGGGCAACTGTTTGAGGCCAGTAATCCTCTTGTTAGGGTACTTCAGTGGTCTTTCTGACTGTTGAACGTGCCTAGTCTGATTCATCGCAGGTGTGTTGTGGTACTCTCTGACAGGTCTGATAACTGCTGAGTACTGGGAACCTCCTTTGACCTACATGCACAGACCTTGGCAGTTTATGTGAACACATAGCATGATTTTCTGACAACTTTGTGAATGTGTTTCTGGAAGTAGAGATGTCTATCCACATTTGTCCATAGATCCCTTATTATCACCTCCGTATTTGGCATAAGTGTGTGAGCATGCCCAGTATGACCTTTCAGTATGTTGTTGCCTGACATTTGCTTCATTTTATGTGTGTGAGCATGACCAGTATGTCCTTTCAGTATGTTGTTGCCTGACATTTGATTCGTTTTTCAAGTGTGTGAGCATGCCCAGTATGACCTTTCAGTGTGATGCTGAATGAAATCCATTACATTTGTTGGAGTGTGTGAGCATGCCCAGTGTAGACATTTATACTTTATGTGTATGGAAAGTCAAGCTGTATCTTTACAGCAGGGCTCACCTTTGTGTCATAGATCAACAGGGATCATGCTGTGCCTGCAGGGCTTCCATGAGACACTTTGCATAGACTTGTCAACATTTCTACATATGGGGGGGGGGCAACTATTCTTTGTAACATTTCTACCCAGGGGCACACTTGATTGTTACTGTGGGTGTACATAGGATGAGGGTTTCACCTGACACTTATACACATTTGCTATGCCTGCACTGCTATATACCGTACACCATTTCAGTCTGTACTGTTGCCTATCGTACTGGCTTGAGGCATACTACTGTGCTACAGATCCTAGCATCCAATGTCACATATATTAGATTGCAACTTCATAGGCTACACAACCCACATCACACCACCTGGCCTGATGTTCTCTGTCTGCATAGGCCTGTGGGGGAGGTTACCCATATGCCTCTTTAGGGACATGATACAGCATTTCTTTGTGTTTGCATTACTGTACAATTGTCCTGCTGTGTCTGTGCTACTGAAATGCTATCATGGCTTAGTGGTTCAGTATTGTGACTATAGTGTATAGTATCCTGGGTTCGAGCCCTATCACTGCTTTTTATTTTCATGCTGGGCAGAACAAATTGCATAAGGAACAGTAAAGCAAATATGAGCATGTTTACCTGACTTTGCTTAACTTTGCATGACTTTGCCCAACATTGCTCAACGTTGCCCGACATTGCGCTAGTTGGCACGGGCAATTTTGTTTACATATACTAAATATTGTTAGATGCTGCTTAGCACTGCTTTATATTGCTTAAAACATGGCAATCATGCCTCTGGTGGTGCTGCAGTGCTGCCTATGTCGGATGCACATACTACACTCCCTATACATGTTTGAAAATAGGTAGTGTCAAGTTAGGCATCCCATTTATTTTATGTGTGAGTCAGAGAGAGGTATCATTTCCAGGGGTCCTACTGAGCCAGTGTATGTGCTATGCGTTGCCTCTTTGACAAGGCCAAGGCATACTGGGCATGCATCCTTCTGCCTACTGGGGCAGGCTCAGGTTGTTCCTTCTCCAGGTCACGCTGTGCCTGTGATGGCCTTGGCAATGGTGGGGGGCTGTTTGGCCCTGCCCGATGCTGTTCCTGCTGCATATGTTTTCACAGGATCATATTGTGTAGCATGGCACATACCATGACAATTTGGGTACATGTAATTGGTGAGTACTGCACAGCTCCACTGGATGTGTCCAGGCACCGGAACCATGACTTGAGCATCCCAACCACATGCTCGATTACATTTCATGTTTGTGCATGTGCCTCATTATGGAGTTCTTGTTCAGGTGTGTGCATTTCTGATGGGTGTCATCAGCCACGGCTCCAGTGCGTATCCAGCATCCTCCACTAGGTGAACGTCAGGGATGTCCCCATTGGAAAATGTCTGGTACAGCTGTGTCAGATGCCAGATATGGGAATCGAGGTAGCTTCCAGGGCAGCCAGCACACACATTAAGTATTATGCCCTGGGCATCACACACAACCTGGCAGTTGATGGAGTGGAAGCACTTGTGGCTGATGTAGGCCCTACCCTGCTCACCAGCTGGTGCTTTGATGTGTATGTGCGTGCAGTCAATTGCACCCACTACCTCAGGGTATTCCACTATTTGCTGGAAGAGACGCATATTACTGGCCAATACCTCACAGGAATTGGGGAAATATACATGATCACCGACGTGCTGATATGGCATTCAGGAACTGGTGCAGTACCCTGGATGCTGATGCCTGTGAAATCCCCATCATATCACCAGGTGGTCTCTGAAAGGTACCTGTTGCTAGTATTCTTAGGCCAACACATACCTTGGTTTCCACAGGGATGGGTTCCCCTCTGTTGGTTCTGTGTGTGAGGCATGGCCTGCACAGCTCAACAATTTGCTGCAGGAGCTCTCTGTCCACTCTATAGCGCTCCACAATCTCTAGCTCATGTAGCCCCTGGTAGGTTACCCTGGGTCTGTAAACTCTTCTCCGTCTCCTCACTGTGGGTTGCTCAGCAACATCCGCAATGGCACCACTCTCAGCATCTTGTACATGTTGCCTTATAATAGCAATGGCAGCCCCTAACATTTTTTTTCTCAGTTACGCTTTTTAAGTTTTCACTTCTCTTTGTATACTGCAGTATTGCAGTCTTTCTGAGTAAAACATGGGGGAATGTTGTTTGCAGAGTTTTAAGTGCTGGGCTGAGCTAGTGTACTGCCTCTGTAATTGGCTGATTCTGATTGATTTCACCTGGCAGCTCTGCTAGTTCTCCTTGGTTAACTTCCTACTACTACTTTTCCTTCCATTTCCCATTTCTGTGTCCAGAGGGGGCAGCGCCACTCAAACAAGTGCAAACACTCGCACATGAGTGCACACATGTGCACACAAGTGCACACACATGCACACAGCCTTACACAGACTTACACAGGCTTAGGCGGGTGCACATCCGTGCATACAGGCTTACACTGCCTTACACAGGCTTACACGGGCGCACACACAGGCTTACATGGATTTACAGGTGTGCACATGCATGCCCACAGTGTAAGCATCTTTGCACAAAACTTTTATTGTAGCCACAGCATACGCCTTCAGTTTCTGGGTTTCAGTTCAGACAACTGTAGACACGCCTCTTCCAGTCATGAGTAACTCACAGCAAACACATGCCACTCTGCACCAATAAGCTTACAGTCTTTGATACATAACCCCTTCATGATGTCACCTATCTACTATTCTGATACTCCCATAATCCTACTCTTACACTGTAGAGACATGGTTCACATAGCAGGGAAAATTGGGATTCACTATCCTTATACTCATTTGCATAGGATTGCCTACTAATGCTTGGTTACATCTCTCACACTGTGCTTCCCCCTTAGCAACCACTACTCAGTAGCCATGATGTCTTCAGCCTGCCATTCACTTTCATGCCAGATGTATATTTGTAATAAAATGCCTATTTTTGGCTTTTATTTATTTATTGTTTTGGTTTTTAGAGAGCCGCAAGTTTGCGCAACGCTGCGCTATGCTTAAACATCAGGGATCGAGGAAAAAATATATTACTTTTTTTCTTTTTTGGCAACACATATAAATGCCAATGGCCTTATATTTGGCCATTGGCATGCTTCCTCAACTGGATGCATCCTTTATTTGGAGCTGTCATTGCTCCGTTTTGCTATTTGCAGAACAGTACTCAGTTACCAACCGAGTACATTTCTGCAAATAACACTACTCTTACTCGGACAGGCTAGTGTTTCCTGGATCACAAATTTACCTCATTTGCATAGCTTTCAGCAGCAAATGAGGTAATTTGCATAACCTAACACTGTCTGTGCAAGAGTAGTTTTAGGAGCTCTCATGCACTCCCCTGCTGGCTGTTCCTGGATCGCTCGTCAGACATATTGGTGTCTGGAGTCTTATACTACTCTTAGACTCCGTGCAAGCCTTCATAAATCCGACCCAACAATTTTACAGTGAGCCCATTGTCTAAGCACAATAATGCCCTCCAGGGTGTGTGTTAATTTGTAATTAATGCCCTTCCAGGGGTGTAGAGGCCTCATAACACCACTGGGTAATTTCACATTAACATGCACCTTGTCAGACATTATTGCTTGTGTAGTATGATTCAACTCTGGCTCCCATTTTTTGTTTAACTTAGAGAGCATATATGGGATCATACTACTTTTACTTTACTTGTTGTTTTTGGTGGAGCATATCCAGGCATGGTCTTTGTTCAACTGGTGCCCTAGGCAAAACAGTTCCGCAGTATCCCACCACACCACCTTGAGCCCTCATTCAGCTGAACCTACACCATCCAGATTACTTTTTTCTTCCTTTTATCTGCAGTTTGTCTTTCTCTTCAGTTTCTGCTGTATTTATTCAAAACGTTTTAGAGAAACACTTTCTTTACTGCAAAAAATAAGCAAATAAATACTGGAAAAGTGCCCCTGCTACAGTAGCACCCTAGATAGTTTCCTAGTTGGCCTATGCCTAAGGCTGGCTATGGATGTATCTAGATGGTGCATTAAGTAGCTGACCTTAGCTGACCTTGCGATTCATGTGGTGGCTTTGAAATGCAAGAAATGCAGTGCAGCAGGCTGCAGCTTAATGTTAACAAGTAAGCTAACTTAGGTCCATGCTACAACCTCTAATTTTTATTTTTTTTAGTTCTCCTTCTCCTTGCTACCAGTTTTCATTGAAACAAGTCTACAAGTCTGACTTTTCAAGTCCTCTATTGTCACATGTGCAAATTCACCCAGGTAATGCCAGTTCAGTGATTAGGTTTTCTATGATGATCTTTCCTTTCCTACAGTGCATTTACTTCCTCACATTCACACTTACCACTATGCTGTTTTGTGTGCTGTAGCAAAGTGATTCTAGGCTTAAGGAAGCTGCATAGAGAAAGCAAAGGGACTGCTAAACTGTACTAACAGAACTGAGTCAAAGTTATGGGTACCAACCTAAGTATATTTATTACAAAGCGCAATACTACAGCTGTATACCTCTGAAGTGTACCTCAAAAAATGTTGGACTTTCTATCAAATATGAGAATTTTATCAGTTAACAATGCCTGGCATTACAGTTTCATACTATTGTTCAAAGGGTGGCCCCGGTGGTGCAGTGGTTAGCATTGCTGCCTTACAGCTAGAGGTTCTCCAGTTTGATCCTCAGTTGGGGTGCCTTCTGTGTGGAGTCTACATGTCCTCCCTGTGGTCGCGTGGGTTTCCTCTGGCTGCTCCAGTTTCCTCCCAAAGACATGCTGTAGGTGGATTGGACTCTCTAAATTGGCCCTAGGTGTGAGTGCATGTGTGTGCCTTCTGTGGAAGGTTGGGTAACGGGCTGGCAACTCGACACCATAAAACTCCCCTGCCAATCATGAGTGGACAGGTGATCCACTGCGGCAACCCCAACCGTGAAAAGCCAAAGAAGAAGACTAATTATTGTTCAGAAAATGCATGTTATTTGGGGCAAAACCTGTTCTATTAACTTTTTAAATAAATTAGAGTAATGTTTTAAAATTTCTCTGATTTTAGGTTTTTCAAACTGAGCAAAATGAGCAAAGAAGTTAGGAGGTATCACTACAACCTCAGCAAACTGAAATACAATGTTAACAAACTAGTTTTCATTCCACAGCTGCAAATAGAAAAACAACCAGTTGTAAAAACTTTTCCCCTCTCCATTTTTAAGGTTTGTTTTACCATCTGTAGCTGTATATAATTGTAATTAGTTATAATACCTTTGTTTTGCAGTTACAAACAGGCTTTCACTTGTGAGTGGAGTGAGGTCTATTCATTTGGTTTGTCAATCTTACTTTATGGAATTGCAATCCTTTTAATAAGTAAATAACCAAGGGTGCTGGAACCATAGGGTGAGGTGGGGTGAATACTCCCACTTTATATAAATTCATGAATTGTGCCCCCCAACCCCCTTACTTAGATTGTTTTTTTAGTAAAAATGATGTGCTTGTCCATTCAGAAAAGGGACATCACTCTTTACTTAGAGAGAGTGTGTTTGTGTGTGTGTGTGTGAGTGTGTGTGTGTGTGTGTGTGTGTGTGTGTGTGTGTGTGTGTGTGTGTGTGTGTGTGTGTGTGTGTGTGTGTGTGTGTGTGTGTGTGTATCTGGTCGTCTGCGAGTGTTCCCAAGCACATGTATGTGCATATTCATGACTGTGTGCATGCGAATGCTTGTGAGTGCATGTATGCAAGTCTTTGTGAGTGCACGCATGTGAGTCTCTGTGAGTGCAAGTGTATATGTGAGTGTGCTTGACTGCATCGGTATATGCGAGTGTGCCTGAGTGTGTGCATTCTCGTGTGTATGCGTGTGTGAGTGTGCGTGAGTATGTTTGTGCATATATGAGTATGCAGAGGGTTCAGACTCCTATATAAGGGACGTTACTCTAGATAAGATAACTTTTATAAACTTTAAAGTGATCTATCATCCTCTTAATGCTAGAAATCTGGAGAAAGCATAAAGTAATGAGAGGACAAAGATTTTAATAGAATTTCTAGATTTTTACATCATAATTTTTTGGTCTGTTTCTTCATAAAATTTGTATTTTTCTGGCAACTCACTGAGAACTGAAATAACTAAATAATGACATGCACTTGAGTTTCAGACTTCATCTCCTTCAGTCAATGCATGTTAACACAAAACAACATCATTCTCCTAAATAATTTCCAATAGGGTACATATAAGATATATAATAGAGCTGGAAAGGTTACTTCTCTAATGAAAGTATAAACCTCCCTGATTCAACACCATATTTATTAGGGATAACTGTAAACAGTGTCTTTACATCTAATGTCACCAAGAGCACATTCCCCAGTTCCCCATCTGATGACTCTATTAGGGATATAGTTGGGGAATGTCTGAAATTTGGTTTTAAGAACAACAGATCATTAAAAAGGAGACAGTGTTATGGTCCAAGGAATTATGAGTTCGCAACCTTAGTTAATAAAGGGACAGTTCCATGTCAGAAATGTAGTATTTATAAGTATATATGTAAAAATACAAAATTTGAACATCCTATGAGCGGTAAAATGTTTTATTTTAATGCTCATGCTGATTGTAGGACCAGCAATATTATTTATTTATCTAAATGCCAACAATGTAAAGCGTTCTATTTTGGCAAAAGTAATAAAGAACTAAGGGAGTGGGTCCTTTATCATTTAAATGATATTCACTGTCAAAAAACAACCAATGCCCTAGCGAAACATATTCTTAAATTTAATTTGCATATGTTTAGCTTTTTAGTATTGCAAGTGGTTAAAGCAAGTTTCAGGGGTGGAGGCTTTGTGATTAATATAGAAATCGCTGAATTGCAATGGATTGCAACTTTACAGTCTGATAAACACTGTGTCTTAATGTTTGTGTACTGATCAAGCCTGCCCTTAGAGGGTGTAAACTGATGCATTGAAATGATTGGTTAATTACTATTTTTAATAGGGTTTGGGAATGTATGTTTTTATAGACCTGAAAAAGGGCCAGGAGTCTGAAAGCACTTGTCTTTTGTTTTCTTAAAGAAGTGTATGGTTTTATCTGTGGTGACTAGTGCCTCTGTGATTCTTTCCATTGTTTTTTTTTTTTTTTTAGTTGGCACCCTGGATTTTAGTGCCTGTAGGTGTTGATTTCTTGATTTTTCAGTTTAGATAAGATCACCTGAGGGTTTCTACTCGCATAGATCAACAAATACTAGGCTAGTCTAAGTCCATCTCCTTTTATCAATCTTTCTCTCAGTCAATAGACAGATGAAGGCATCCTAGCTTTATTTGATGCAATTTGAGTAATGGTTTCCTGTTGTCATTCTAGTTTTATTTGATGTAAGCTATATAAAGGTATATTTCTGTAACTGTCACAAAAAGTCCAAGAAGGCACCAAAGAGGTTTACTGTAGCAAAAAACCTATTACACCATGGACTAGGCAGCACTCTTTATCCACAAAATAAATGCTTAGCAGTTTCACTATGTTTTCATCCCTAGTAAAGCAGGACTTCATCAGATAACAAACCCTACTGATATAGAACCTTATATATTCTCCCTCCCATTAGTTAAATCTTTATTAATTGGTAATTCACCAATTATCCCATAAAAGTAAGTGCCCATTAAAATACTAAAAGCATTATATACCAATATACCTATACTAACAATATTGAAAATTGAAATAAAACAACTAATTACAGGTTAAAAATAAATGAAGATAAACAAATGTATATTAAAAATATATACATATAGAAATATGTTTAAAAAAGGTATAAAAATATATATAAACACACACACTTTCTAACCTAGAGGAGTATAAAATATATACAATACTGACATTTTGTGACAAACATAATTATTCTTTTAACAAATCAGTCTTCCAACACATTAAAATATTTACGGTATTATAGTTTGGCTGCCCTTAACTTAACGACTATGGCTAAACAAATATGTTCATTTAGCCCTAGGAACCTATTCACCTCTAAGACTAACTGCCAAAAAGGCTCCCTAAATTCAGTTTTAGTTTCCTAGGGTCTGCCCCTTGGGTCTTGCTCTACCTTTTCCAATACAAAAGAAACATAGTGGGCTGAAGTACAAGTTAAACTGTGCTTTTACAAAGCATTTTTAACATTCTTATTTTTAATTTTGTTTAAATGTTTGTAAATCCTCCTCTTCAGCTTCCTAGTAGTTTTCCCTATATAGAATGCCCCAGAGCATTTACAGGTAGCAATATATATTACTCCTAAACTATTGCAATTAGAATAAATGCTAGCCTCAATAGTTCTGTCTCTATGTACTGATTCGCTGTTCATTATATATGGGCATTGTGAGCAGGCCCCATATTTAAAGGTGCCATTCCTTTTTCTACCTTTTTGTCCTAGTCTATTTTCAAGTAGATCTTTAATGTTCCTCCTTTTCCTGTATGCAAATTTCAGGGGTTCCTTAAAAACATTTCTAAATCCGAATAGCACCCAAATCTATCCCAGTTCTTCAAAACAATATCTCTGATGAAAGGTGTGTCACTATAAAACTTATAAGAAAATTACCCCCCTTTTCAAAATTTTCCTCCATTTGTTTGCTATTTATAATTTCATCACCCTATATCCCCTGTACTGTTCCCAAAATGGGTCCAAATTTTCCTTTCCTTTCATGTTTCATCTCCTCCAACACCTCTTCTATTATTTTTAAAGGGGTCTTCCTTTCAAGAAACATTTCCTTCAATTTTAATCTTTATAACAAATAATACCATTCAGTGGAAGTCATCCTGGAATTTCTAATAAATTGCTCTTTAAGAATACTTCTTTTTTTTTTTTCTAAAAGGGTGGGAACTTGTGAAGTATAGATAGGAGTTAGAAAAGGAATCCTTCCAGTGTATGGTGGAATTAAATTTTCCTTCCTCGAGTACCTTTTGAAAAGTAACATCCAAATAGTCCATTTTGTCTTGTGTAATACAATGGTTATAACTCAAAAAGTCAGTAGTTTTATTAATATAATCTATAAACTCCATCAAAACTTTCTCTGACCATGTCCAAAAGATGCAAATATCATCCAGGTAATGCCTATAATAATTCCAATATTTGGTGTATCTGGAATGAAACAGGTATTTCTCCTCCCATACTGACAAGACAATGTTAGCATAAATGGGGGCACAACATGCCCTCATAGCTACCCCTCTAGTCTGTTTAAAAAATTCTCCCTCAAAGAAGAGAAAATTATTAGTCAAAATTAGGTCCTTTAAGCCCATACATACTTGTAGTTCATTTTCCTCTAGCTCCCCTCTACCACGGAGGTCTTCCCCAAACCATTCAAGTCCCAGTTTATGAGGTATTACATTGAATACATCTTGTATGTCCAAGGTCACAAATAACAATTCTTCCTTGTATAACTCATTAACACTATGTAGGAAATCCCATGAATCCTTCAAAATACCCCTTTGTTTGACCCAGACCTTCTTTAGTTTAATATCCAAAAACTTTGCCAATGGGTATGTTTTATAGCCATTGGTGGCCACAATGGATCTCAAAGGGGGATCATTCAGGTTTTTGTGGAACTTCAGGATCCCAAAAATAAATGGTATCTTGGGCTTATCTATCAACAACTATCGATACGTGTCCTGGTTAATCAGATGTTCCTCCACCATCTCCCTTAAAATAAAATCTATCTTTCTATATGCCAAGTTTATTTCATTCTTTGACACCCTAGAATATCTAGTTGTGTCATTTAACATTTATAACACTTTGCCAGAATATAATATGCTATCCATAATCAGTACCCCTCCGCATTTGTCAGGCTTCATTATTGTTATATATGTGTTTTGCTAAGTTCATCCATTAATACCTTCTCATCTTTAAATAGGGTAAATTGTACCCTCTTATTATTTAGACCTTCCCTTATTTCCACTTGCACCTCAAAATTTTTAAGCTTGAGGTGCAAGTGCAGATTTATAGTACTTTTCTTATTTTACTGGATGTTTAATCCATCAATACCATTACATTGGAACATAAGTTCCAAATTTTTCTTCCTTAAGAAAAGCTTAAGATCTATTCCAACATTAGTAATCTATCTCCTGTAACTTGAAATAAATTTAAACCCTTTACTAAATAATTCAAAATGGGTAAGGGCAATTTCAATACTACTAAAGTTGAAAATACTAAAATTCCTATATGTGTACCTGTTAACTTCCACTGTAATCAAATCACCTTCACTCTTTTCTTCTCCCTTCCCATTTGTTCCATTTTCACTACTTAATATCTCCTTTCATTTTTGGCTCCCCCCTTGTTGAGATAATAGTACACAGGTGTCTTTTGTTTGAGCCTTTCCGATCTCCTTAACATTGGGAACTCTAAAGGGTCATCCAGATTGGATTAATTAATGTTATCGTTATTATAAAAATTATTAAAATTTTCGCCCCATTGTACATTTATTCTCCCATTCATACCTTTCTCTATTACCATACCATCTCTCTTCACCCCAGGTTGCTAGTAACTATAACCTCTAAATGTTGTTTTGGGTTTTGGATAACTATATTTCTCCTTATACTCCACTAGGTCCCTATCTATTTTTTTACATTTCCTTTTAAAAATAAATGTACATCTCAAATTAATTTTCTTTCTGACATTTAAATATTTCAACTTTTCTTCCTCTATCGTAAACATTAAATCTGAAACAATAACATTATTAAGCCTTTCAATCTCACCATACATTCTTTCTATTTACCTTTCATTTTCTTTAATAGTGGCCTTCATAATATCATACCCACAATTATCAAAAATCCTAATAAATTTAATGTAAAATATAGTCCCTTCCTTCACATTGTTGTGGTATTTATAAACCTATAAACCTTTTGGCACAATCCCTCTATTAATACCCTCTTTTAAATAACTATTGTCAACACTTAAAGTTTAGTATTTCAAGATCTAATTATGTATTTTGCTCATACTGCTATTATAGGAATTACCATCAGCATTAACATTCATTGAATCATAGTTGTAACCCTTAAAATCCACAAAAGAACAGCTATCAACCAACCATTTCCTAACAATATTGCCTGGACCCCAATTATTACAGTTAACAGACATTTTCATTATCAGTGCTGTGGCTAGAAGCCATATAATTACAGTCACCTTGGTTAGCTGAAACTGTCCCTTCATTTCTGTTTCTGTTTGTCTTTCCAATAGTTAATAACTCCACACCAGTGCTTCCAAAACATTTTCTAGGCACTCCTCCAGGTCCACCACAAGCATCCATATCATCCTCCACACTCTCTTGTCTCGCCGAGCTTGCTGATATAATTTGTTATCCCTCTCCTCTTTTGTTCTGCTGAAAAAAATCAATACTGCCTGGTTGCCACTTTGGGTAAAACCCAAATTATGCCACCCAATCGTGTCCCTCTGGGTGTTTTCATTCACCAATGATTTTTGCGTCAATAATGCCACTAGTTGAGATAGCTGCCCCTCCCCATTTTTTAGGCTTTCGCTCATACTATTAAGTTCCACTGCTCCTCTAATTGAGGGGCTCATCACAACCTCTGATGCTCCATAAACTACACCAGGAACCAAACAAAAAATATACACAGTGGTGCATTCAAAATAAACTTGTAACCAACACAAAAAGACCAAGAAGACACAAAAGAGGTCTATTGTAGCAAAAAAAAAAAAAAAAAACTTTTACACCACTAAATGGTGGAATAGACAGCACTCTTTATTCCACAAAATAAACACTTAATAGTTTCACCACATTTTCATCCCTAATAAAGCAGGACTTCATCAGATAAAAAATCCTACTGATATACAACCTTATATATTCTCCCTCCCATTGGTTAAATCTTTATTAACTGGTAATTCACCAATTAACCATTAAATTAAGTGCCCATTAAAATATTAAAAGCTTCATATACCAATATACCTATACTAACAGTAATGAAAATTGAAATAAAACAACAAATCACAGGTTAAAAATAAATGAAGATGAATAGATGTATATTAAGATATATATATATATATATATATATATATATATATATATATATATATATATATATATATATATACATGTGGCTTTCTAATTTAGTGGAGTATAAAATATATACAATGCTTGCTGCCATCTTGTGGCACATGTAGTTATTCTTTTAACACATCAGTCTTCCAGCACATTAAAAAGTTTAAGGTATTATAGTTTGGCTGCCCTTATTTTAACGACTGGGGCTAAAGAATTATGTTCATTTAGCCCTGGGAATCTATTCGCCACTAAGACTAACTGCCAAAAAAGCTGCCTAAATTCAATTTTAGTTTCCAAGGGTCCACCCCTTGGGTCTTGCTCTACCTTTTGCAATAACAAAAAACATAGTGGGCTGAAGTTCAATTTAAACTGTGCTTATACAAAGCATTTTTAACATTCTTATTTTTAATTTTATTTAAATGTTCGTAAATCCTCCTCTTCACCTTCCTAATCTTTTTTCCTATATAGAATGCCCCACAGCATTTACAGGTATCAATATATATTAGTGCTATACTATAAAAATTACAATAAATGCTAGCCTTAATAGTTCTGTCTCTTCCCACAAAATGTACTGATTTGCTGTTTATTATATATGGGCATTGTGAGCAGGCCCCACATTTAAAGGTGCCATTCCTTTTTCTACCTTTTCTACCTTTTTGTCCCAATCTATTTTCAAGTAGATCTTTAATGTTCCTCCCTTTCCTGTACATAAATTTCAGGGGTTCCTTAAACAAATTTTCTAAATCTGAATAGCACCCAAATCTATTCCAGTTCCTTGAAAGATTATCTCTGATGAAAGGTGTGTCACTGGTAAAATTCATAACAAAATTACACCCCCTCTTTTCAACTTTTCCCCCATCTGTTGTGTATAATTTCATCCCCACTGTATCCCCTGTACTATACCCAAAATGGGTCCAAATTTTAATTTCCTTCCATTTTCACCTTCTCCATCACCTCTTCCATTAATTTTAAATGGTACGTCATTTCAAGAAGCATTTCCTTCAATTTCATACTTTCTAACAAATAATCCCATTCAGTGGAAGTCATCCTGGATCTTTTAATAAATTGCCCTTTAAGAATACTTCTTTTTTGTCTAAAAGAGTGTGAACTTGTGAAGTACAGATAGGAGTTGAAAAATGTATCCTTCCTGTTTATGTTGGACTTAAATTTTCCTTCCTTGGGTTCCTTTTTAATAGTAACATCCAAATAGTGCATTTTGTCTTGTGCAATCCAATAGGTAAAACTCAAAATGTCAGTAGTTTTATTAATATAATCTATAAACCCCATCAAAACTGTTTCTGACCCTGTCCAAAATATGCAAATATCATCCTGGTAACTCTTATAATAATTCCAGTATTGGCGTATCTGGAATGAAACAGATATTTCTCTTCCCATACTGGCAAGATAATCTTAGCATAAGTGGGGGCACAACATGCCCTCATAGCTATTCCTCTAGTCTGTGTAAAAAAATTCTCCCTTGAAGAAAAGAAAATTATTAGCCAAAACTAGGTCCATTAAGTCCATACATACTTGTAGTTCATTTTCATCTGGGTCCCCTCTATCACAGAGGGCTTTCCCAAACCATTCAAGCCCCAATTTATGAGGTATTACATTGAATAAATCCTGTATACCATTATACCTTAAACATTTTAATGTGTTGGTAGATTGATTTGTTAAAAAAACTACTTTTGCCACAAGATGGCATTATTGTATATAGTTTATACTCCACTAGGTTAGAAAGCACATGTGTTTATATATATTTTGTACATTTTTTAAACATATTTCTACATATATATATTTTTTAATATACATCTGTTCATCTTCATTTATTTACATCCTGTGATTTTAGTATTTTAATGGGCACTTAATTTGATGGGATAATTGGTGAATTATCAATTAATAATGATTTAACCAATGTGAGGGATAATATATAAGGTTGTATATTAGAAGGATTTGTGATCTGATGAAGTCCTGCTTTACTAGGGCTGAAAACGCGGTGAAACTGTTAATCATTTATTTTGTCAAATAAAAAGTGCTGTCTATTCCACAGTAAAGTGGTGTACATGTTTTTTTTTGCAACAGTAGACCTGTTTGGTTCCTTCTTGGTCTTTTTGTGTTGGTTACAACTTTGTTTTGAAAGCACTGCTGCCTCCGTTTTTAGTTTGATTTCTGTAACTGTGTAAATGGATGTTATTAAAATTTTATATGTGGAGCTTTTCTCCCTGAGCCTCTGCTGAAAAAGGATTTGTGTCCACTCAGACTTTCCCAGTAACCAAATGTAAAATAAATAAATACATAAATTCCTAAATAAATAAATAACATAACCTATTAAAAAGAAAAAAAAAATAGGAGATTAGAGAGAGGGATAGGCTGGACTATCTCAATGGTAAAGCTTATCCCAACCTTCCCAAAGTCACAAAAATGGGGAAAAAATTCAACCAATACAATAATGTACAGTACCAAAATAATCATAATGAAGCTAGTACACAAATGGTGTTATGAGCCAACACAAGAAAATGATTTACAATATTTTAAAAACAACCCTTTAGATTTTCCACCATTAAGGCATTCAAAATGCATAAAGGAAAGAAGCAAGAAAAACCAATGGCAAGACATGAATCCACAGTGCTCTCCCCAGAGGAACCAATGGAAGGACAACAAAAGGAACCAATGGCAGGATAACAGACAGAACTGCTGACATGAATCAAACCCATTTATGCCCCAACAAATGAACCAATGGAAGGACAACAGAGAAGTACAAACCCTCTTTTTTGGCCAATCGAGATGGGAACAATGGGAATAGAGATGATAGATTTATGATCAGACTTTTGTAGTATTTTTAAAGAGAATGAACCTCCAGCAACTGAAGCAGTCAGGAATCGACTACTTTGGAGTATCATTAAGAATCACAGAGGGGACTTTAAAGTATATAACTTTTCTGCCTTTGAAACTGAAGGTGGTATGGTTGATCTACTATCTAAAGGTATGTATTTTGTACCATCTAAAAAGGGGACTATAGCCCATGTTTTAATGAACTTTAAAGGATTTATTAGAAAATTAAATGTCAGTATTATTTTAATGGTTCTGTATACACAACAAATGGTCTTAGAATTTCAAGTATTTTAAACCCCTCTCCATCCCTTGCTATAACTTTTTGAGAAACTATGTGAGATTGATTTAAGACATACTGTGGAGGATAAAACTGTTCAACACAATTATAATGTTTCTGTAGAAGAAAAACATTTTTTGAACAAATAAAAAAGACTGCCATCAGGGTTATGAAAGCCAATGGAGGGTTGGTTGTAATGGGGAACATGGATTATCTTGACAGGACGTGTAATATTTTAAAGGGAGATATATATGAAAACATTTCTATTAAGGAATTAAATTTAGCATATAACAAGATTAATTAACAATTAAATTACATGTTTATAGAGGGAAGAATTAATATAGAAGAATTTAACTATCTGAAAGTAACACATCCTATTACCTACAATGTTCGGATTACCAAAAATCCATAAGAGTATAGACAATCCACCAATGCGACCCATTGTAGATGCTAGGGGATCTATTATTAGCACTTAAACCTTTATTCAAAAGCACTGTTGAAGCAAAAACTGCAGGTCTGTAAGGATTCCTAGGATTTTCTCAGTAAGACTGATAGTTTGGAATATAATAAAAATGATATATTTTTCACAATAGATGTGAAAATTTTGTACACGGTTATTCCCACTATATGGGTTTATGATGGTATTTAGAATTCTTATGCAATAAAGGATAATACAAGAATGAATAAATATATATGATGAACTATTGGAGATAGTACTGAAGAATAAGTTTATACTATTTGAAAGGCACTATTATTTAAAAAAGGGGTTGCTATTGGTTCTCCCTGTGGCTCTTTATTTGCTAATATTATTATGGTTCAGTGGGAAAATCAGTTTTTAAAAGATAGTGAATTTAGTGACTATTAGGCTTTACATTAGATACGTGGATGATACCCTTTTGGTTTGGAATGTGACAAAAAAGAGAATAGTACCCTTTTTAAATTGCATTAACAATACTGCAGATATCTTGAGAAATGGACTCATGGGGTAGGTGAAGAAAGGATTTCTTACTTAGATGTACTATTAGAAAAAGATAGGAACAATGGGAAATGTATTTCATGAATATATAATAAACTTACATATCTGAACACTTTCCTACATTTTACTAGTATGCATCCTGCAGTTCAAAAGAGGGTAGTGATTAAAGGACAATTTGTTAGATCTGCTAGGATGAAGTAATAGTTGCACTGAAAACTCATAATGCAGATTTAAGTAGTAAAGTCTGTGACTGTGCATGTGCGTGTATGTGTGTTCTTTTAATCAAACTCAGAAGCCAGCATTAATTGTCCCCATCATGCTAGAACACAGAAGAAGTGGACTGGTTTTAGTCTGTTTCTGACTGTAGTGCTGACAGCTCACTGTATACTTTTTATTCTGGAATTGGAAATGGACAACTTATCTTCACTATATCCACTTTCACAATAAAAAGTGTACACTAGGCTGTATGGACTATGGCCAGAAACAGAGTGAAACCATAGAGTCCATATTATATAG
Source organism: Protopterus annectens (assembly GCF_019279795.1). NCBI lineage: Eukaryota > Metazoa > Chordata > Ceratodontiformes > Protopteridae > Protopterus > Protopterus annectens. The sequence continues at coordinate 1,483,534,713 of NC_056744.1, read as the reverse complement.
TAATTACAGTTGTTCACCACTATGTAGTTTAAGTGTTGGAATACCTAAATACCCCACAGAAGCCAGAGTTTAACATTGCCTCTTAAGTCTTCGGTCCTCCTTTCATTTATTTTGTCAGGTTTTAAGCACACAGACAGTCTTTGTGAATGGGGTACATAAAAGTCATGCATTCAGCTGAAAGTATATGCCCCATTCACACTTGGAATGGGGTGATGAGAAACAGTAGTTTAATTTATAATTTTGATATTAAATTTATGTGGAATTATTCTTAATACAACTACAGTCAGCCTTATATGCGGATATTCAACACATATCAACTATGCACATCATTTATCATTGTTAATACTAGAATAAAAAAGTAAAAAATCTCCTTTTCAATTCACTATATACCCCAAGAGTGAATGGTTCTTCCACCAATTCCACTTAAAAACACTTAAAAACTTGAAAACTTTAACGAAATGAACAATAATAAAATAAAACACACTGGCTCATAAACTGGATAAGCGCTTTTGGTGTAATACCTTTTTCAAATCCTAAATGTTAGCCAGTAGTACTTCCTCTTAAATGCCTTCATTTCCTAATGTTCAGTCACATAGAAACACTTAGTAACCATAGCAGCATACACACCCTTTCAATAATGTAATTTTTAGTGCTGGAGAGGCTTCCCATTTAATGCAGGTTTTAAAGGAATAAATGCATTTAGACCTGATGGCTGATCTGAACACAAATTCATTATCCACTTCATATCTTCAATTTCTGTCGGGTTTACTAAATCCACACCTCTTGGTGCTTCATAAAGCCTAGTTAGTGCCATAAACTTGAAAGAATGACTGTATTCTTCTTCTTCTTCTTCTTTCGGCTGCTCCTGTTAGGGGTCGCCACAGCAGATCAACTGTTTCCATTTCTTCCTGTCCTCTGCATTTTGCTCTGTCACACCAACCACCTGCATGTCCTCTCTCACCACATCCATAAACCTCATCTTAGGCCTTCCTCATTTCCTGTTACCTGGCAGCTTCATCCTTAGCATCTTTTTCTGAATATACTCTGCATCCCTCCTCAGCACATGTCCAAACCAACGTAATCTTGCCTCTCTGGCTTTGTCTCCAAACCTTCCAACCTGGGCTATCCTCCCTCTCATTCACACACATATATTCTGTCTTAGTCCTGCTGACCTTCATTCCTCTTCACTCTAGAGCATATATCCACCTCTCCAGGGTCTCCTCCACCTGTTCCCTACTCTCACTACAGATCACAATGTCATCTGCAAACATCATAGTCCACAGGGACTCCTGTCTGATCTCATCTGTCGACCTATCACCATAGCAAATAAGAAAGGGCTCAGAGCTGATCCTTGATGTAATCCCACCTCCACCTTAAACGCATCCATCATTCCCATCACAGACCTCACCACTGTCACACTACCCTTACGTACTTCTCTGACACTCCTGACTTCCTCATACAATACCACAACTCCTCTCTAGGCACCCTGTCATATGTTTTCTCTAAATCCACAAAGACACAATCCAACTCCTTCTGACCTTCTCTGTACTTCTCCACCAACACTCTCAGAGCAAACATTAGATATGTAGTGCTCTTTCCTGGCATGAAACCACACTGCTGATCACTAATCATCATCTTCCTTCTTAACCTAGCCTCCACTACTCTTTCCCATAACTTCATGCTATGACTGATCAATTTAATCCCTCTGTAGTTACTACAGCTCTGCATATTACCCTTATTTTTAAAATTCGGTACCAAAACACTTTTTTCTCCATTCCTTAGGCATCCTCTCACTTTCCAAGATTTCATTAAACAATCTAGTTAAAAACTCCACTGCCATTTCCCCTAAACACCTCCATGCTTCCACAGGTATGTCATCTGGACCAACAGCCTTTCTGTTCTTCATCCTCTTCATAGCTATCCTTACTTCCTCCTTGCTAATCCACTGCACTTTATGATTCACTATCTGTACATCATCGAACGTTCTCTCCCTTTCATTCTCTTCATTCATCAGCCCCTCAAAGTACTCTTTCCATCTGCTCAACACACTCTCCTCACTTGTGAGTATGTTTCCCTCATTATCCTTTATCACCCTTACCTGCTGCACATATTTACTAGCTCAGGCCCTCTGTCTAGCCAATCAGTACATGTCCTTTTCTCCCTTGTTAGTTTCCAACCTTTTAGACAACTCTTCATACACAGTTGTGGCTGGTGACTTCAAATCAAAGGGGGGATGCAAGAGATAGCTGAATGGGTGGGGTCAATGGGAAGGGGTGCAGCCAACTAGAAAGGGGAGGAGCTATGCTCAAAACCACAAAAACTAATTTTAATTAAATATGCTGCATTGGGTGCCAAACCCTCATTATGAGAGTCCAATAAAGACAAATGAAGTATAAAAGAATAAAAATATTTCAATGCATTGGCTGCATGACAGCTTACTTAATATCTAGATGGAAACAAAAAGGTTGTGAGGCATGAAAAAATAAATTACTTTTTAAATACATTACTGGAATGCCAGTCAAAATCAAGTATAAGAAAAACAAGCAGCACTCAACTCAAACCGCTTCTTCTTGCACTGCAGTTCTAATTATAATTTATATTCAGCTTTATTTAAGTACCAAGTAACATGCTGAAAGTAACAATCTCTGTGATGCCCTCACTTGTAAAAAATGTTTTTTATCCAAAAAAGACCTGCTGCCTGACAACTATTACCAATAAGCTAACAGACCTACATGCATTCATAGCCCACTACAACCCTGATATACTCACCATTACAGAAACCTGGCTTACACCCAGTATCCAAGATGAAGTCTTTCTTCCCCCAGGGTATAATACACTTAGATCTGATAGAACAAACAGGAAAGGAGGAGGAGTAGCCATTTTCTTTAGAAACACCCTTAACCTCCAGCTCCTGCACACCACACCACCCACTTTTCAAACTGCTGAAGTCCTGTTTTCTGTCCTATCCATAAGAAACACCAAGAAGATTAATATAATATTCTGCTATATACCTCCAGGCAACAACTCGCTCATAATAGAAGACATCCTACAATGGACAAAGGACAATCTACCTCAGGAAACGATCCTACTAGGAGACCTTAACACTGACTGGGCAACCTGTAACTCCAGCAGCCCCTCTGCACATATCAATCTATATGGGTTCTCGCAACTAATTAAAGAACCAGCTAGAATAGATGAGAAAACAAAGAGAGAATCCATACTGGACTGGACACTAACCAACTATCCCAAACAAAACTATACAGTAGGCTGCCTCCCAGATGACTTAAGTGATCATCTCCCCACCTTCCTACTCCAGAAACACTCCAATCACCCCAAACCAGTAGTCTACAAATTTGTACGAGATGACCGTAACCTTACCCCACGATACCTAAATACTGTCCTAAGCCACTGCAACTGGGAACCACTACGGACACACGGGTTAGACCAGGCAGTAGACTACTTCAATACAACCGTCTCTAACATCCTTAATAGTCTAGCTCCCAGCAGAAAGATCAGAGTTAAAGCCAACTACGCACCCTGGCTAAATAGAGACACCAGAGCCTTACTAAAAGCTAGAGATAAAGCCTGGAAAATCTGGAAAACTGACAAAACCCCTAGCTCCAGACAATACTATCAACAGCTTAGAAATGAGGCCAAGGCTGAATCCAAAATAAACAAACAAAACTATTTTCTTAGCGCCCAAAGGAAATATTCAAATAGTCCACAAAAATTCTGGCATGCCATTAACTCCCTACTAAAGCCAGGCAAAACCACAACCCCAGCACCCATCTCTACTAACAATACCCTAGACATAGCTTCTCAATTTAATAACTATGTTACCAAATCCATCTTAGCCCTGTCCAGTCAAATAACCAAAAACAGTCTACCTCAGTCACAACCTAACCTATTCCACACCACCCCCTCTTTCAGCCTATCACCAGTGCCCACCTCAACTATCAAAAAACTCCTCCTAAAACTAAAGCCAACCACACTAGCAGCTGATAACATACCTGCTGCATACCTAAAAATGGCTAGTGACTCCTTATCATATCCTGTCTCCATTCTTATCAACCGCTCCATACTAGAATCCTACATACCCAAACTCTGGAAAGTATCTCGCATCATTCCTCTCCATAAAGGAGGTAATTCTTATGAATTCTCCAACTACCGACCTATTGCCATCCTTTGCCCCTTATCCAAAATTCTTGAGAAATGCATCGACTTGCAAGTGATGACATTTCTTAACACACACAATCTACTATCTACCACACAACACGGTTTCCGTCTACATCACAGCACTATCACAGCCCTTTTATCTTTCAATAATTATATAAACCTTCACAGGAATGATAACAAATATGTATCAGCCAGTTTCCTAGACCTCTCAAAAGCATTTAATATGATCTCCCACTCCATTCTACTAGACTCACTAACATCATTATTCTTCACCTCCTCTACTATAGCCTGGTTCAGAAGCTACTTGTCTGACAGGCAACAATCAGTCCAGTGGAAAGGAACTCTGTCTACACAACTTCCAGCCACCATAGGTGTTCCACAGGGCTCTATACTGGGCCTGCTGTTGTTCTCTATTTTCACAAATAACCTCAAATGCTCTACACAACATGCCACACTCATACAATATGCAGATGATTCAAGTCTGATCTGCTCCACCTCATCTCCCACCACCCTACATACACTCACTCAAGATACCTTTATCTCAGTAGAAAAATGGATATCTGGGATCCAACTAATTCTAAATCCCAAAAAGACAAAACTGCTACTATTTACCCCTAATAGATCAAAAAAAACCCTCTCCTTTACCATAACCTCTAATGATGGCACCACCATCTCCCCTTCTAACCACACCAAACTTCTGGGCATTGAAATAGACAATAATCTCCACTTTGATGTTCACATCTCACATACCATAAAACTAGTACACAAAAAACTAGGCACCCTATACAGGCATAAGTCCTTTCTCTCACAAAAAGCAAGAGTCACTCTTGCACAAAGCCACCTCCTCTCAACTCTATTATACGCAGCACCAATCTTTACCCAAATCAGACAATGTGACCTAGACAAACTAGAATCATGCTACAAAAAAATAGCCAAGTTTGCTACTAACTCAACCTATAGAACCCATCACTGTGCTGCACTAAAAGAACTAAAATGGCTTGAGTTACCTCAGCTACTTAACTATCACCAGCTGGGCACAGCCTACAATATTCTCAACTATCCTGAAAAAAAACCCTCATTATCCAACCTACTTACTATCTATACTACAAACCGATACCTAAGATCCAGTGAAAAATCTCTCCTCTCCATCACCAAGGCTAACAATAATGCAGGGAAAGTGCTCTACTCCCACACTGTTGCCAGAAATTGGAACTCTCTTCCCCTATCTGTGTCCACTGCCCCCTCCACATCCATATTCAAGAACTCCCTCAAATCGCACCTTCTTAGTACATGGTTATGCCCTTGTATCACATAACCCTACCCATACTACTATTAACTCCCCAAATTCCTCTCTGATCACATGCTGGAGCTCTGATCCCCTTGTAGGCTTGGTCATCTGAAAGGGTACTTTTAACTGTAGAATCTTACTTGATATATTTTCTTTTCTTACCAAAGTATGACTGACATTGTCTTTTTACCCATGTTCTATATCTTTTACCTGGAGTGTTTTTTTATTAATTCTTGTTATATTACTATGCTCAGCATACATGATGTGACCTGTTTTGTGTATTATGCTGGATGTACTGTATTTGTATAACTTGATGTTGGAGCTTTTCTCCCCGGGCCTCCGCTGAAAATCGACCTGGTCCAGTCGGAATTTCCCGGTTAACAAATGTAAAATAAATAAATAAATAAATAAATAAATACTTGTTTCATGGGGAAAAGATGATCAAAGTAAAAAATGAAAAGCAAACAAGAAACAAATTCAAGATACATTGCTTAAAGGATTACTGTACAGGTTATGGACCACATATTAATGGCATTCTGTTTAGTTTACGGGTAAAGCCCTCAGAGATCACTGGAAATCTCCAAAAAGTGTAATGAGCTTCTTAAAATAATGTAACCCTGTCCTTTATTACAAATAATGTCATATGCATTTCAATACCCAACGCTTATACATTATCTAGTTAAGTATTCCCTGCATGGCAACAACAGAAAGGCTTTCCGTGTTGGCAATTCTTTAACAGTATGCTTATTAAAGCTTACTTGCATGTTATGATCTCAGACAAGCTTACCTGATGGTCATTAAAGCATTGCTACTTAAAACACAGAGCAACAGGCACGTTCTGAGTAATAAGCATAAATCAACAGTACCAAAATATGACAGAAACCAGACCATTCTGTAAAATCAAGAACAGATGAAAAGCCGCTGTAGTACTTGTGTCTACCTTGGATAGGGGGATACCCTGCACATTTACACCCTGCACATTTACACTGCATAACTGCTCCTTGCCTTGCTTGGACACATCCAGAGTCACCACATGGAGGAGTGGGGTGCAACAAGTAAGTCACAATTTGAAATGTCTCTGGCTGACTGTGATGGCCCTGGCACATTTGTCATACCTCTCAACCTCAGAGCAAGAAATCTGGACAAAGCCATACATAGAAGTGGGACAAAGGGCCAAAAATAAGGACATTTTTTAAATATTGCTCTTATAAACTTAGAAAGATAACAGAATAGTAGGTCTTGCATTAGTATGAATTTTCTGAAGGGTATGAAATCTGAAACTCAAATGTCTCATTATTTTCTAACTTCAGTCTTTAATGATTTGCCACTAATTTGCCAAAAAAAACACAATTTTACGAAAAATGGACCAAAAATGTGATGCAAAAATATAAAATAGCCACACAATACAGCTGGGAACCTGTCAAAGAAGGGACACTTTTTTTAATATTAGTACTGCTAACTTGAGCAGCTGACAAAATAAAAAAAATCTACATGTATTTCTGAAATAAAAGTAATCTATAACTCTGATTATTACAGTTATTTGTTAATTGTAAACCCTTCATGTTTTCTTCCAAAATTACTATTTTGCAGAGGGATTATTAGGGGAAGTGCAACATTTTGAGCCAAATATGGGGACAGTTGAGAGGTTTGGCAATGTCTAATTCTATAAAGCAATTTATTTGCATGTACCTCTCAACCTGTTAATGCAATAAATCTGGACAAGGCCAAATATATTGGGGGAACATATAAACAGTACTTAAAATTGCTCTTGTATAAACTAAGACAGTTGATAGAATAACAGGTCTTACTTTCTCATGCATTTTTCTTAAGGTTATGAAGTCTGAAACTCAGTGTATCATTATATAGTGACTTCATTCCTAAATGATTTTCCAGAAAACCAAATTTTATGAGGAACAATCCAAAAATAAGAATGTATTCATTCTGTGAAAATCTGGACAGTTTGGAGGTATAGTTCAGCTGGAGCTGTCTGAGTTTGCCGCCCTTCCCCCTCACAAAGTCATGGTCGAATGGAGCCCTCCCCCCTGCAGCCACTCCAATGATCCATTAATTGGCTATTTCACTCAATTTACCATAAACACTAATGTGCATATTGCTTTACTTCTGTGATGATTTGGATTTCATTTGAAAGTTTTATTTTGCATTTTACAGCACAAACACTAAGACATCTGCTAAACAAAGCAAGGCAGTCTCACAATGAAAACAGGCTTAGCATTAAAACTTCTCTGCCCTTGAAACTCACATTCAATGAAACAGCATTGAAACCCACATTCAAAGAAAATACATTTTGCCAGTGTCAGATAAAGATTAACTTTGGGCTGTTTTCAAATCATAGGCCCCTTACACATGAAACATACATGTGCTCTTTGATACAGCTTCCTGATTGTACTAAATTTTATTCCTTGTACAATACAGTACAGTTGTTAGACGGCATTTTAAATGTATTGTTTTGAACATTTTTCCAGTAAACAATGAAACAAAATGCATGCATCAATGACAAAACTACCCAATTCAGAACATTTCCATCATAAAAGTCTACTCAACCTTCTACAGTCCACCAGTATCAGTAAATATACGCAATCTCTGAAGTAGTAAAAGTCATCTAAATAATTCCACATTAAAGAAATCTGTAACAATGAAGAGGTTGCTGCTAGCAAACAACTTTATATGTCATTGTTTATTCATCTACAAATAAAGTGCCTGTTGCCCTTGAGGAATAAATTGCCTATGTTGCATGCATTACAAAAATGATAAGCTAGTAATATCGCAATAGGAACTGTATGGCAAACTGATAACAGGTTCATAGTTACTACTCTAGGTATCTTTGCCAAAAAGGACTGCAGCATCCACCCATTTTACAACACAGTACAGTATCAGTAATGCATCTATCTACTGTGGGAGTAGAACCCACAGCCTTCTGCATCAAAAGCAAGTACACTACCTGTTGTGCTATTAACAATGCAAGCAGACTCAGAATAAGCAGCACTAAAGTTTTGTTCCCCTGCAGCTCTCAGCTCCTTGTAAAATCTACTCGACATGCAGTTGTATCTCTGAACTTTACAGCATAAGAAATCTTGAAAAAGCCGATATTTATTGGGGGGGACAAAAGCCCAAAAACCAGGGACACATTTTAAACATTGCTTGTATAATGTTGGAAAGTTACTAGAATAAAATACTGTGTTACCACCATACATTTCACTGCCACGTCTTTAACCCAGGGGACCCTGTGCAAAACAGTCAGAGCAATATGCCAATATGGTTGGTAGGGTGGCCTAATGGTTAAGGTATTTGCCTTGCAAACATAAGGTGCAGGGTTTGAGTCTCACAAGGAATAATTGGCTAGGCTTAAAATGGTTCGCAAGGTCAGTTAGCCTAGTACTAACGTATGAACCAAATCAGCTGTTTTGTGAAAGACAGGAAGACGCATTTAAATGGCTACCATTTAGTGAATTCAGTTCTCACCATAGCTGTCAACATCTTGGCACAAAACACCTGAACAAAGCAAATAATGGGGGAATACAACCCCCAAACATATTCAGTGCATTCGGTTCTCACTATAGCTCTCAACCTCTTAGCAAAAAAACATGTGGACAAAGCCAGTAATGGGGGGAATACAGCCCTGAAACATTCATTGAATTCAGTTCTCACCATAGATAACTCTCAACCTTAGCACAAAATACCTGGATAAAGCCAATAATGGGGGAATACAGTCCCAAAAATAAGGACACATTTCAAATATCCATGTTATAAACTTAGACAACTGCTAGAATAAACAGTTGTGTGTTACCATGTACTTTCTGAAGAATATGAAGTCTGAAATTCAAATGCCTGTTATTTTTAAACATTTAACCAAGAAACTAGTCTGACTTGGAAAAAAAGACCATTTTCAGCAGAGCAGGGAGAAATGCCAGACGCATCTTTGTAAGATGGGAGGACATGTAGACACCACACAAAAGGCACCCCAGCCAAGAATCAAACTAGAGAACCTGTAGCTGTTAGACAGCAATGCTACCAGTGCACCACTGCACTACAGACTTAGCAAGGAAAAATGTAGATACAGAAACCACAGATTTTATGAGGAACAGAACAAATATGAGGCAAAAATCTGCAATTTTTTTTTAGAAATGGTGGTGGATAGGGAATTCAGGTCCTTGCCACCTGCATCCAAGGTACAGGGTTCAAGCCTGAGTATCTCTACCCACCACCATTTGTTCTCTCTAGCCACCAGTATATAGTAACTGGGGCATTGTATACACACACACACACACACACACACACACACACACACACACACACACACACACACACAGAGACACACACTCTTCGTTCAGCAGTATAAAAGCCCAAACTCCAGCCAGCGATATAAAGCCTTCACCTACCAGCCCAAACAAACACCTTCTCGGTTTCAAAAAGTAATCCAAATCCAGTGAATGAAGCAAGCCCACAATCCAAACACCTACCTGAAGCCTTTGTCCAGCAGTAATCCATGAAGCCCATGCACTGAAAGTCCCGTGAGCGCAGCTCAGTCCTCCTCATTGGTACTGACTGTGGCTGAAGCAGTCCGGAGCTCCTCTGTTCTGTGCAGTCATCACCGCACAGATTCCTGGTATCTCACAACAATGATTGCTGGGTACCTCTTTGTCCATATCCGGACTGCTGATAAACGCAGTCTTAGTTGTCCACGCATGCGCAGAGGATCGGGACTCGTGATTTTTTTTCTTCTGTTTTTGTTTTACAAATTTTTCTTTTGTTTTTTTCTAGGTGGGAGGACTGCAGTCCGGCAGTCTGATAGCATGAGCTGCCCCTGTGCATACGCCTTATCCTTAGCCTTTGCCACCTATGTCTTTGCCATGCACCTCATCTCCTTATACTCTTGTCTACTTTCTTCATCTCTCTGACAATTCCACATCTTCTTCGACAACCTCTTTCTCTGTATACTCTCCTGTACTTCTTCATTCTACCACCAGGTCTCCTGGTCCTCCTTCTTCTTTCCAGATGTCACACCAAGCACCTTTCTAGCCATCTCCCTTACTAGCTCTGCTGTAGTTACCCAGCTATTTGGTAACTCTTCACTGCCACCCAGTGTCTGTCTTAACTCTTCCCTGAAAATCATCTCACAATTACCCTTTTTCAGTTTTCACCATTTGATCCTTGGTGCTGCCCTCACACTCATCCTCCTCTTCTTGATCACCAGTGTCATCCTAAAAAACACCATCCTATGCTGCCTAACTACACTTTGCCCTGCCACCACTTTACAGTCTCCAATCTCCTTCAGACTGGCCCTTCTACATAAGATATAATCCACCTGTGTGCATCTTCCTCCACTCTTGTATGTCACCCTATGCTCCTCCCTCTTGTTAAAATACGTATTCATTACAGCCATGTCCATCCTTTTCGCAAACTCCACTACCATCTGACCTTCTGCATTACTCATGTGCATATAAAGTGCATTGCTGGTAACTTTTTTTCTTATGTTGGATAAGTGCTTTAGGATGCATTCCTTGAGCATTTGATTCATTTTCCCTATGTAGTATGCATTGCAATGACTGCAGGTTGCCATATAGATAATGTTCTTACTCCAACAGTTAGCAAATCCTTCAAACTTATAATTTCTCTTAGTTAGGGGATGGATAAAGATACTTGAGATGTTTATATGAGAGCATGTCTTGCAACTTCTACATCTGAATGTACCAACCATCCTGTCATTTGAAAATTCTGGTCTTCAGAAATAGCTTCAGTTTCTGTTGTATAACACAATAGTCTTTTTAATTTTTTTCTGTTTTTGAAAGAAAAGCTGGGTTGGACTCCGACAATTTCCCTGATTTTGTTATCAGATGTTAGCACTGGCCAGAATTTTCTGATGGTCTTACGAATAGCAAGATTGTCAGTACTATATGTCAACTGGCATCTCAGATTGGACTTTACCTCCTTTTGCTTGATCTTAGTTGTTTTCCCTTGATCCAAAAAATTGAGTCTTCCCCTCTGAGAATGTACTTCCAAAGTAGTTGTTTCATTGATCTGTGTCTCTCTAACTTTATATCCTCTCTTAATAAAGTAATTAATGAGTTTGGTTTGCTCCTCCCTATAATCCTCATCCCTCTTGCAGAGCTTTGACACTTGAGTTAGTTGGTTGGTCACTATGTTGTCAAGAACATGCCTGGGATGCATATTGGTATTGTGTAATAAATGATTGCGCCATACAGATTTCCTATACATTCTGGTATTAATGCATCCTGTGTCATCTAACATCAACTTAACATCCAAAAATTCTATTTCCATACTAGAAGATGTCAATTCAAATTTTAAAAATGAAGTTGTGTTGGTCAAAAATTGTACAAAGTGCTCCAAGGAGGTTGGATCGCCATCCCATAAAAGAAAGACATCATCCACAAACCGATTATAGAAAACTATGTTTCTATTCCATTTGTTGTTAATATCCACTTTCCATAGCTCTTCCCATCTTGCCAGGACCAGACTGGCATAACTGTTTGTGCATGGAGTTCCCATCGCTACCCCCACCTTCTGCCAATAGTAAGCACTACCATACAGAAACACGTTGTTATATAAGACCAATTCCAAGAGACTACATAGTAAATGGATATCATCGGTTGCTTTGTGCTTCACACCAAAGTCTCTGATCGCTTCAATCCCCAAATCATTGGGTATGGATGTGAAAAACATGTTCACATCCATAGTTACCAATAATAAATCCTTACAAGCATTCATCTGTTGTAGTTTTTTGTAAAGTCTACTTAAGAACTTAGCCGAGTCCTTGATCACTGCGGGTGCATGGGATAAAAATTTTTTCAACTCCCCCTTCTATAAAAATAGAAAGGGGTTCAGTTATCCATCCTTTTCCAGAAACAATTGGTCACATGGGAGGGTCATGTAGATTCTTATGCACCTTAGGCATTCCATTGATGCTAGGTATAGTAGGATGATATACTTCCAAAAAAATCAAACAGCTCTTTGCTTATCGATTTATTCATGAGCTTGTCAGAAAGTGCATCTTGAACACTACGTATAATGGTGTTCAATTCTGTTTTATCAGTCCTCTTGTAGGCGGCTATGTCCCGCTAGCATCTCCTTCATCTTGGTATCATAGAATGACGTATCCATGACTACAATTGCCCCTCCTTTGTCAGCTTGCTTTATCATGATGTCCTTCATATTCTGTAGTTCAAATAGTGCTCTCTTCTCATTTAGAGTTAAGTTATGAAAATGTTTACTTCACTTTTGTGGTCTATATTCAGCCATTTCATTTTCACATAATCGCACAAAAGCATCTACAGCTGGATGACAAACAGGAGCAAATGTACTTGGTTTCCTATATCCATTTCTGATTTGAGATTCCTCATAATTTGTGTTGCCAAAAAGATGTCTTAAAGTCACGTTCTTCCCAAAGTATTTTAAATCTATGGTTAATTCACTCATTGGTAAAAACAAGGAGGGTATGAAACTCATTCTTTTCTCTAATAGCCGAGTCTGATCTCTTGTTAATACAATACTCAATATGTTAAACACAAGGGAATCATTTATTCCTGAAACCTCCATTTCTTCCTCTTTCTGCTCTGGAGGTGTGCTTCTCTTAGTCTCATTAGTCCCCAGAGCATGTGTCACAGCTTCCTGTTTTGTTGAAACCTCTCTGTTGCTTTGCCTGGGATTAGTATGCACTTCTGCTTCTACTACAGTCCTCGTTGATTTCTAATAACAGCCTCTTCCTTTTCATGGCTTGCTGCTATTCCAGTATTTACATTGGTCCTGGCCTATATGGTCGTTTTCTTGTCTTTCGGCTATTCAAACAGGTGACCCTTCCTAAAATCATTAAAATCCCTGGATAGTTTGCTACTTTTCACTCCTTTTAATTTGGTATCATAAGCATCAAGTCTGTCCTGCAACATCACTCACATCATCACATTGTAATCAGATAATGTCATTTGTTCCAGTTCATTCTGTTTTTGTTCTATTAGAGTTGCTGCTTCAACCTCCTGAGGTTTAAAAAATTATATCAAAAGTTTCATGAAACTGAAACTAGTTTCTATATTAATCCTTTGCCATTTGGCAAGCAATTCAGAGTACATATTGCCATAAGTTGGCATGCATCTTACTCTTAAACCCCATGGGATGATGTGATGGTGAAGGTACACCTCCATATGAAAGTGTTGCCATTGTAGGTGCTTTAATTTAAAAGCTGCATTCTCTACTTCTTTATAAATGCTCTCAAATAGCAAAGTGTCTCCCCTGTTGGTTGGTGACTCCAAAATGCCACTTTCAAGGTCATGATTAAGAAGTGGGTTAGATAAACCCATTAAATTGTTAGCATGGCTCCTTCTACTTGCTATTTCCAATGCTGGCTGCTGTGTTGGTGTTGATTCCATTATACAGTGGATGTATGATGCCCCCACCAAAAAATAAACAAGCAGAAAAAAGTATGTAGTGTCACCAAAGGCAGAGCGCATCAAAATATAAAACTCCAAGAATGAATGGTTCTGCCACCAATTACACTTAAAAACACTTTGAAACTTGAAAACTTTAATGAAAATGAACAATAATAAAATAAAACACACTGGCTCATAAACCAGATAAGAGATTTCGGTGTAATACCTTTTTCAAATCCTAAATGTTAGCCAGTAGAACTTCCTCTTAAATACCTATATTTCCTAATGTTCACTCACTTAGAATCACTTAGTAACCATAGCAGCATACGCAACCTTTCAATTATGTAATTTTGAGTGCTGGAGAGGCTTCACTTTTAATGCAAGTTTTAAAGGAACAAATGCATTCAGACCTGGTGGCTATTCTGAATGCAAATTCATTATCCACTTCATCTCTTCAATTTCTGTCTGGTTTACTAAATCCCCACCTCTTGGTGTTTTGTAAAGCCTAGTTAGTGCCATAAACCTGAAAGAATGACTGTCATTTATACTAATGTGGATATAAAGTGCATTGCTGGTACCTTTTTTTCTTATGTTGGATAAGTGCTTTAGGATGCGTACCTTGATCATTTGATTCATTTTCCCTATGTAGTATGCCTTGCAATGACTGCAGGTTGCCACATAGATAATGTTCTTACTCCGACAGTTAGCTAATCCTTCAAGCTTATAATTCCTCTTAGTTAGGGGATGTATAAAGGTATTCAAGATGTTTATATGAGAGCATGCCTTGCAACTTCCACATCTGAATTTACCAACCCTCCTATTCATTTGAAAATTCCTGTGTTCAGAAATAGCTTCAGTTTCTGTTCTATAACTTAATAGTCTTTTAATTTTTTTTCTGTGATTCATAGACTAGACCACCAGAATGGGTGCTAGATTTGGAATTCAAACATACATTCAACAAGGTATGAGTAAGGCAAAGAGAGAGAGATAATAAGAAGGCAGAGATACAAAGAATCTCCAGTCCCTAGAAATTCTCTTCACCCTAGTGAATGCTGATGTATATGTGGTCACTGAGACATGGTTTGGTTTAAAGCCACAGTGCAAGGTTATAATTCCTTCCACACATTTAGGCCAGCCACTTCATAGGCAGGGACTAAAGGTGGAGGTGTCTCTATTTGCATCAGAAATAAATATACTTCAAGTCTGTTCAAGCAGGACAATGCACTTGAGCAAAATCCAATACAACTTCCTTGCAAGCTATTGGTCCTCCTCTATAACCCAGGAAATCCATAACACATATCTAAACATATTTGAAACACTAAGCATCCAACCCAATACCATATTCATGGTTGACTTTAATTACCCCACTATTAGCAGAAATTCTATACAATAACAAATACACATGCACAGAGATTTCTGGATTTTGTAAACACAAAGTCCATGGACCAGATAGTCAGTACACCAACCAGGGGTGCAATCATGCTAGATCTGGTCCTCGCTAATATGGGAGAGTGCTGCACAGCCCCTATTGTAATGCCTTCCCTGGTAAGATCAGACCACAAAATAGTCTCCTGTGAAATAAACATGGACCCCCAGCTAAACCTGGGATATTTAGGAACTGGTCTAAGGCTAACCTCCTGCTATTAAGTGAGAACCTGGCAAAATTTTAATCCTCCATACACCCTGAGAAAACTGCTGCCTAAGCGGAACTGTTCACAGAACCCCTGTACAAGCATGTTAATAGCTGCATAACAGCAGCTAGACCCACCAGGAAGAGGTAAAGAACTAACTCAAAAAACAAGCCACCTTGGTGGAATCACAAAATCAATAGGCTGTATAACAGAAGGAAGACAATGATGGCAACAATTAAGAGGAGCAGCGCCCAGCAGGATACAAACAACTCAGAGGACAAATAAAGTCTACCAAAGCCAAATGAGAGGTTAGTTTGGCCTCCCATGCCAAGAACATTCACAAAGCATTCTTTAGCTATGTTCACAACCTCAAAGGCAGTATACAATTGTGTGCAGAGCTCACTGTAAATGGAACCACCTTTTCTGAGCCAGAAGATATAGCAAGCCTCCTGGTGATAAATTCAGCTCCAACTTTACCTCTTTCTCCCCATCAACCTTCCCTCAGATAATATCATCAAATATCATTCAACCTACTATCACTAGGGAGCAGGTCCTTACTGCTCTCTCTAAGACCAAGAACACTGCATCAATGGGCCCAGACAGTATCCCAGGATGCCTACTAAATATCATGAAACATGACCTATCAGGGCCTCTAGAATTACTATTTAACTGTAGCCTCCTAACAGACTTTGTGCCTCATGAATGGAAAAAGGTTAACAGTCATTCCTCTACACAAAGGTGGACCATCTACAGACCCTGGAAACTTCAGACCCATAAGTCTTACTAGTCTTACGTGTAAAGCCATGGAAAGCGTTGTCATGGAGATGATCAATGGAGATATAGTAAACCTACAGACATGGGACCCAACCCAGTTTGGCTTCGTCAAGGGCAGATCATGCCTACTCAACATGGTGGACTTCATTGAGAAGGTCACCAAAGCAATGACTGAAGACAAACTCATTCATACTGCCTACCTTGACCTGACCAAGGCATTTGACACAATACCCCACTCGGGCATTGTTGGCAAACTCAAGAGGTTAGGTACAAGCCTGTATGTCACCCCGTGGGTAGCCAACAGTCTCACAGACAAGCCCCAGGAAGTTAGAACTGGGGAGTCCACCTCTACAAAGAGGCCAGTCACAAGTAGAGTCCCTCAGGGATCAGTCCTTGGACTGCTGCTTTTTGGCATTTACTTCTTAGAAGTCAAAGCAAATGTCAGTGGTCTCTGGCTGACTATTTGCAGATGATTGCAAATTAGGAGCTGTCATTGAATCCCACACTGACACAAATGTTCTCCAGGAGGGGGTGACACAGGCAAACAACTGGTGTCAGAGCCATGGACTAAAACGAAATGCCAAGAAACACATAATAGTATCCTTTGGGAAGTCATCCATCTATGGTAATTATCATATTGACAACACACCCCTTAGAGTTGACCTAGTAGTCAGGGACCTAGAAACACACATAGATAGTAATCTAGCCTTTGACCATCACAAGTCTACAGTGGTGAGGAAATTATTTTATGTTGCACAACCTATAAAAAAAGGTATGGCATCTAAGTTCAAGAAAGTCATTGTTCCACTTTATCCGGCATTCATCAGACCTGTCATTGAGTGCAATGCCCCCTTTGGTATGTACCTAACCAGGTATATCCAACAATTGGAGTGTCCACAGAGGTTCCTCACTAAAAGAATACATGGCATAAGTAAAATGCCCTCTGCAGACTGCCTCAATGCTCTCTCCCTGTATTCTGTCTCCTACAGCTTTTGAGGGGATATCTATGCCTGGCATACAGGACATTGTCAGACCCCACTTTGATGGACCTCCTGCATATCCACAAAACAAAAAGCACCAGAATTACCCATTCTAAACACTTAAACCTTGACTGTGATATAAACAGGACCTGATGGAGATATAGGTATATATCCCTGAAATTACTCCGTCTATGGAACAGGCTCCCCATCCATGTCAAGCAGAGTTCCTCCCTAACCCAATTCAAGTTCAACTTGGACAATTGGATGGGAAACAGGAAATTCATCTCTCTGGTTTGACACTTATGTCTCTAATGGACACAGGCAACCTGCAAATGTTTCATGTCCCAGGCCTATTCTTACACTTATCAAGGGTATCAGAAGGGTGTCAGAGATTTGGGATGCATGGCTAGGCTTAAAAAGGCCCTTGTGGTCATTAGCCTCATAAACACCTATGAACCTATGAACCTATGTAAAATGTTAATGGCACTTATGTGGTAAAATAGACAAGCTTATTTCTCTTTTTTGTGTAGCAAATATAATGTTATCAAAGACAGCAATCCATATAACAATCATGCAATAATTATAAAATGTAGAACAAACTTCAAATAACTAGGCCCAGAAAGGAAGATAGATACACAATGAACATAAAATGCCAATAAGTACCAGACCATAATATCTCTACAAGGCTTAAAGTGTTAATAATTTCAAAAAATCTAACTAACTTCATTGATTTTAAATGTAATAATAAGCAAGTTCATAAAGACACTAGAATAACAATAATCTCAGTCTTCAGTTTCAGATGCTATACTTTTGACCACATAGATATCAACCACAAACTTCTTTTTTTCTGATTAATCTAGTTTGAATATCCTTGTGTTTACTGATATATCTATCTATATCTATATCTATCTATTTATCTATATATATATTGTACTGAATAGCTAAATAAGCTTGGATATTTCATTTTCACAAACAGTCTGCCTTGCAATAATAGTTTTAGCCTAATAACAAACATTTAGCTTGTAAAATGAAAACAATATACATACATACAAATATTTCAAGCATGGGCATTAATGCCCTTCTAGTGTGCCAATATACCAAAACACTTGTTCCCATAATAGGTGCCTAAGCTGTTCTTAAAATATCTAAACTAATACTTGCTTTAAAATTTAATTTGGTAGTCTTCCATGCATCAGCTACTCTGTCAGAGAACCAATTAGTACACTTCTCATTCCTATAGAATCTTCTACAAAGGTTATCTGATGATTCTCTAGTACTTTTTGTCAACCCCAAACATTCCCAGAGGTAGTTGTCCCTAAATGCCCTATATACCTGAATAAGATCTCCTCTAAGATATATGTAAGAGACACTGTACAAGTTAAGATATTTTAGTCTTTCATAATAATTTAAATTTTCAAATCCATGGATACCCTGGTATATTTCCGTTGTATTCTTTCCAGTTTACTCATGCTTGTTTTCTTATAGGATTTCCATAGTGTGATTCCATACTCAAGTTTGGGTCTAATGTAACTAACAAACAATGACTTCATTATTTTTTATTTCCTAGACTTTATAAATATTTTGTATGCAAGCTGTAGTTCTATAGCTATCATTAACCAATTGGTTGATATGAAACTCATAGCTGAATCTACTCATATACCCAGGTCCTTAAATGTGTCTACAGTTTCAATCACTATGTGCTGTATTAAATATTCACCTTTCAGTTTTTGTCTACCAAATCTCATATGCTTTATTTTTGATGTATTTATCATCATGTTATTCTCCTGTGCCCAAATGGTCAATTTAGTCAAGTTACTTTGCAGACTTGCCTTATCTATAAGACGTAATTAGTTTACCCAACTTCAGGTTGTCTGAATATAGACTGTAGAACACCTCAGATGAAAAAGTTAGGTCTGAAAGATACAGCCTAAACAAGTAAAGCTGTAGGACAGAACCCTGTAGGACACCCTGACCTTAACCAAGGATTTCTCCTGTCCAGTTGCTGCATGATTTGCCATGTCCTATTTGTAAGCAGTGCAGCTATACATCTTATCAAGAGTACATCATTACCTAGTTGTACTAATTTATTGATCAATATTTTGTGTATGACCCTGTCAAATGCTGAAGTAAAATCTGTATAAATTATATCACAGCACAATTTTCCATTCATAGCTGTTATTATGCTGTTATAGAACATCATGTTGCAGGTAATAATAGATCTGTTTTCAACATAATGCATGCTGCTATATGGTTTTAAGTCCCAACCTATCCAGTTTTGACAATAACTTATACAATATTACCTTCTCCATTATTTTTCCACTACATGAAAGCAGACTTAAGGGTCTATATGACTCTGGGTTTGTCCTACTCCCCTTTCCCTTAAAAACAGGTTTAATAGGTGCATGTCTTCAATCGTGAGGAACCCCCCCCCCCATATTTATATGACCTTGTGAATAACAGATATAATGGTACTTTAAGTTCTTGCTGAAGTGGTCTCAGGTCATTGTTACTAACTCCATCTCCTCCCTGTGCTTTTTTTTAATCCAGTTTGCTCAGTTCTTTTTCAATATAATCTAATTTGATTCCAGTATCCTCCTGACTCTATTATTGCATCAGAGAATGCAAATTCCTCCATTGCCCCATTTATAAAATCCCAGCATACTCGATCAAATACTTTCTCTGCATCAAACCCACCAACAACAGCAGTATTTTCTTACATTTTGCTGCCCTATGGATCTTCATTGTTCTCTTAATGCTGTCAAAAGTCTGGATTCTGTTTAGTTATGTGGGAAGTTTTAGAAAACTGACATTGCAAAAAAAAGTCACAATGTTGAGGGCGTTGAAGAAGAGGTGCATGCTATCCCTAGCAAAACAGCTAGGATTGTCTACCATCTCTTGTCAGGATGATAGATATGGAGTCTGAATGACAGCAGAAGCTAAGCCAGTTATTGAAGTCAATTGTCGTTTGTTCATTTTGTGGCATCAAGAATACTGCTCAAGGGTAAGTTCACACGGGGTCTTGCACACATATTCTGAGAGTCCCATCATGTCTCTCTTCATATAGTCCACGGAAGTACATCTGAACTCATTTACACCCACATGCACAATGAATGTGCCATATGATCTTAGGCTCATTGAATCATAGGAAGATAGTAGGCTAATGGTCCTAGGGCCCTTACAAGTCTAGTCAAGTTCTACCCTTTTTTCCATGATCAACACCTAATGCCCGTGTCCAAGAGGGACACAGGAGGAACCTCCGGGGTGACTTGATGACTAGCCATCCAATTGACCAGATTGCATTTGAATAGGGCCAATGAGGTGCTCTGTTTGACATGAAGTGGGAGTCTGTTCCAAAGGTATGGTAGCCTCTGGGAGACAAATCTGACCCTCCAGCAGGTTCTATTAATGTCATATACCAGGTTAATTTCTTTAGAGCAAGTAACCTGTGTACCATTTGACTTGTGGGTATACAGCATTTCCAATAAAGCAGGGTCCACGATTGCCTTATATGCAAGGCAGAAATCACCCCTGAGTAGTCATTATGAAACAGAATAAAGTGAAAGTGATTTTAGATTATCCACGTAGCTCAGATGCTGACGAACTTGAATTTTCCTTGTGAGGAACCTTTATAGATTCTCTAGTTGCTGCAGGTGCTTGGAAAGCTAGATACCAAAAGGGATGTTGTAGACAATTATTGGCCTGATGATAGAAGAGTACAGGGAATACCAAAAGGGATATTGTACTAAAGTATTGACCTGATGAGGGAAGAGTACAGGGAGGTTATAACTTCTTTTTTTGTTCTTGAAGCAATGCCCTTACTTATGAGATGAGCAGTAAAGAATGGGAGAAACCCAACAGACTTGGAGAAATTCAGCTGGTAATATTACATTCATAAAGTTGCTGAAGTTACCCCAAGAACTAGGCAAACACTGAGATGGAGAAATGAGACTATACCAAGAAGGATGACTGCAAGTAGGGGTAGAGAAAATACACAACATGTGGCTGGAATTTACTGGTGAAAACTGACAAAGGAATCTTGATTGGGACCAAATAACTAGATGTAGAAGGTAATAGGGTAGTGTGAAGCCAAGCAGAAGTTTAGACTGCAAGTTAGAGACTACCTTCCCTACTAGGGATTCATAAAAGAGAATAAGAAAAGAGAATAAGAAAAGATAAATGGATAGGGGAGTCCTAAGCAAAAAACCATCCATAGCTGAGTTTTTAGCAAAGCTTAGAAAAATAACTGTTGTTATACTTAGTAGGGTTAGAAAAAGATTAGGAGAGGCAGGAAAAGCAATTTAAAAGGGAACAATCAGAGGACATATATAAGGATTTTTTTTTTTTTGGAAATATTTGCAAGCCCAATAATTTTTTTTTTCTCAGGTAGCTAGTAAATGATGGAGGTGTGATTGGAAAGAGTTAACCAGAAGCAAATTTTTTGGGAATGTAACAAGCTGGCAGATTTAAAAATTCTATACAGACTACTCTGTCAGAAATATTGGTAGAGCAAATAGCTGTTTGTAAGGAAATTATTATTTTAAGCTTGGACACAGGATCTGTGTTGCCTAGACATATAAAGGTCATATTAAGTTTAATGCTATTGGCTGCCAAAAAGACAATTACTAGAAAATAGGCCTCAAAATCTAAGCCAGCTGTAATTGAACCATTGAATACTTTAAATGAGATACAAGAACTGGATGTGTGATCTTTAGAAAAAAGAAAGAAACATTTAAATAAATAGAGTTTGTGGAAATAATATATGCCGATAGGGTGGAGCCAAGATGGCACTGAGTTAACAGCTCCTTCTAGAGCTCTACATTTTTTATAACTGCAGGCAGGAAAAATATCAAATTATTATATTATTCGATCTACACATCTTTCTAAATACCTTATTCGTCATATTCTAAAATTTGATATCTATTGAAGACATTTTTCTGTCAAATTATTCAAGAGAAGTTTATACTAATAACCTGAAAGATGGGCACCTCATACAGACTCTGCTATTAAGAAAGAATTACATCTTTGACTTCAGCACTTCAAGATAATTAAAATAGATGGATTTCAAGAAATCCTACAAGAAGTCAAAGAAAATAGTGTAAATCAAACTAAAATTAAAAAAAAACTATTTCAACAACTGCAAACAAAAGTATCAGATATCGAAATTGTATTATTTGATATTGATATTAGACTTAAAGAGAATGAATCTCAAGTGTCACATTACAAAAAAATCAAATTTCCTGACTGTTAGACAAACTAGATGACTTAGAGAACAGAGAGAGAGAGAGAGAGAGAGAGAGAGAAGAAACATCATAAGGATCTTTGGTTTGCCAGAAAAAAACTGAGGGAGATAATATGGTCTCTTTTCTAATAACATGGATTCCTAAGATACTTAATCAACAAGATTTTTTTTTTCCTTTGGAATTAAAAGTGCACACAGATCGATTGGTAAGACAACTACCACTGCAACTACATCTAAGCCAAGATCTATCATAGTGAGATTGTTACCCTGTTTAGAAAAGGAGCTGGTGTTAAAATTTGCTTGGGTGAAAGCTCTGATAAAATTTGATCAATCAGTTATTAGGTTAGATAATAACTACTCATCCAAGACTATGGATCTTAGGAAGAAATCATGATCATTAAGAAAGCTTCTCAAACAAAACAATATCAAAGCTCAGCTT
The DNA here is from genome assembly GCF_019279795.1 of Protopterus annectens. Lineage (NCBI taxonomy): Eukaryota > Metazoa > Chordata > Ceratodontiformes > Protopteridae > Protopterus > Protopterus annectens. The sequence goes on along the minus strand of NC_056744.1, from coordinate 1,483,511,790 downwards.
ATCTCTCCTGGAAAAATAAAATTTCAAATCTCTTCTGGAACTAGATTTTTTTCTTCTATGGAGGAAGCACTCTCTTCTATGAAAAACAATATCATCATCATCTACTTCGCAGATGACATGGACTGGTTACCTTCCACTTCTAAAAGGTTACCAGAAAAAGACAATTGGTCAGATTTAAAGGAAAAAAAAAAAAAACAAGCAAACAAAAAATAGAACTTTCTAAAGTCACATTATCTAAAATATAACATAACAATATCATAATATGTAAAAACCCAAACCACCCAAAAGACACCAATTCCAGCAGCAGAAAAACAGGACTCTAGTACAGTAAAGTTGTTTTAAAGTCACAATCCACACAAACCACAAAATGTCAAAATGCTGAGTAGAAAATCCACACGAACCACAAAGTATCCAAATGCAAAGTAGTGGGTTTTTCGATAATATCATAATATGCCTTATCACAAATTCCCACATTTTTTAAATAAAATATAGTGGTGTTATCTTTTCTCATACCTGTTAGCGCTTCAGCATCATAGCAGGTAATGTACCATTTTTTTTCTTTTCTCTATTTTTTCATAGGTTCATAGGTTCATAGGTAGGTACTCAGCTATCGGCCCAAGGGCCCACGTAAGCCTAGCCAGTAAGGTTCCAATTGCTTACGCCACCCAAGAAAGTTATTTTCCTGTGCCACTGTTGAGCAGAGACACAGAAGTGATCCTGAGGTGTATTTCCTATTTCCCATCTACTCATCAAGATTTTTCTTGAAGAATGCTAATGAAGAACTTTGCTTGACATAGATGGGTAGCTTGTTCCAGAGTATAGGAAGTCTATGGGACAGGAATCTATCCCGCCAGGGTGTCCTGTTTATTGTGGTGACAAGGTTTAGGTCCCTAGAGCATGTACCTTTGAGGGATTGGGATTTCTTTAGGTGTAGCATGTCCAACAGCTCTGGGTTTGACATAGCTTTATATGTTAGGCAGAGATCACCTCAGAGTAGGCGATATGCTACGGAGTAAAGCTGGAGTTCTTTGAGGTGGTCAGTGTAGGGCATTTGTTTGAGGCCAGTAATCTTCTTTGTGAAGTACTTCTGTTGCCTTTCCAGCTGCTGCAGATGTCTTATGAGGTACATTCCAAAAGTGGCATTATACTCTATAATGGGTCTAATGAGTGATGAGTAGAGGGGAACAATGCCCTTTTTTTCTTGGATGAAAATCCTTTTATGATGAGGTGTGCCACATAGAAGGACTTCCTGACTACTGTGGTGATGTGACTATCAAAGGAGAGACTACTGTCCACCTGGGTCCCAAGGTCTCTTATAATGCATTTGGTGTTAAGTAGATTGCTGCCTATGTGGTAGTTCATGGGTACAGAGTTTTTACCAAAGGGGATGACACTGCAATTTTTGGCACTGAGCTTGAGGCCATGGCTGTGACACCCAGTATCTGTCTCAGTGAAGCCCTTCAGTAGGATGTCCATATCATTTGAGGAATTAACTATGGCTCCTAGTTTGCAGTCATCTGCGAACTTCATTAGCCAGAGGCCTTCTGTGTTAGCCTGCACTTCAGAGAAGTAGATACCAAACAGGAGAGGTCCCAGGATGGAACCCTGTGGTACTCCACTTGTCACTCCTTTGAGGTCAGATTTGGAGTCTGCAACTTTTGCAGTGTGGGTTCTGTCAGTGCGCCAGTTGGCAACCCATCTTGTGATGTAGGGATTTATACCTAGTTTAGTGAGTTTAGCTGTAATTCCAGAATGGGGGATGGTGTCGAAAGCCTTGGTGACGTCAAGATAGGCTGTGTGAACCACCTTACCCTCATCCACGGCTTTGGTGACTGCCTCAAAGAAGTTGATCAGGTTCAGGAGGCATGATCTGCCTTTCACAAACCCAAACTGGGTGGGATCCAGAGTTTGGAGGTTACCAATGTCTTTGTTTATGAGTTCCATGATGATACATTCCATGGCCTTGCAGACCAGGCTCATCAGGCTAATAGGTCGATAGTTCCCGGAATCAGTTGTGGCTCCCCCTTTGTGGAGTGGGATAACTGTTGCTGTGCACCATTCAGTGGGCACAAAGCCTGATGCGAGGCTATTATTGAACATGGTGCTTAAGTGGGGAGCCAGTTCGTTCTGAAGTTCATGTAAAACGCAGCCTGGGATGTTGTCCATCCCATGGATGCTGTGTTTTTTGGCTTTAGAGAGTGCAGCTTTTACCTGCATAGTTGTGATTACAGGGACTCTGCATTCTTCCTGTATAGATATGGGCCCTTTAGGGGGTGAGAGGGAGGTAAAGTGAGCACTGAATCTATCTGCCAGGATGTTGGCAATAACAGTTGGCTCTGTGGTTTTCGTGCCTTCGTGCTGTAACTCAGAGAAGATCTGGGTGTTACCATCTAGATTCTTGACATAGCTATAGAATGCTTTGTGGTTGTCCTTGGATTTAGTGGCGATTTTGTTTTCATAGCTAGCTTTGGAGGATCTTACAAGGGATCTCAGCTTCTTACTGAGGCTGACCAGGGAGCTCCTCCATTCATGGGATTTTATTCTCTTTTTCAACAGTTTCTTCCTTCTGTTGTACAGTTTGTTTATGGCAGGGGACCATCAAATTGACTTCCTTTTTTTGGAGGGTTCTCTTGGTTCTGTTTGGGATAGCATGATCCATGCACTCGTGTAAGTGATTATAGAGTGCATTTGTGTAGGATTCAGCAGTTGTAACTGTATTGTCCATCTGCATGGGTGTCATGAAGTTCACCACTTCTGTCTTAAGAAGCACGAAGTTGGCTTTGGAGAAAATTTTTTACTGTGGTTTCCTTAATAGGGGGTGGGGGCAGGATGTGGATATCAAGGTTGATAAGCTTATGGTCGGATCAGACCAACGAGGAGTTGACTTCAGGTGTGGAACACCAGTCACTCATGTTGGTAATGACTAGGTGTAGGATATTGTTGCTCCTGGTGGGAGTGTAGATAAGTTGATCTAGGGCATTGGAGTTTATGAATTCCAGAAAGCGTTGAACTAAGGAGTTGGTACATGAGTAGTTTTCTCAGTTAATGGTGGGGTAGCTGAAGTCGCCCATTATTAGGGTGTTTTGTTGAACCCTAATACTTTCCAGTACATCAAGAAAAGAGGAGTGGGAATCCTGGGGCATGGTGGGGGATCTATAGCAAGCTACAATTTGGATTGCAGTTTTGCCCAGAGTTAGTTGCACTTGGATAAACTCGGATGCATTATGCTGAGCAACTAGCCTGGAGGTGTGGATATCCTTAATGAATATGGACACACCTCCGCCTTTGGTGTTTTGGTCCAGGTTACATGGCCAAAAAGTGTGGTATGAGTTATAGCCTGGTAGTGCAGGGGTGCTCTCTGGAACCTTGAACCAGGTCTCAGTCACTGCACATATATCAATGTTCTCCATTTTAAGGAGTGCCTCGAGTGAGTGCATTTTGAGATTTAGACTTCTAGCATTGAGTAGCATTACCCTCAGTTTTTGCTTGCCTGTTCCTGTTATGGTGGTGAATTTGTTATTTGAACCCTGCCTAAAAAAGGCACTATAGGGGCAGCAAGAGCCTTAGCCAGTATCCAGAATTCCAGGGCTGACAGGTGCAGGCCATCTGTGGCAAAGCATCGTGGTCTGTCGACCATGTCATCCGAAGCAGACAGATACTGGATCCCCTTAGAATGACACCAGAAGCCTAGCCAATTGTTGAAGTCAATCATTTTGTCCTTGTACTGCGGTATCATTCTGGGTGATGGCAGAATGCTACTCAGGGCTAGGGTCATACCTACCTGGGCTATAAGATCAGAGAGCTCTTCCATGTCTCTTTTCATGTAGTCCAGGGAGGTACGTCTCAGGTAATTCACACCAACATGGACAATGACAGTAATATTTGTACTTGTTGTGGAGTGACCTGAGTGTGTGGGTTATGTGGCAGATCCTGGCACCCAGCAGGCAGCTGACAGTAACCTTCTCCTTGTTTAGCCTGGTGAGTGGGACATCAGTCTGCCTGACTATAGATTCACCTATGACTAGTGTGCTGGGTATGTTGTTTTGCCTTATTGGCTGTGGTTGAGTGGAACACTGAGTCTGTGGGCTATGTGTCATTTGGGTTGTGTTGGGGGATGGAGGTTGCTTGCGTTTCTGCTTTGGAGGTCTCTGTTGCTTAGACAGATTATTATTGAGAGCCTCCACAAATGTTTTTCTGTTACTATGTGTAGATTTTGGTGGTGTAGATTTAGTGAGACTATGTGATATGTGTGGTGTGGTGCAAATGTTTACCTTCTCCTCATGACTGTCATGTTCAGTCTTGGTTGGAGAGAGCTTTACCTCCAGTTTGGCTAGATAAGTGCATCTCTCACATGTTGTAGTGTTGGGTGGTAGGAGGAGAGGGTTGTCTGTGTACATGAGGCAATTTCTACATTGTCTCAAGATGCCCAGATTCATCAGATAGACAGGAGAGAACACTGGGAGCTGACCATTGGACATGCCTGAATAAAAAACTATTTTCCTCTAGATAAGTGAGGAAAGTGAGTACAAGAGCTCTTTTTTCTCTAAGCAAGTGAGAAAAGTAAGTACAAAAATTGTTTTCCTCTAGGTAATGAGGAAGATTGAGTGCTATAGTAATTAGTAGCTTATTTAATACTTAGAAGTTCTGAACAAGTGCTGTGCATGAATAAGCAAATTTAAGTGCTAAAACTAAGAATCTGTATCTGCACTAGATGAATTACAGGACAGAAACAAGTGCAAATGTAGGCTTTCAAATCAGAAAGTTGAGAGAGATGGAAGATTGCCCAAATGGCCAATAACTACAATTTCTGGGCCAGAACCACTCCTTATGTGGTAGACAGTTTACCTAATGCTTACCACTCCCACTGTTAAACTAGAAGGCTTCCCTCCAACACAGAAAGGCTTAGGGGGCTCAGAAGCTTACATACAGTCCTGGATACAGCAAATCTGTATCTGGAACACTAGTTACAGGAAGGGTAGGAAACAGGCGTACAGTTTTTTTTTTTTTTTTGTTTTTTGTTTTTTTTACAGAAAAGTAGCAAAAACAGTAGTAAAACAATTCACATGCAGTGCAAGCTAGCATACTTGAGTATGCAGCAATATTAAACCAAACACAATTTAAAAATGCAATTAAATTAAAAAGGACTAAAAGCAAGTGCAGAAAGAGTTTATTAGGTAGAATGTGGTAAAGAAATGGAACTGGGGGAGTGTCCCAGATCAAATCTACAGTCTCTCTCTTTCCTTTTTGTTCACATATAAATATCTTATATATGAAATGTTTCCTTTGAGTATAGTTTTTACCCCCTTTTCCTTGTGTAGCTGCTTTGTAGTTTGACATAGTAATGCTCATCATATCTAATAGTTTGTTTACCTTAGAAAACAGAATTACTATTATTAGATTATGACTTTGACTTCTCCTTTTTTGTTTCTTTTTCAAATGACTAATTATCTTAAAATCTTCTATTGTAACTATACTCAGCTATATATTAAAGTGTTATTTTCAGTGACAATTGACTAAAACAAGAAGTGGGTAGTTCTTTTATTCGGAGTATGCTACTTCCCCTTTACTTCCTCGATGGTCTTTATTTAAAAATGGAGAGGTACATGGTTAACCTTGTATAATTTTAGAGCACTGGATTACTCTGAGGCATCTATTGTGCTAGAAAACACATAGATATCATATATGTTATAAGTGCTGTGATGCAATGGGAGTGAATGGTGGGGGAGTGGAGTCATTGAAGTTAAATTTTCCTTCTCTGGATGTTTAGTGTGCTTGATTTCACTGAGCTGGGTTGTTTCTGTGATTAAAATGGAAATGTTGTGCAATGTAAATCTACTGATTTTCATGAGGAAATATTCTGTCTTGGTCTTGCAAGGTAGCAGTTATATTTGATTTGTGCTAATGTTCTTAAAGATCCTAACATTTCTGAGCTTTTGATTCTTAGCTCTTGCAAACTTTTACCACATTGTATGCAATCTGACAAATGTAGATAAAAAAAAAAAGGGCTTTGTATTAGAGAAATACCTCTAAGGCCATTCTTTGTAGATTTAGGCATGGTCGTAGTGACTGACAGGTGAAAGGGCTGTGTCACCATATGAGAAATGTACATGATTGACAGCCATGCAGATGCGGCGTGAATATTAATTTTCTATTCATACTATACCTTTTCCTCAATGTAGTGCAATCTCGGAGGTGGTATATTTAATTTGCAGTGGGGTGTGGTGGCAAAAAAATCATATTTGCAGTTATAG